>NC_083722.1:94277211-94580242 GCF_028564815.1 Eubalaena glacialis | reverse complement strand
GCCAAGGTCATGAACTTTGCCCCTGAAAACCTGCCGTCCAGTGCCGTGCGGGAGAGTGAGAGGGGCCTGGGGCTCGCCGTTTCCCTGGGCTCCGGCGGCCCCAGGAGGGCTGTGCTCCGGGAAATGCCCCGGGCCCTGTGGGCCTCTGTTTCCTCAGCTGTAAAATGGCAGCGGTAACAGAGGTGCGTCTGGCAGACTCGCGCTCTTTCCTAAGCTTTCCCCAGCCCTGTGCTACGAGGCCTGCGTCTTCTAGGGCCGTGTCTGGCCCCCGTCCAAGCCCTGTAACCAGCAGCCCGGGGGCCCACCTGGCTTTCCTCCTTCCCCTCCCTGCACCGAGCTCCTATAATTGGCGTCCTCTGTGTGGGTTATCGGCTCAGCATTTTTACAGGTTCCCCCCAGCTCCCCTGCCCCTAATAAAGGAGCTGTAAGACTCGAGCCAGAAACACAGCTCAGAGCACGTGTGCCTGTGGCCCAGCCCCTGTGAGGAAGGAGGGTAACGCGGAGAACTTTCCACCTGGGCCCAGCCCTGGGCAGGGCCTGTTCTCTTCTCCCTCTGGCGGCTCCTGCCTCCGCCTCCTGCTGTTCACAGACGCCACTGGGGCCCCTGGGCTGGGCCGGCTCCCGGTAGGGCCCCTGATGGTTCTGGGACAAGTCGGGACTGTGTGTGCAGGCGGTCTGTCTGTCACTGTCTCACACACAGCCAGGGCCACACAGTGAGGCAGGGCCCCTCACGACTCCGGGCACAGCTGTGCTCAGCCGGTCGCCTGGCTGGCCTCCACCCGGCGGGCAGTGACTCACAGACGGGCTTGGCTACACCCAGTCACCGCTGCTCACCCAGCCAATCTCAGTCGGCCAGTCAGGCACTGCTTGTTGTACAGTCAGGGCTGCCCGGGCAGACACGGCCACTCACACTGTGGGTCACAGCCACGGTCAGCGGGCCTCCTGCCATCCAGTCAGCCAGTCAAGGCCGGGTCGGTCAGCCCACCTCCGACAGCCCGCCGATCACCTGCGTCACCCCATCCTCTGTCTTCCAACGGCCCATCGAAGCCGGTCAGCCAGCGAGCACGTTCCCGTCAGTCAGCTGGTAGGATGTTGTCTCACGGCCAGACTCAGCTGCACAGTCAGCCAGGCAGGCGGGCATCCGTCTGTCCGGTCCGTCTCGGGCAGCCCACGGCCGTCAAGGCGGCTGGATGGTCAGTTTTCAGTGACTGAGGCAGGTAGTGGGTCCACTCAGCCAGAGCAGTCAGTTGGGCACAGTTTCTATCCATCGAACAGTGGGTCACCGGCAGCCATCGTCCGTGGCCAGGTCAGTTCCAGCCACAAGGAAACACCAGCCAGCCGGTCGGTCAGTCTCAAAGAGTCAGGGGTGCACGCAGGAGCGCCAGCCAAGGCCCTGGGGTCGCAGGCAGACACCCAGTCGTCTAGTCAGTCTGAAAGTGATGACCCCTCCCCCAGCCAGAGTCCTTCAGGCAAGGTCACCAATCAAGGCTGTTGGGCAAGGGGTCATAGTCACCCAGTCACCTAGTGAGTCTGAGTCAGCCAGCAGGCACACTGAAGTAGTCAGCCACAGGACTCAGGCAGTCAAAAAAGTAGGTTCCGGTGAGTTCCTAGTCGGCAAGTAGCCACCAGCAAGCCCATTGTTGGGGACCAGTCAGTCATGAAGTCCGTGAGTCAGCGTGCCGGCCAACCCGTCCCTCGGCCAGTCGGGCTCCATCCATCAGCCCAGTTTCGGGCCGCCCTGTCAGTTGTAGTTCATTGCAGGCTCCCACAGTCTGAGGCCAGGTCCATCCCAATCACAGCCAGCCGGCCACCATCGGTCAGTCACTTAACCTCGTCCACACCAAGGTGCAGGCCGGCTTCTTACAGAACCAAATGAATCACTAGCAAATCCCTGACAGAAATCCTAAATCAAACCCCAAACATGGCTTAACCCCCTTAAACAGTGTCCGGAAATAATGGTCCCAAATCAACCTTTGTTCCTGATTTGTCAGGAAGAGGGGGGGTGAGGGGCAAGTAAGCTGACTTTGGACTCCAGTGGAACCCACTTGTCAGCCAGAGATGCTGAAGGCCACCGGGAAAGGGCAGGAGACCCTAGGACATGTTTCTACCCACACCACCTCTGTGCTCTTGGGGGTTTTCTCAGAGCAGGGACCACCCCAGTGCTCTTCCCAGAGGAAGGAGGCGGGGAACAATGGGAGCAGGAGATGCCCCTAAATCCCTGGCACCCTCCTTTTCCTCGTGCCCCTCCCCACCTCTTGTTCGCCCCTCCCTCCTCCATCCTCACCTCCCAGCTGCTCTGCCCAGGTCAATGCCCTCCCCTCTCCCATTTTCAGATCCTGTCCTTGACATAGAGCCGCTCACCTCCCCTGCACACACACACACACACACACACACACACACAAAGGCATGCACACCTCTCTCCTTTGCTTGCCTCCAAGCAGCCCGGGGTGGAGGACACTCAGGCCCCCTCTGCACCCTGTCCCTCCCTTTCTGCTGTCATGGATTCTGCTGCCCAGTGATGCCCTTATGGGACCCACTCCTGGCATGAGCATCGGGGCCAGGATGCAGCTTTTCCTGCTGCAACGCCTCCTCCTCCCAGCTCTCCTGGAGGAGAGGGATGACAAGGAAAAGCCCGGGAGGGTGGTGTCCCGCTCCCTGAATTCCTGTGCTGGCCCCAGGCTTTCCCTGGAGCCAGGCAGCGGTGCTCATTACCGGGCAAACGCTGGCTCCAGTCCAGCTGGGGCGTCAGCCAGGATTTCTCAGCCTGAGGGGAGGAGTGTTCATCTCGGAGGCACTGAGGCTGCTTCCTGCTGTAGTGGAGCCTGCCCCTGGCAGGGCGGCTCTGGACCCCTTCTAGCACCTGGGCTCGCCCACTTACCGGCTTGTGACAACACGGGGCACAGTAGTTGGTTTTCAGAGACTCAGATACTACCTCCTAGGGTCTGGGTGGGGGTGAAATTAAGAAAACATGGAAAGGGATTAGGTCCCTGCTGACTTGGGATTAATGTTTTCCAAGCGGGCAAACTGACGGCCCAGGCCAAAGGGGCTCCTAGAAGATTCTTCCCATGGTCTTTCTCAACGTGGTTCCACACACCACACAGCGGGCCCTGTCATCATTTCCAGTCGCTGAGGGCTTCCTGTGTGCCCAGCGCCGCTGGATGGGCTGTCAACATTTTACTCGCAAAGTAACCCCGTGAAGGCCGTGCTTTTGCTGTGCCCATTTTACAGAAGGAGAAACTGAGTTTCCATGAGCTGGAGTAATTTGCCCAAAGCCACAGTGGTGAGCGGCAGAGCCAGGACTGTCCGACTCCTAAGGCCCGGGGGGCGCCTCCCCCTGTGCTGAAAGCCACATGCGCACCCCATGCCCTGCCCCCCAACATTTCATTCTGGTCTTTCCTCCCCGGGGAAACCTCACTGTCAACCTCCCTTTCTTCCTGACTCCCCTTTCTGGCTCCCACTCCCCGGGGCTCTACTCTCCGCTTGATGTTCTTCAATATTCTTCCTTTTTTAGAAATTGAACCTCCAAATATTAGGTGCGCACATGACCCCCCGGGATCGAGATGACATTCCCCAGCTGACCTTGCAGTACAGTGTGTACGCCTATGTTAGGGCCGATAGGATGCAAAATCGGCCCGCTCTTTGACCTCAGGATGACTCTTCTGTGAATCAGAAAAAGCCTTTGGTTGTCTCGGCCTGGGCTCCGTGGCCCAGGGCTGGGCCAGTGGCCGGCTCTGTGTGGATTGGAAAGTGCAGCCCCGGGACCCGCGTGTGGACTGGGGTTTCAGTCTCCACTCCCACCGTGTAAACCAGTCCTGGCGCTGGGGGGCAGCAAGGGGATCGGTCCTCAGGCCCAGCCCGCAGCCCTGCCCCAGGTACGGTGAGGGGACTGTGGAGTGCTTGCCCCGGAGCTCTGGGGCCTGGGGCTGTCCTTACTCAGCTTCCCTCCCCTGCCCCTCGGCCTTTCTTCCCCTGCCCTCTCCCCATCTCCCTTCCCTGCCTCTCAGCTCTCCCCACCTTCTCTTCCTCCTCCTCTCTGCCTGTTCCCCTCTCCCCTTCCTCCTCCCTCTCTGCTCTTCCCTCCTCCACACTCAGCCCTCCTCCTTTCTCCCCTGCCCCATCTCTTCCCCTCCTTTCCGGGGTCTCTCTCCCTCTGGAGATCCTCTGTCTCATTCCCAGGGGTCTGTCAGTTAAAGCCTCCTCTCGCCCTCTCCTTCAGTCTGTCCCTTTTTGTCTGCCTGTCTGCCTGTCGGCTTCTTCTCCCTCCCTTGCTCCCTGCACCCCCCCTTTCCTTCCTTCCTTCCCTCCTCCTCTGGTGAATTCAGGTTTGCAGGAGCCGCCCTCATGTCTGCATGTTCTGTAAGATAACCTAACCCCGACTCCAAGCCCCAGGCTGCGTGCTGGTGGGACGGGAGGATCATCTCGTCTGTCTCAGTCCCCATGGAGCCTTCCCAGCATCTTTGCTGCAGGGTTTGTCTGCACAATAGGGCCGCCTCCAGCCTTTCCCCACCCTGGCCGCCTCATCGCCAAGTCCAGCCCATCCTTTGAAGTCTCCCAGGGCTGTTCCTTCTGAGCCACACTCGGGTCTGGCATTTGTTGGTATCAGATCTGGGGAATCAGTGTCCTTAGGGATCCCACAGAGAGGCCATCATCTGCTCACTCCAGCCCCGCCCACCACCCTGGGGGTGCCCGGAGCACTTTCACATTCCCTCCCATTCCTAGGCAGCGTTCCCCTCTCTTCCCTCGGGGGAGCCCAGCCTCATCCTCTAGATTTCACAGCAGCCAGAGGCTGTCTCCAAGCCCTGCAGTCACTCCGAAGGGCCTGGCTCCCTGCTGGAGCCACCGTGCACCAGCACAAACAGCGCTCCTTCCTCCTGGTCCTTCCCCGGCAGCAGAGACAAAACAAACATACATAAACAGCGGTCTCAGTTAAACATCTCCCCACCCCCTGCCTTCTCTCTGCTCCCAAGTCCCTGTTTTGCACGCCCTTGATCTCCGTTGAGCCTTGCCCCCTGTCCGGGTGTAGGTGTGGGGGGCAGCCCCCGTGTCCCGCAGGGGATGTGCAGCGGGCCCACGTGGGAGCACCGTTCAACCAAGTTCCCGCCGGGATCACCACCCAGCCGTTTGGGCTCTCCTGACAGCCTCCGCTTGGACAATCTCCCGGTTTAAAGACAACTCAAGCTTTTCTTAGAAAAGAGCGCTAGGGGCCTTTGCAGAGGGGTTGGGTGCTTGTTTTCCTTATCCCAGTGACCTCTCCCCCCCAGTTTCTGCTACATCTCGTAGTTACCCTGTAGGCTGTTTGCTGACAAGATTTGCTGACCTGGGGTGGGTGAACAGTTGAGCAGATATCAATGGAGACAGAAGGCCCTCGGGAGACTGGGAAGGGGGACATGGCAGCCCCAGGGACACTTCAGAAACTCTGGTTTGGTTGAGGAATTTGGATATGAAAGGAATGTAGGCAAAGACTGGGAGACCCAGAGAAGCTATCCTCTGGGTGTGCAGGAGGTGGTAGGAGAAAGGCTTCTGGCATCCAAATCTCCACATCATGTGAGCCTTGGTCCAGACAACAGGAATCTTAACAGCAACTCTTTACAGGCCCCAGCTTTGCAGGGGGTGAGGGTTGTGTCCTAATCTATAAACTTTCCCATTAGCAATAAGGGCCTAGGATCCCACCCAGTGCCTCCTGAGATGGGGCTGCCCTGTAGGAGAGATTTCTTTAAGGGTCCCTCTGATGGCCTCCCAGCAACATTGCTCCCCTTCCCCATCCCCAGCAGCTCTGCGGAGGCCTTTATTTGGATTCACGCTTGGCAGTGATGAGACTTTTTGAAGGGCCTGCAGGGTGGAAGGCAGCATCAGAAGCCCTTAATTCTGAGACGAGGGGGCTTTGCAAAGACAGTTCCTCCCCTGCTAAGTGCAAACCCACCATTTCCCTCACTTCCAGGTTCCAAGTAGGAGGGCCAGGCCACAGTGTGAAATGCTCTTAGAGGAATCCTGCTGCGGTGACAAGGCAGAAGAAAAAGGCAGAGGGCTCCCCACTGCCCTCGGGATGACATCCAAATGGCCTGCCTGCTGGATTCACAAAGGCCATCCTCATCCCGCCCCTGGGCACTGCTGCAACCTGTACCCTTGTCATGTGCAGCCTATTCCAGCCACTAGAACTTCTTCAGTCCTTGGAACAGGTCTCCTGGCACCCCAAGCTACCCATCTATAGAGAACACTCTTCCCTCCCATTAGCTCTTAGCCAACTCCTATGCATCCCTCAGGACTGAGACGTCACTTCCTCCAAGAAACCTTCCCAGATTGCTTCAGGGGAGAGGCAGTAGTTTATAACTGTTAGGAGTTCAGGCACAGTTGGGTTAGACTCCCACTTACTAGCTGTATTAGTTGCCTAGGGCTGCTGTAACAAAGTACCGTAAGCTGGGTGATTCAAACAACTGAAATTTATTGTCACATGATTCTGGATGCTTGAAGTCCAAAATCAAGGCATCAGCAGAGTTGATTCTTCTGAGGGCTGGGAGGGAGAAGCTGTTCCATGCCTCTCCCCTAGCTTGTGGGAGCCTCAGGCATTCCTTGCCTTGTAAATGCCCTTCTCCCAGTGCCTTTGCACTGTCTTCCTTCTGTGTGGTCTCTCTGTGTCCAAATGTCCTGTTTTTATAAGGACAACAGTCATATTGAATTAGAGCTCACCTTAATGACCTCAGCTTAATCTCCTCTGTAAAAAGCCTATTTCTAATTAAGATCTTACGTATTCTGAAGTACTGGGGCTTAGGATTTCAAGGTATCTTTTGGGGGAGACACAGTTCAACCCCTAAAATTACTCTGTCACCTTGGGTGTGTTACTTAATTTCTCTGAACCCTGTTTGTCCCATGTGTTAAACGAGGGTTGTGAAAGGGAAAAGCATTGCTCCAGGATGCTGGGGACTTTGGTTCAAGGCTTTATTCCACTGACCAGCTTTGTGACCTTGGGCAAGTCCCTTTACCTCTCTGAGTCAGTTATCTACTGCAGCAAACAAAGCACTCCCAAGCTTAGGGGCTTAAAACAACAACTATCATACGTTTTGCTCGCAAATCTGCAATTTGGGCAGGGCTTGGTGGGGAGAGCTTTTCTCAGTTCCATGTGACACATGCTGAAGCGGCTTGACTGATGCTGGAGTTAAAGTGACTCACTCGTGTGCCCAGCAAGTAGATGCTGGCTGGGAGCTCAGCCAGGGCTGTGAGCCAGGGACCTTGGTTTCTCGTGTGACTCTCTCCATGGGGCTGCTTGGTCTTCCTCACAGCATGGTGACTGGCTTCCAAGAGTGTAGCTTGGTGACCAAGTCAAGCTTCCACAGACTCAGGATTCCCACAGACCTCGCTGGTGCCACTTACTTGTGTCCCCTTGGGAAAACACTTAACCTCCCCGAGGGTTCAATTCCCAGTCTGAAAAAGGAGTCTGAGAATGGATGCTTCACTGTGGGTAGGGAAGGAGACGGTGCACGTGGAGGTCTTTGCTCAGGACCACCCCCGGCACACGTGACACCCTCTGTAAAGGTGTCTGTTTTTATTCATATCCATTGCCTCCCAGGCACCTGAAACAGAACTAGTGTCAGAGGCGGGGCCCACAGAGGGGCTCCTTGAAATCACTGTTTATGGCCATACAAAGGCAGAAATGCAAGGAGGACCTGTGACATACATGAATGAATGAATGAATGTTTTCTGTCTTAGGCTGGGTCCTTTCAGAAGCAGACTCCGATGCAAAGATTGGGGAGGACCCCAGAAAACACAGGTAGGGGTGTGGAGAAACGAGACAGGGAAGGGAAGCAGCCTAGACAGGGTACGTTAATGAACAGGTCACTGCTGTGGGCAACTGGGACTCAGTGCCATTGGGTCCCCGGGAGAATTGTCCCTCTTGAGGTGTGAGAAAGCTGGGTATTCGATCCCCGCCTCCTGACTGTTTTGCTTGAGGCTGCTCCTGGGGACATTAACAGCATAAACTCTGCAGGGCCCGGCTCACTCCAGAGGCCAGGGGCTCCCATGGACAGGGAGCCCAGGTGTTTGCCTGAGAAGCCTTTGGGTGTCAGAGCAGCGATGTAGGTGAAGCACCTACAGGTGCCGTTTGGGCTCTCAGGGCTCCCTGGTTCTGGACGTCCTTCATAGGCAACACATGATTCTGTACATGGTCACCCTGTGGTCTTCCGCCCTCCCTTACACTCTGAATGTCCCCACAGAACGATGGGTGTCTGTCTGAGCGCGCCTTCCTCCTGCTGGCATCTTCTCCGGCATTTTCTCCCCATAGCCTCTGAATCAGGTCATCCCACCAGAGACTCTGCAGATTTGGGGCCGGCTGGGAAATTGGTGGACAGGTCTGGGAGGATCTGGTTTGGGCGAGAGCATTTAAAACATTTTTGGCTAAAGGAGCAGGGAGGTTTCCTGCACGGGTGTCTGGAGGTTGGGCACAAACCACTGGCCCGTTGTTTGCGCCCCCCAGCCCCTCCCTGCAGCCCCACATGTGGCTCTGGGTCCTTTGGAGGAAGGGGCTACAAGCAGAAACTGAGGTCACCCTTCTCTGTGGGATGAGGGGACAAGCTGTCTGCTTAGCACAGGATGGGGCCTGACCTTGGCACTGCACTTGATGTCAGGCTTGGATTCTAATCCTGGCTGAGCTACCTTCTGGTCGTGACCTTGGACAAGTTACTTTCTTCTCCAGGCTCATCCTTCTGCATCTGTAAAACGGGGCCAGTTCTTCACCTCTACCCCACAGGGCTAACGTGAGCATGGCACTAGATCTGCATGCGTTTGGTAAACGATGCAGTGGGCTGAAGAGTGTCCCCCACTGCAGCCTGGAACCGAGGCTTCTAGGGATGTGTTCTTGGAGGATTTGAGCCTTTGAGGATCCAGAGAGGCACACACGCTATTGGCCATCTTGGTAATGGGGACATGATTGAGGACCCCCTCCGGAGACTCTAGGCAATGAAGATTGATGGAGGAGGAGCTGCAGAGGAGAGGGTGTCCGTGGCAAATTCTGGAGGCAGCAGGTTCATAAGACTGTGAAACTCACCTTGGAAAACTCACCACGCCCAGGGAAAGCAGGGCAGGGTAGGAGGGGTCCTGGGGGTGCAGTGGGGATGGAGCTACACAATGCTTGCTGTCTTTTTTTTTTTTTTTAATTAATAGAGTAGTTTTGTTTTTTTAATATCAGATTTTTTTTTTTAAGAAGGCATTGGGCCTTTTTTAAAAATTTTATTTATTTATTTTTGGCTGCATTGGGTCTTTGTTGCTGCACGCGGGCTTTCTCTAGTTGCGGCGAGCAGGGGCTACTCTTTGTTGCGGTGCGCGGGCTTCTCATTGCAGTGGCTTCTCCTGTTGCGGAGCACGGGCTCTAGGCATGCAGGCTTCAGTAGTTGTGGCACACGGGCTCAGTAGTTGTGACACACTGGCGGCTTAGTTGCTCCGCGGCATGTGGGATCTTCCCGGACCAGGGCTTGAACCCGTGTCCCCTGCATTGGCAGGCGGATTCTAAACCACTGCGCCACCAGGGAAGCCCTAATAGAATTTTTTTTTTAATTAATTTTATTTATTTTTTGGCTACGTTGGGCCTTTGTTGCTGCGTGCTGACTTTCTCTAGTTGCGGCGAGCAGGGGCTACTCTTTGTTGCTGTGGGCAGGCTTCTCACTGCGGTGGTTTCTCTTGTTGCAGAGCACTGGCTCTAGGTGCACAGGCTTCAGTAGTTGGGGCACGTGGGCTTCAGTAGTTCTGGCGCACGAGCTCAGTAGTTGTGGCGCATGGGCTTAGTTGCTCCGTGGCACGCATGTGGGATCTTCCCAGACCAGGGATGGAACCCGTGTCCCCTGCCTTGACAGGCGGATTCTTAACCACTACGCCACCAGGGAAGTCCCAATGCTTGCTGTTTTACTCACAAAAACTAGCCTTGACTGAGTCTCTACTACATGCCCGGCACCATGCTGAGTGCTTACCACAAAAAATCATATTTTATCCATGCAGCAATGAAATGAGGTAGAGACTATTATTGTCTTTATTTTATAGATGAGGAAACTGAGGCTCAGAAAGGAGAAGCAGTTTCCCCGGGGGGACACACAGCTAATAAGTGCCAGAGTTTGGGCTTGAACCCATGTCTGGGGGGTGACTCTACCATATGGATCTTCTCCACAAATGCAATTAAAAGAAAGTCTTGCTATATTCTGAACAGGAGGAAAAACCAAGTGATGAACTAGTCTAGCATGCAGCTCAGAGGAATTTGCAAAGAGGGCAGGAGAAGTCTCCAGCGGGACTGGTTACATAATTTGCTGGACTCCATAATTTGCAAACTGAAGATATGGGGCCCCTGGTTACAAAACGATGGAGAATTTCAAGACGGCGACAGCACAGCATTAAACTGAATGCGTGGCCCTTCTAAGCGCAGGACCTGTGTGACCACTTGGGTCACACACCCATAAGGTCATTGGCTCTGTACCCCTGCTTTGAACAGATGGGCTTCTCTGTGGCAGGATGAGTACAGGGCAAGCTCTAGGGTCAAGTGGCCTGCGTTCGAATCCTGAATTCCCACTTTCCTAGTTAATGACCCTGAGTAACTTCTTTAACCCCTCTGAACCTCAGTTTCCTCATCTGCAAAATGGGATGTTGTTAGCTCTTATTTTCTAGGAGTATTGTGAGGTGGAAATAGTATGATGCAGGTAAAGTGTTGAGCCCGGTGCCTGGTCCACAGTTCATAGCAGCAGTACCAGGCACTAGAGTTAATCGTCCCTCCCCCACCCACCTCCCCAGGGCACAGATGCCAAGGAAATGCCAGCTCTCAGCTGTCATTCCCTCTGTGCTGCTCAGCCTGGACCAGAAGCTTGGAGGTTGCAGTTTCTCTGCTCCGGCAGCCCCTCCTCCCGTCCCCAACCCCCAGGCTTTTAATGAGTTTAGTATTTTCATCAAATCATTCTTCCTACAACACAGGGCTGGGGGAGGCTAAAAATAGCTCCCCGAGTCACATGACAGCTCCAAATGCGGAGGCTCCCAGCAAAGGTACAAGTGCGACTCCCTGTTTCCTAGGAAATGAGAGTCATTGTGATGCCTGACGCCAGGCCGCCGCCAACGCAGCCAGGGTGCTAGCAAAAGCACATTGTTTCCTGTGACATCCCCGCGTGTGACAGGCAGAGGGTGAGGGCACGGGGGAGGCAGAGCCGCTACAGCTGGCAGATCCATAGCCTGGTGCCCTCAGGTCTGAGCCAGAAGCCGCCCCTTGCCTTCAGGAGTAGGGGGACCCCAAGGCAAGAGCTTCCCCACGCGTGGACCCTCTGACCCCATCCTTCCAGCTGGGAGCAGGCAGGGAATTGCTTTGCCAGCAGGAAAGATATTTTGTTTTTTGTTTTTTTTTCTGTTACGTACACTTTCTACCCCTTGTTCTCCTGTCAACAACTTGCAACTAAAGGTACTCTGTTGTTTGGTAATGAAAGTAAACCTGTGGACAAACATTCTCTCATGGAAACCTTGCTGGGCTCCCCCCACCTCCGCCCCTCCTCCTCCCGGTATAACTCCCAGTCTGCTAGACCAGTCTCAAGACTCCCAAACTTGAGTGCATCACAGTCACCTGGAGGGTTTGTGAATCACTGGATGCTAGTCCCTGCCCCAGAGTTTGTCATCCAAGCTCTGGTGTGGGGTTGGAATCAAGAATTCGCATTTCTAGTTAATTCCCACAAGATGCGGGCACTGTGCTCCAGGAAGCAAACTTTGAGAACCGCTGCCCTAGATGCTGTGGCCCATATTTTCCCCCAGTCGCTCCTTCCCTTCCTTTTCCGTTCTCATCACCTCTTGTAGCAACCCTACATCACTGTTAGTCCTCAGTGCCCTGGCCATGCCGTCGATAAGACTTTCTGGCCTGGATCTGGGTCTTGCTGCCTCGCCTCCCTCCCACTTCCACCAGTTAGCAGTGGCTAACTGCTACTCACGTTTTAAGTGTAGGTTGTAAGAATGACTGCTTATTGATCAATAACCATATAGGCCTCCCTCTTCCCAATGCTATGTGGTAAGCACTGTTATTATTTACAGTCTATCCACTGTCACTATCTCACTTCTGTGATAAGAAAACTGACACTCAGATGGCAAGTCATAACCCCAAGTCACAGAGCTAGAGAACAGCTGGGATTTAAGGTGGTCTGAATTTCAAGCCCGTAGGTAAGTCACAGCTCACCTGACTCCCCTGGAAGCCTCCCCTAAAGGTTCCGCACTGGATTTTGTACACCTTCTTGGAGCCCTCCTACACTCCATGTGTGTCTTTATCAATGTACTGGCAGCCTTGTAGAATAGCTATCTTTTGTTGGGTCTGTCTGCTGGCTTAGAATGTTTATTGCTTAAAGGCATGGACTTTGTCCTAACTCATAGCATCGCAAGTGCCTGGAACAGGGTCTGGCATTAGTAAGTGCTCAATTAATGCTTGCTAACTGGCTGACTGACTGAGTAATAGTTACTTAAATGTTTGTTGAGTGAATGAATAAATGGTTGTTGCCTGATCACTCTTAAGTGAATGCATAAAGAGTAGGTGGCTTCTCTTGCTGGAATAAATGAATGATAGTAAGTTCTCTAGATGTGTTGGTTGAATGAATGAATTGATGGTAGCTACTAATAAATGCTTGCTGGATATATTAATGAATACATGAATGGCCAGTCGGTGCTCATTAAGTGTCTCTTGCCTGGCTGGGTGGATAAATGGCTTGGCTGGTAGATGGCTGGATGGGTTGGGCTGGTAGGTGGATGGATGGGTGAATAGATGGAGAAATGGGTGGGTGGGTTGGTGGGTGTATGATTAGATAAGCAGCTGGGTGGGTGGGAGACAGGGCCATGACTTTGGCCTTGTTAGCATGGGCACTCTGTGTGTGACGCCACTTCTGCCAGGTAGATGACAAAGGGTGAGTTATGTACAGAACCCCAGGGCACATGGAGTCTGCAGCCAGCAGGGCAGCCTGAGGGTTCTCTGGGCCACCAGCTATGACTTGGGAAGCCAGGTGGGTGATGCATCGTGTGTCGAGAGGGGGCTGTGGAACTGTTTTAAATGTCAAGATGTCACCCAGCTGGGAGACTGGATCTTGACGTTTGTCATGTTCCTGAAGCACTTGTTTTAATGACTAATTATTTTTCCCCTTCTGACATGGCTCCTTGAGGGAGAGCGGGGGAGCTTGGCTGGAAGCCTGGCACCTATGCTCGGCAACTGAATTCACTAACAAGCCGGAAGTGAATTAACCTCGATGTGCCAGGTGTACAGCAGAACCTGGAGGGCCCAATTTCCAGGCCCAGCCAGGTGCCACTCAGCTGCGGGGTCCTTCCAGGGCTGACAGGCACCTGCAAAGAATTCAGAACATCTTAGCCAAAACCTAGGTGGGTGCCTGAAAAATCTAGGAAAAGGCAGGTTGTTGGCTTGAAAGTTACTTGGTTTTGATCTGAATGAAATGATTAACCATGTGCTTTTTTTTAAAAAGTACTTGCTATGTATGGGAACTTGTATAAATGCTTCATCTGAAATATCTCATTTCATCCTTGCGATAGCTCTTTGAGGTTGACTGGTATTACCATCATCTTCTCCACTTTACAGATGGGGAAATTGAGGGACAGAAGTTGTTAGAGTGGTTTTATTAACTTTCTTCTTTTTTTTTTGGCTGCGTTGGGTCTTCATTGCTGCGAGCGGGCTTTCTCTAGTTGCGGCGAGCGAGGGCTACCCTTCGTTGCGGCGCACGGGCTTCTCATGGCGGTGGCTTCTCTTGTTGCGGAGCACGGGCTCTAGGCGCACGGCCTTCAGTAGTTGTGGCATGCGGGCTCTAGAGCGCAGGCTCAGTAGTTGTGGTGCACGGGCCTAGTTGCTCCGCGGCGTGTGGGATCATCCCGGACCAGGGCTCGAACCTGTGTCCCCTGTATTGGCAGGCAGATTCTTAACCACTGTGCCACCAGGAAAGTCCTAGAATGGTTTTAAAACATGCCTGAAAATTCTCTGATGCTTCCTTCAAGAGATGAAGTCTGATTCTCTTTCCCTTAAATATGAGCTGGGATTAGCAACTCGATCCTGAAGAGTAGAATGAGATAGAGATGGCCGATGTGACCTCTGAGACTAGATCAGGATGGCGGTACAGCTTCCTCCTGGCTCTGTCTTTCTTGAGACATGTGCCTCTGGAGCCTTGAACCTTCATGAAGGAAGTCGGGCTGCCCTGAAGCCGCCATGCTCTCTTCCGCTCACATCACCCGTGTAACATGTCTGCACATTCCATCTGGTGCTACTTCCTTTGGATGCAGAAAGTCATTCCTTCTCCCTCTTTCCCATCCTGGTCCCTTCAGTCTCTTCTCAACAAAACAGCCAGAGAAATCCTGATAAAACCTGAGTCAGATCTTTCACCTCTGCCCCGGACTTTCTGGGAACAGCCCATTTCCGTCAGTGTAAACAAGTCCTTTCAATGGCCTGCACGGTGCTATGTGATCTGAGACTCCCTCGTCATTACATTCCTCCCTGACGCATGTCATGAGATGCCCGCCAGGCCCAGTGTACTTGCTGCCATCACAGGAGCTCCTTGCTCTTCCTAGAACGAGCCAGCACATCCTGGGCTGCTTCTCGGCTTCTGCTGTTCCCTCCGCCTGAATTGCTTTGCCTGCCGACGTCCACGTGGTTCACTTCTTCACCTCTTTCAGGCCATGGCTCAATGTCACCTTCTTTTGGTGGGCTCTCCTCAGCACCTGTTGAAAATGACAGACCCTGGGACTTCCCTGGCGGTCCAGTGGTTAGGGCTCCGCGCTTCCACTGCAGGGGGCTCAGCTTTGATCCCTGGTCGGGGAACGAAGATCTCACCTGCCACACGGCCAAAAACAACCACAAAAAACCAAAAAGCAAATAGAATGACAGTCCCCTTCTCTACCGTCCTCCCCCTTTTCATTCTTCTCCATAGCACCTGTCACCATGAAACACACTGATGTCTCTTTTTTCTCATTCACCTTGTTTTCTGTGTCTCCGTCCACCAGAATGTGAGCACGTGAGGACAGGGATCTTTGTCTGTTTTGGTCACCGCCCCTGGGAGAGTGCCTGGCACACAGTAGGTGCTCAAAAAATACTTGCCAAGTGATGAATGAATAGCTGTTGGCTGTTATTATCAGGGGGCCCAGGTAGGAAACTATTGAGCTATTCCAGGTGAGGACAGAGGTGAGGGCTGTGGAATCTGGTGGGGGGCGGGAAGAGTGATGATGACTCCTGGTGTTCTGGTCCATGCGGGGAGCCTCCCATCCCTGGAGACGCAGCGGGAGGAGCTGGCTGTGGAGGGAGAGGAAGATGCTGTGTTGGTGTGGGACAAGGTGGAGGTGCTGCTGGGGTGTCCAAGTGAGGTCTAGGTCAGTGACAGAAGTGAGGACGGGGTGTAGTGGAAAGCCCGGCATGGAAGAATCCTGGGAACCCCAGGAGGGTGGAGCCCCGAGGGATCGGACTGTGAGAACAAAGAGAGAACAGTGAGGACAGAGGCCCCCAGGAACCAGGCGGGTCACATTAGGGAGGACTGGGGCCTGTAGCAAACGCAAGTGCCCGTATCCCTGCTGGAAGAAGATGGAGCCTCTCTCGGCTTCCACTGGCTCACTGCCAGGTGGGAAGACAGGTCTGGGCTTGTAAGAGCTTCTGGTTTGTTGATGGAAGCCGGAAATCTGGATTTTCATGTGAAATTGATTGTTGTTTTGAGATAGTTTATTCAAGCTTTGCAAAAGTGCTGTATGGGCCAAATAACGCATGTCTGTGAGCCAGATTCAGCCCATGGGCAATCAGCTGACATCATGAGGGAAAGGGCCTGGGGCAGAACCTGGGGGATGGAGTCACAGGGGGTGCTGTCTGGCCGAAGGCACAGGAGGTTGAGATGCTCAGCCGGCAGTGGGTTGAAGTGCTGAACGTCAGGCGAGGGCCAAGAGTCTTAGAACAGAAACCTGGCCTTCAGGGCATCACAGGAGAGTCTCACGAAGCAGCTCTGTGGAATGGTAAGGGCAGAAGCCAGATTTCGCCTTCCTGTACCGAAAGGTTTCCACCTTCCTTGCAAGGGACAACCAAGGGGAGACAGATGGCAGTGTCTTTGCTTCAGACCAGGGCGGCCTCTAGAAGAGAATGGGGCCAGGACAAAGCAGCCAGGGTGAGGCCAGTGCCCCGGCCCCCTTGCAGGGCGGCTGAACTGTTGACATCCTTCAAAGACCTCCTGAGATACTGCACATCACAGACATTTTGAAATTAAATGTTTTTCGGGTTTTTTTAAAATTTATTTTACTTATTTATTTTTGGCTGCGTTGGCTCTTTGTTGTTGCGCGCGGGCTTTCTCTAGTTGTGGCGAGCGGGGGCTACTCTTCCTTGCGGTGGGAGGGCTTCTCATTGCAGTGGCTTCTCTTGTTGCAGAGCACAGGCTCTAGGCACGTGGGCTTCAGTAGTTGTGTCACGCAGGCTCAGTAGTTGTGGCGCACGGGCTTAGCTGCTCCGCGGCATGTGGGATCTTCCCGGACCAGGGCTCAAACCCGTGTCCCCTGCATTAGCAGGCGGATTCTTAACCACTGTGCCACCAGGGAAGCCCTGAAATTAAATGTTAACCACGTTCACAACGGAAGAGTCAGGTTTGTGGCTCCCGCCCGCACTCCCGTACCAAGGGCAGCCTCGGCCGGACACCGCAGCCCCTCCACTGGGAGTTACTGTGAAAGCCTGAAGCAGCACCGCCCGCTAGAACTCTCCACATCGATGGCAGTGCTCTCCATCTGGGCCGCCCGGTACAGTACCCACGGGCCACACGTGGCTATTGAGCACATGAGGCGTGTTGAGTGTGGCTGGGCAGGGGGATCGTTTAGTTAATTTTATTTAAATGTAAGTGGCCTCATGGGGTTAGCAGCTGCCTGAGTGGACAGTGCAGGTCTAGAGATTTGCAAGAAACTGGCATGGTTAGAAAGACAAGAGTCTATTCTCCTCTGCCCTGGTTCCCTCCTCACGGGGCTGGATAGCCAAGCAGAGGCTGGGCTGCCCCCTTGGGGCCCACGTGCCCACCCTGGCCTCTCTGTTTTCCATTTCCCAGGAGCATCTCTGACATCCGGGTCTTATCCGCCCAGCAGACAGCAGGACGTGGAGCCAGGGCTCAGCGGAGAAGCCCATGGAGGTCGTGGGCCCGCGCCTATGCTCCAGCTCGGTTTCCCGGCCAAGGGCTCTGCCTGCCTGGGCACCAGCCCAGCTCATAATAAAAAAGCCACTTTTAGTTTTCTTTCCTGATCTCTCATGTGAGTTTGTCTTCCACAGGGACTTTGTGGGACAGAAGTGTGTGTGGCGGGGCAGAGTGGGTGGCTCTGGGTTGGCAGGGTCCTCGCATACCCGAGGCTCTAAAACATTTGCATCTGAGGAGGTCGTAAGCCCCTAACAGTGGTATTTTCTAATTTTTTCTTCTGGTATTCTAATTGAAAAAAAAGAACTTTGTATATAATATATGAACACATTCCCTGTATAAAAGATTAAAATAATTCAGAAGGTTTTCCCCATAGGTAAAATTGTCCATGGCCTTCTTGGGCAACACATACATGCATGCACAGATACACACAGACATACACAGAAACACACACACAGGCACAGACACAGGCCACACACAGACACATACGCACACATGGACACACAGACACATGCACACAGACGCACACAGACCACGTACACAGAGACACACACACAGACACACACGGACACACACACACACGCACACGGACACACACAGTTACAGACACACACACAGACACACACAAGACACACACAGGCACAGACACAGACCACACACAGACACATACACACACATGGACACACAGACACATGCACACAGACGCACACAGACCACGTACACAGAAACACACACATAGACACACAAGACACACAGACACACACGGACACACACACACATGCACACAGACACACACAGTTACAGACACACACACAGACACACACAGATACATACACAGACACACACAGAAACACACACAAGACACACACAGGCACAGACACAGACCACACACAGACACACACACACAGACACGCACACAGACACATAGGTGGGGTGTTTTTCCCCCGAAGGGGTCATAGTAAATATGTTTTTCTGTGACTTGCTTTTCTCACTTACCATGTCTTAAGGCATCTTGCCCTATCTGTTCATGGAGTTAGGCCCCATTCCTTTTGAACTGCTGCATAATATTCCACCGTACCCATGTGGTATAGTTTATTTAATCACTCCTTGTTGATGGATACTTCTGTTTCTCCAGGTGTCAATAACACAACCTGTGTTGCAGCAAATGTTCTTGTCTGCACCTCTTTGTGCACGAGTGTGAGCAGAAGCTGACACACACACGTGACAGACAGAGTTGTATAGACCAGATCACTGTTCAGCACGTATTCACTCCTCCCTTACCCTGAACTTTGTGACAGGAGGATGCCTCCCTGTCCTATTGACGCCAGGCTTGGCCACAGGACTTGCTTTGCCCAGTGGAGTGAGGGCAGGAGTGATGGTGCCCTAAGCCTTCAGAGGCCTCGAATGTTTCCGATCGTCCCTTTTGTCCTTCTGCCATCACCAGAAGAGGGACATTCCCCAGGGAGCTACCAATCCAAGGAGATGGGAGACACGGCCTGGAGCAGCCCAGCCCCTGCTGAACTGCAGGTAAGCGAGCTGAAAAATAAATGCTTGTTTTTTGTGCAGCTGAAATTGCCAGGCTGTTACCCAGTAGAAGTTGCCTGACCCAGGAATGAAAACTGTGAGGGCTTTGACCATCTGTCAACATGTTTCATGGTATGCCCTTTGATCCAGTGTGCTACTTCCAGGAGTCCAGCCTCCCAAAACACTACACACCAAAACACACCAACAGTGATCTTTAGGTGGACACCCAGTTGGCAAGAGCAGGTGTCCCCCCTCCCATGTGATGGATGGGGCTGCCCAGGCTTCGAGCTGTGACGTCACTTAGCAGCTCATCCTGGGAACCCACCAGAGACTGCGGAGCCCTTGGCGCTGGCTTCCCCTCAACTCAGAGCGACAGCTCCAGGGGTCAACAGCCCTCAGGGCTGTGCATCTTTGGGCACCACCTGGCCTGTCTGAGGCCACAGATCATGGACTGAGAGCCTTGCAGTTTTATCAGCTTGGGAGCCTTTTCCCAGCAGGAGCCGCAGCCCCTGCACAAGCAGTTCCCATCCCTAGAGGGCTGCCGGGGGCCTCAAGATCGGCTGAGAAAACTCATCAGATAGAACGCCTGGGGAAAGAAGAATTTCCCATTGGATTGAAGTTGACTGTTTTCCATTCAGCCCCCCAGACAGCCAATCTTTTCACAGAAGAACTGCATTTTTCAGACTGTTTTTATCCCCCTGGTCCTCCAGCGGCCTCTTGGACAGGATCAAAGGAAAGCTTCCTTGGGGAGGAAGACGCTCAGGGCTGCAGCCAGGGGTCCGCTGCCGGGGCTCCTCCTGCTACCTCCCTCAGCTGCTCGGCAAAGGCCAAGGGGAAGGAAACTGACTCTGCCACAAGGGCCTGTGGACACTTCCGCAGAGAAGTCATCTTTTGCTGGGGGCAAGCCCAGATGGAATCTTGGAGCTGGGAGATAGATGTGTTTGCGGGCTGTCCCCACTCACCTCTCCATCCATCTCTCACTGTTAGCTCAGAGCTGATAATTCTGTCGACTTGGAGCGCTCACCTGGCTTGGTAGCAAATGGAGTGGAGGAGGAGCTTTTCCCCAGCAGAGACTTAGCATGTCCATGGTTATTTGTGGTGGACGCTGTAGCTGGAGTTGGGGGGCGGGGAGCGAGAAGGCTGGGGGGCAGGGGCCGGCGGTGGCTTCGTGTAGGGGGTTGGAACCATCAGGGTCTCCGTGCCCAGCTGAGGTTATGGGCATCTGGGCATCTACCTACAGTGCCTGCCCACAAACAGGGAAGGAATAGATGAGCTGAGAAAACCCTACTCCTCACCCATCCTGGTTGTCCGCTAGCCCATCCAGAGGGGGGCTGCTCCATCTTTCCACATCAGGTCATGGAGGAAGGTCTTGTTCCTTTTCCAACTGCTGCCTTCTATTCCCTTGTACATATGTGATGCAGCAGGTGTGATGGGGAGAAGGCAGCCACAGATTAAATCAATGTGGGCACAGGGCTGATCGTCCACAGGCTGGTCAGCGACTTAGGAGGTGCCAGGCACGAAGCCCTGCCCAGTCGGTGTCACAGCACTCACCTCCGGGCCAGATACACTCATCCCTCTGCTGGGGGAAAGGGGAGTATCTCATTCATCCTCAAAACAGCCCTATGCAGTAGGTACCATTCTCACCATTTTACAGATGCGTAAACTGACGGCCAGAGAAGTTCACAACCTTGCCCAAGATCACACAGCTGAATAGCAGAACTGGGATGCAAACCCAACCCTGAGTGACCCCAAGGCCACCCACCCTTGTAACTACCGTATCCCTCGATGGCCTGGTCCTCGGGAGATGTGCTGAGGTCACGCTGATGATGGGAAGATAGGAGAACACAGCTGTACCCTAGTCCCTGAGCCTCTTAAAGTCCCGGGTATGACAATAATCCTCCCTGCCCACACTCAACAGCTTTAAGTAGCCAGGGCGGGGCTCTGGTTTCAGTCAGCAGTCTGATCCAAAGCCCATGGTTTTTGGTTTGCTAGCTTTTGCCTAAAATAACCAGATCATGGCAGCTGAAGCAAAGCTGATCACTCAGCTGCAGTTGCAGAAGCCAGTTGCCTCCCTCCTGGACTTGCCCCTCTCAAGGGAAGCCTTTGCTCTTCCACTGCCTACTTTGGGGTGACAGATGTCGAAGTCAGAGTCGTGGACCCCAGCATCAGCTCTTGCCCCCCTGCAGTCAGAGACCCCAGGCCTGGTGGGGTTGACCCCGGGTGAGGGTACACATGTTGCCAACTGAGTTCTCCCCGGCCCTGATCTCCTGTAAGCCACCTGGAGCGCTGCAGGCTGGGGCTGGGGATAAGGGGTGGTCCCTGTGCCTGGCAGCTCCTGGCAGACGTGCTGTCTGGGCTCCTGCACGCTCGCTCTCCTGCATCCAGCACCTCCAGGCTGGGTCAACACTAATATTTACTTTTGAAGGCAAGGCTGAAGCTCAGGGCTGCTTCCCGTCCCCATGGTTCTCCTGGGCCCAGCGGATGGAATTGCAGAGGCGGATGTTGGGGACTACTTGTGTGGGCTGAGCGGGAGCCATGGGAGATGGTGGACAGGGAATTAGGTCCAAGGCCTCAAATAACAAAAATAACTATAGTGATCAGAAGAGCAATTATTTTTAAAGTTCTTACTCTATGTCCGATGCTGGGATAAGTCTTTCCCATGCATTTCAATTTTAGTTCTCACCCCGGTTCTTCAAGGCAGGTGTGTCATAGTTTTACAAGCTAGAAGACAGAGGCAGAGAAAAGTAAGTAGCTTGTCCAAGGTCATGCAGCTAGTAAGTGGTGGACCTGGGTGGCCAGCTGAGCACATGCGCCTTGGCGATTCTAAGGCTCCGTGTCTACAGGGAACGGGAAGGTTAATGAGCAAAGCCTGGTACGTGTACGGCAATTGGGAGTGGTGGGGACTGGAGCAGTGGAGAGGAAACCCCTGTCGAATCCTCAGCTCTAGCTAGTTGTTGCCACAAAGAAATGTGGACCCATTGGGGCCAGCGTGTCTGATTTTCAAGAGAAAATCTTGGCATGCTTGTTTCTAGAATCAGGGGGAATATATATATTTATACATCTACAGGTTTTTATTTTGAAGTATTCCAATTTTTCAATGTTGGCAGCACATTCCTTCTCTTAAAAAAGCACAGTGGGAGCCAAGTCAAACATGGCTTCGGGCGATCACTCTGCTCCCCACCGCAGAGCCCAGTTTGTCTGCCCGGCCCTCTGCTTCCTCCACGCAGGGGGCAGGACTGAGAATTCAGCTCAAGGCCCACGGTCTGGATGGCCACCCCTGGGCCACTTTCGGGCTGGATGCCTAGGGACAGTGGCACCCTTCAATCCAGACAGGATCAGGGCCTCCGCTGGCTCCACACTTCAGAGGGTCACCTTCCGCTGTCCCCCTGCCCATGAAGAAGAGGAGGGTTTGCTGGGCCGAGGGGTCTGCCCACCCAGAGCTCACATCCTCTCTTCTAGACCAGCCTCTGGGTCCTGGCGACCCCAGAATTCCCTACCCCAAGGCCTTGAGCCTGCTTTCGGCACCAGTGTATCAGTTTTCTGTTGCTGTAAAAAGCTACCTAAACTGCATAGTGTGAAACAACAGTCATCTCTCTCTCTCTTTTTTTTTTTTTTTTTTGGATGCATGGCACAGCATGTGGGATCTTAGTTCCCCGACCAGGGATCGAACCTGTGGCCCATGCGGTGGAAGCACGGAGTCCTAACCACTGGACCACCAGGGAAGTCCCAACAGTCATCTCATTGTTATTACCTCTCATGGCTCCGGGGCCGGTGAGGTCAGCTCAGCAGTCCTCCTGGGGGTCTCTCCTGCCGTCCAGTCAGTGGCGGCCGGGTCTGGCATTCTCCTGAGGTTCTTTCACCCACATGTCTACGGTCGGTCTGGGTGTCAGCTGAGGCCCGGGCCGGGACAGCCAGCCAGAACATCTGCACGTGGCCTCTCTAGGGCCCCCTACTTCCTCATCGAGGGGCGACTGGCACTCAGAACAAGGGTCCCAAGACGGAGAACCAGGAGGAAGCTGAATCACCTTTACGATCTAGCCTCTGAGTCACTGCCGATGTACTTATTGGTGGAGACAGAAACAAAAGTCAGGGGGACGGATGCGAACTCCACCTTGATGGTGCAGGGGCAGGATTTCATGGGAAGAAGAGCCTTCGGAGTGAGACATGCTTCCAGGGCCATTTGGGAGAGCGTTTTCTGCAGCAGTCTGCACGTTTCTCTTCCCTGCAGGCCTCCTCCGAGGATGGGCTGGCAGCAGAGGAGGCCCTGGGGTGGCTGCAGGGGCTGGGAGTGGCCGGACAGGGCGAAGGCTGGCTGTGCTCACGCCAGCCCCCGGGGGCCCTCTGACTCACCCGTGTCAGGGGCAGGCTGCCTGGAGGGCAGGGCAGGCCCTCTGGATGCGCTTTGAGGAGTCCCCACCGAGAGCGCCATGTGGACAAGGCAGAGGCCAGCTCCTGGGGGAGCCGAGTGACGGCCGCTGCTGAGCAGGAAGGGCCAAGGGGAGGAGGAGAGAGACAGAGATAAATGACCCCCTGTGTGTCCACCGACCTCCCGGCCCAGCGTCTTGACTGAGTGTGGAAAGGAGAGTCAGCACTTGGCTTGCAGGGACCCGTGAGGGATTCTTCGTGGTGCTTCCTTGCCAGAACTTGGTTTTGCTTCGATGAGACAAAAAGACACACAAGCCAGCTATCGAATAACGCAAGTCACTGGGTAAGTTTGGGTCAAAGTGCAGGTCTTCTGTAGAAGAGAGAGGTCAGCGTCCTGGTTCTCCAGCCTACCTGCAAATCAAAATCACCTGCGGGAGCTTGATGACCTAGGGATGTCCTGGTCCCATCAGCTCAGTTCTGAAGCAGTCTGTCCCTTGGGGGCCTAGGGGTGGGGACTTATTTAAATTTATCTTTTATTGAGGTAACATTGGTTTATAACATTATAAAAGTTTCATGTGTACAGCCTGCTCACCACCAAACATTTAGTTTCCATCTGTCACCATACTGTTGGCCCCTTCATCCATCTCACCCTCCGCCTGCCCCTTCCCCTCTGGGAACCACTACTCAGTTCTCTGTATCTGTGCTTTTGGTTTGGTTTGTTCATTTGTTTTATTTTTTTATATTCCATGTATGAGTGAAATCACGCAGTATTTGTCTTTCTCCAACCAACTTATTCACTTAGCATAATGCCCTCCAGGTGTTGCAGGGGAATTTTTTTTTTAACTTTTTTATTTTTTATTTTTTTAAACATTGGAGGTTTTTATTTATTTATTTATTTATTTATTTATTTTTGGCTGTGTTGGGTCTTCGTTTCTGCGCAAGGGCTTTCTCTAGTTGTGGCAAGCGGGGGCCACTCTTCATCGCAGTGCGCGGGCCTCTCACTATCGCGGCCTCTCTTGTTGCGGAGCACAGGCTCCAGATGCGCAGGCTCAGTAGTTGTGGCTCACGGGGCCTAGTTGCTCCGCGGCATGTGGGATCTTCCCAGACCAGGGCTCGAACCCGTGTCCCCTGCATTGGCAGGCAGATTCTCAACCACTGCGCCACCAGGGAAGCCCCTTAACTTTTTATTTTATATTGGAGTATAGCCGATTAACAATGTTGTGATGGTTTCAGGTGCACAGCAAAGCGACTCAGCCATACATATACATGTATCCATTCTCCCCCAGCCTCCCCTCCCATCCAGGCTGCCACATAACATTGAGTAGAGTTCCCTGTGCTCTACAGAAGGTCCTTGGTTAACCTTTTAAAATATAGCAGTGTGTACATGGCAATCCCAAACTCTCTAACTATCCCTTCCCTTCATCCTTCCCCCCACCCCCCTCACAGGGGGATTTTTAAAAGCTACCCAGTGATTCTACTCTGCAGCCAAGTTTGAGACCCACTGAGCCAGAGGAGAAATACCTGGAGGGGAAAGATTCCCAGGCCTTAATGAGGGAATGGCTTGAATAGTCAGGGCAAGAGAAGGCATTCCAGGTGGGTGGAATAGCAGGAGCAAAAGAGACCAGGTGACAATGTGCTTTGCAATATTAGGAGTATCCAACATATGGATGGATCTGCTAAGGTAGCAGTTTTGGTGTTGGTAATAGTAACAAAAAAAGACTGCCATGTGTAAGACACTGTGTTATGAACTTACAGATACAATCTCATTTGGTCCTCACTACAGCTCTGTGAGGTAGGTATTTTAATTCCCGTTTTACAGATGAGAAAACTGAGGATCAGACTGCCTGTGTGATTGTCCCATAGCTAACCCAGAGCTGGGA
This sequence comes from Eubalaena glacialis, assembly GCF_028564815.1. NCBI lineage: Eukaryota > Metazoa > Chordata > Mammalia > Artiodactyla > Balaenidae > Eubalaena > Eubalaena glacialis. Next base: position 94,555,362 of record NC_083722.1, on the reverse strand, counting down.
TTTGAACACCTGACTCTAATTCTCAAAGTGATGCTTAGAAGATTTGGTGCAAACATGGGGAATTCTGGACCTGAGCTAGAGATGATAGGGTGAGGTGGTGAGCCTGGCAGGTCAGTGTGGAGGTCAGAAGGTAGGAGGGGTGTGTGTGTGCAAGAGAGGGCAAGCCAGTGAGCGAGTGAGCCAGAAGGAATGGTTGGGCAGTGTCCCGGTGGGTGGGGAAGGGTGTGTGGGTGAGAATAGCTCCAGGTCGCAGCTCTGGAGGCCGGAGCAGCGCCTCTCCAGCTGTGGCTCCCTTTCTGCATGGGTGGGTCAGTTGAGGCTTGGGCAGCCTTCCTGAGCATCTCAAGCCTCCTGGCCTTTGCACGTGCTGTTCTCTGCCTGGAACTGTCTTGCCCTCTTCTCCACCTGTCTGTCTATGAATCCGTCCATGCGTAGCTGAGCTATCACCTCCTCCAACAGTCAGGCAAACTGAGTTTTGAGTTGGAACTCTGACACGTACCAGTCCGGTGTTCTTGGGCAAGTTATTCAACCTCCTTGATTCTTAGTTTCTTCATCTGCAGAAAGAAAAGAGTAAAAATAGTCCTTGCCTCAGAGGCTCCTGGGAGGATTAAACGTTTTCATGCGTGTAAAGCTCTTAGGACAGAACCTCGCTCAGAACTAGCGCTGGCAAAAGTCAGCACCCGTTTCTGCCCTGTTGCCCTCACCTCTGCGTTATGGTTGCTATTCGGCTGATTCCCCCTTGAGAATGTAAGCCCCCTGAGGGCAGAGGCTGTCCTAACCTCCACTGGGACCCTGTGCCCACCATGATGCTGGGTGTGACATGATTCTGGGAGAGTCCTTGGTGCAAACGTGGAAAATTCTGGATCCGATCTAGAGGTAACCTGATGTAGGTGTGGTAGAAATTGCTAGAGGCAATCTCATCCAAGATGTTACCTCTTCTCACCTGCTTGTCGATGGCAGCACTAACGTATTCATCTAAAGGATAACACCTTCCAGACTCTGGCAGCCAGAGTGGCCACGTGATGCTGTGACCACAGACCAACCAGGCTGTCCGAGGTTGCGTTCTCAGAAGCAGACTCTTTAAGGCAAAGATTCAAGAGCCAGCAGTTTATTTGGAAGATGAATCCAGGAAGGATTTGTATGGCAGTGGAGAAATGAAACAAAGAGGAGAAGCCAAATGCAGACTCTGTGAGTGAGCAAGGTACTGTTGGGGGCAGCTGGAGCTCTGTCCCACTGGGAGCCTCTGAGGGTGAAAAAGCTGGAGTATTTGTCCACCAACTGCTGTCTGTCATTGGTTGCTCCCAGGCTGCTCCTGGGCCCCATTAAGTCTGGCACATCGGGCCTGCTCTATGTGGTGACCTGAGCAAGCTACTGGGGCCAAAGGAAAATATTTGTAGAAGTAGTTTCTGTGGCTTCACTGGCGAGTATCCAGGGGACATGGGAGGGGCAGGCACCAACAGTGTCTTTTATAGAAGTGTAAGTTGTTGCAAAGAACTTCCTGAAAAGCCCCACAAAAGGTAGCCTGACTCAGCTAAGGGCTCTTTTGCTTATGACCTTCCCACTTTCCTCTTGCTTAGAATATAGTTTTAATGGTTGGAGCTGTGGCAGCCATGTTATGTCCATGAGGAAAAGACCAACAGAACCATCAAGATTTCTCACTGTTCCTACAGCTTTTAATTAGAAAACTGTTTACTGGGCTTCCCTGGTGGCACAGTGGTTAAGAATCCGCCCGCCAATGCAGGGGACACGGGTTCGAACCCTGGTCCAGGAAGATCCCACATGCCATGGAGCAACTAAGCCCGTGTGCCACAACTAATGAGCCTGCGCTCTAGAGCCTGCAAGCCACAACTACTGAGCCCACATGCCACAACTACTGAAACCCATGCGCATAGAGCCTGTGCTCTGCAACAAGAAGCCACTGCAATGAGAAGCCCACGCGTCACAATGAAGAGTAGCCCCCGCTCACCACAACTAGAGAAAGCCCATGCGCAGCAATAAAGACCCAACACAGCCAAAAATAAATAAATTCATAAAAAAAAAGAAAACAATTTACTACTAGACATAATGTCACGTAAGAGAAAAAAAACCTCTTCACTTTATAGTTTCAGGCAGCCAGTGATACTTGGGTTTCATGTTACTTGCAGCCTAATCCAATCTTAGTTCAAAAAACTGTAAATGTTAAAGAATGAATGAATAAACTCTGGGCAGGAGGTGGAGGTAAGGTAGAGAGCACCTTTTGCTTACAAAGATGCCCAGCAGGTTTGACTAAATTCCTAGACTGTAAGGGCTGGATAATAATTATTTTTGCTCACTATTTTATCCTCAGCCTGTGCAGAGGAGACTTGTAATAATTGTTTCCTGAATAGGTAAATGGCCAATGATCCTGGGGGAGGAGAGGGAGCTGTAGATGCCCTGGACAAAATTTATTTGCATTTACATTTATGGAACATCTTTTCATATACCAGGCTGTACTTTTTTTTTACTAAAGGGGAGGGATTGGGGCGGGGAAAGAAGGAAAAGCAGATGAGCTAGGATCAAGTACAGGCAGACCTCGAAGATATGCGGGTTCAGTTCCAAACCACCGCAGTAAAGTGAATATCACAAGAAAGTGAGTCACACGAAGTTTTCGGTTTTCCATTGCATATAAAAGTGATATTTACACTACATTATAGTCTGTTAAGTGTGCAATAATAGCATTATGTGTAAAAAAAATAGTTACCTTAATTTTAAAATAATTTATTGCTAAAAAATATTAACCATAATCTGAACCTTCACCAAGTTGTAATCTTTTCACTGATGGAGGGTTTGAAATATTGCTAGAATCACCAAAATATGACACAGAGACACAAAGTGAGCCAATGCCATTGGAAAAATCGTGCTGATAGACTTGCTTGATGCAGGGTTACCACAACCCTTCAGTTTGTAAAAAAACCCAATATCTGTGAAGCACCCTAAAGCAAAGTGCAGTGAAATGAGGTGTGCCTGTATTAAAAATCAAATAGGTTATACTTCTCTCTGAACCTCAGTCTCTTCATCTGTAAAATGGGAATGATAACCATACCATACTGAAGTGTGTTGTAAGGATTCAATGAGATAATATAAGCCCAGTGACTTGCCAAGTTCTGAAACATAGTAGGTCCTCAATAGAGGGTACTTTTATCATTGTTGTACTTCTTGTTATTACAAATGGGCACCTCTACTGGGCCCTGTGGAAAATAAATAAGACATGGTCCTTGTCCTCAGATAGCTGATGATCTGATAGGAGGGACTCACTGTATTAGGAGAGAGGATTAGTATAATTATTCCCATTTTATGGCTGGGGAGATAGACTCTGGGGGGTTATAAAATGTACCCAAGATCAGCTGACTGGTTTGTGTTGGGGCTCTCCCTCAGCACCATGCGGGAACTTGGGAGGAACACAAGAAGTGTTACTAACTTTGGGACAAATTCAGCAGAGAAATTCTGTAACTTGGTCTTGTACGGAGGACCAACACTACACAAGGGTCCCAGTGGGCTCTGCGATGGCAGCTCCACACTCCCTCTCACTGCCCCTGGTTCCCTCCCATCCTCCAGGCCTCAGAGACCTCCAGAGACCCATTCCAGCCCTGAACTTGAAAACGCACTGATTGAAAGGAGTTGAATTGTCATGGAACACCTAAAGGAGGTGTCTTTTAGCAAAGCTATGCATGGAAATGTCTTCCAAATTAGGATGAGGTGCTTTATTTTCCAGCTTAGTCCCTGAACAGCCTTCTTCATTCTCAGGACTGTCTGGTGCCGGCGATGGCAGAGTTGCTGTCGCCAAGACTGTAGACCACGGTGAACTGTCGGTGGCTGGTCCCGCTCACCAAGGGGAAAAGAGAAGAGTTCCCCTCATCACCTGACTGGGAGTCTTCCGCAAGTGGGTGAGGATGTTTCCAAAATATTTGTATGGTAATTGATGGAGTTATTAAGATTCACTGAGTCAATAATGTTCCCATTCAGAAGCTCGGATTTGAAGCACATCTAACTTCCCTGTAAGTGGGCTTCCTTGCTGACTGAGCTTTAGAGCCCTATCCATTCCCACGGTCCCCATCACAGACTCTGTGACCACCACACTGCCTCAGATAAAGTGACTTTCCTAAGGATGAAGGCCTCAGAGGGGAGAAGGAGAGGGGCAGGGGGCTGAGAAGCCCTGCTTAGTCTCAACCTCAAGACGCTGGTACCGGTGCTGAAAGCTCAGCTTCTCTGTACACCGGCGCCGAGTCCAATCTTGGAGACAGAGTTTTGGGTGAAGTAGAAAAGGATAGCTTTATAACTTTGCCAGGCAAAGGGGGACACAGCGGGCTCCTGCCTCGAAAAACTATGTGTCCCCACTTGGAGAAGTGAGTGAGAAGTTCTATAGTAATGGTTCGAAGAGGGTGTGATCAGCTCATGATGGGTTGGGGGTGAGGTAAGTAGGAGTCGGCATCATCAACCTTGAGGTCCAACGGGTCTGGGGTCTACATGCTTGTGGGCAGCATACCTTCATTAATCGTTAACTTCTCCCACCTGGAGGGGGTTTCAGTATCTGCAAAATAGCTCAAAGATATCGTTGTGTGCATCCGTTGATGGGGAAACAGGACCTTGCCGCAAGGCTGCTCTTGACTGTGTGTTTCTCCCTGGTCTCGCATCCCCTCCCTTCCCTTCCCTAATCAACAACTGCTTGAACCTGCCCAGTGGAACTCAGGGAAGGTCATGGAGGCTGAATGAAGGCTGTTTCCTGTAATCAAAGAAATGGGGGACACAGAAAGTCTTTGTGCCCAGGAGCCCCACAGGGCCCTGCTCGGTAACAGTACTAACACAGGCAATGCTGGGCTTTGGGAGTTTCTCTCAGCAGTTCGACCACTCCCTCCTCCAGCATGTTGTCACCTGAGCGATGGTTTTCCTATGTGACACATACCCGCAGGCATAGCTCTACTTTTCATGACACAGGTAAACAAACATCATCATCCTAGTCTTGACCGAGCTACTGGATAGCACGTGGTGGGACGCGATGTGTTCTTTGCCCCTGGTGTTTCTACCTTGCCACCTCTTTCATGCTGCCCGAGGTGCACTTTGTACTTATTGCCTCGGGGAGGGGATGACTCAGCAGAAACTCTGAGGTCAAAGAGTGTCAGCTCTTGGCTTTGGAGTTTCAAAAGCTTAGGCCTCAGGGGGACACGAGGGAGTGACCGGCATAAATAATAGATGTGGGAGAAGGGTTGGGGAAGAGGGAAAATTCTCAACCTGGTGATGGAAAGGATTCCCCTGGGTGGGGGAAGGGAGAGAGATGGAGGGGATATGATAAAGGAAGGTGGACCAGGGGCCATGTGGGCAAGAGGGGACTCGGCTTCCAGATACTGCCTGGCCCCCCGGGAGAGAGCACTTGGGTCCTCAGGCAGGGATGCCCAGGGGAGCTCAGTCAGGACCTCCGGACCGTGCAGTCTCTTCTTGTGGTCGTCATGCACCATCAACGCACAGGAGCTTTAAACTGTAGAGGTGGGTGGGGTCCTGGGCACCTGCAGGGGTGGTAGAGATGGAAGAGACAGAGCTGCTGATCTCTCCCAGCCCCAACCCCAACTGGACTTGCCAAGATGTACCTGCTGAGGTGGGGCAGGGCGCACCCCAGGGCTCTTAGAAGCTCCTTAGCTTACAGCATGGGAAGGAGGAATAAGATGGGCTGTGGGTTCATGTCCGTCCCTGAGGACCAGCTCTAACTCCACCTTTTCTGTTCCTCTTTGGAAACCTTAACTGGGTGCAAACGTAAGACAGAAGCCCCCCTTCCTTCCTCCCTTGCAGAAGCTCGGGGGACTTAGTCTGTTTCCTCAGCTCGACGGTTCTCCCCCGGGGCCTCTCCTCCCCAGCCAGGCCGCCCAAGGGGTGGAGTCTCCCAACGGCCCTGCCTGGCCCTACTCCCCAACCCCCTCACGAGAGCACAGGCCTTTTTATTTAAAGAGCTCATCGCTGCAGGAAACAGATGGGAGTCACAAAAATAATAAACAGTGAGAATTTCAAAGGTTCCGGAAGCTTCGAGTCATGGTCTCAGGCCTGTAGTTAAAGACTGCCTTCTGAGATAGGTCCTGAAAATGACTGCGGCCACTGTTCCTTGAGCTCCTGGGATGGCCAGGCGGAGACTGGCAGTGTCGTGAATTGTCGGCAGCCGGACCAGTCTGTAATCCTGACCTCGGGACCTACGGAGGGAGGGAGTCGTTACTGCTGGCTTACAGATGCAAACACTGAGTTCAGAGAGCTGGCTGGGGCCACATGATCTACGGGGCCCAGTGCAAAATGAAAATGTGTTGTCCTTTTTCAGAGATGACTAAGAATTTTCAAGATGTTGATATCAGAGCATTAAACCAAGCGTGGGGCGCTTCTGAGCTTGGGGCCCTGCGTGACTGCGCGACACCCAGGCCCACGAAGCCAGACCTGTCAGAGAGATGAGGCGGTACGTCAAGGACACAGCTAGCGCGGGGAAGCCCAGGTTTCAGTGCAAGTCCTCGGACGGCCTTAAGCTGAATTTCGCTGTCTCCTGTCCTTCACCTGCAGGCACCCCGATTCCCTCCCTCCCACCCACCACGGCTGATGGAAGCTTGGCTCTGTCCCTGATTTCCGTGACTTAAAAAGAATAGTAAAAGGCAGAGCAGGGCTGTAAGACTCGGACACTACACAAATCCGATGTTGTTCCCATCAGCCCTTTGGCTTGTGCTGAAATGGAAGCTAAAGAGAGGCTTGGGCGTCGCCCCGTGCCTGGCCTTCCCCATTCAATTAACTTGACAAGTCAACATTTTTGAGACCGATGATTCTCGTTTCCAGTGCAGTCTGAAAGTCCCTGGGGGCAGGAAGAATATTTAGGCTTGCTTACTTCAGGAAGTGGTATCTTCACGCCAATTTACATGGACTTGATTTTCAGAGACTACAGCGGGCTCAACCCATGTAGATAAGTGTCCCCGACGGGACACGTATAATATAGGGTTTACAATATACATTTGATGCAACAGTTTAAAACCTGTTTATATGAGCATATATATTTGTATTTTATTTCCTTATCACAGTGATTCCCAATGGAGGGAGAGACTTTACCCTCCCCCTTCCCCTGGGGACATTTGTCCGGGGATGTTTTTGTTGTCACAGCTGGGTGGGGGATCTGCTACTGGCTCCTAGTGGGTAGAGGCCAGGGATGCCTCTAAACATCCCACACTGCACAGAATGGCCCCCACAGCAAAGAATTATCCAGCAGTCATAATTTATTTTGCTATTTTCAAGGAATGAAATAGATCTCTAAGACTGGAAGCCCAGTTTGTGAAAATCTATCCTTAAGAAATGAAGTTTTGAGAGATGCCCACTGAATTTGTGAACATGATGTAAGAACTAATGGGGTCCCAAATCAAGGGTCGACTGAACCTCAGGTAATCCTCACAACAGCCCCAAGGAGTCTGAACTGTTACCCCATTTTGCTGATGAGGAAACTGAGGCTCAGAGAAGACAAGTAATTGGGGAACGACTTCCTGGAGGTGGGCTTCACCCGAAGATGCCGCCACAGAGTCAGGCACAACATGGGGGTTTTTCTGGCCCTAAGGGATCCACTTTTGTCTCTTGGCACCCCACCTGCTTTGGTGACCCCACCCCCTGGGGGCCCCACTTCTCCGCCTCCAGCTCAGGAATTCCCCCCTCTGCGTTTGCTCACAACAGCTTCTGGTTTTTTCCATTCCATCTCTACTTCTGAATGTGTTGTGTTCATAACTCCTGGACTTTGCTTTCAGGGAACCACCCTCCTCCTAGGAGCTTGGGATAAACTGACCCCAGACTCAGAGTGATAGCACCAGTGGATAACTTTCCTTAGGCTGCAGTGATTGTTTTGGGATGACCAAGTCTGAGCCAGTGAGAAGCTCTGAGAGGTTTGCTGCCCTATGGCTACCCCAGGGGGCTCAGCCTAAGGGGCTGCCAGATGAAATACAGGAGGCTGGTTAAATTCGAATTTCAGATAAACAGTGAATAAAAAAGTTCTTTTAAAGTATGTCCCACTAAATATTTGGGACATACTACAAAAGTAATTCTTGTTTATCTTAAATTCAAATTAAACTGACATTCTGTATTTTTTTTATTGAAGGATAGTTGATTTACAATATTATATTAGTTTCAGGTGTACAGCATAGTGATTCAGTATTTTTACAGATTATACAACATTAAAAGTTATTACATGATAATGGCTATAATTCCCTGTGCTATACAATATATTTTTGTTGCTTATCTATTCTCTATATAGTAGTTTGTATCTCTTAAACCCATACCCCTAATTTGTTCCTCCCTCCTTCCCTCTCCCCTTTGGTAACCATAAGTTTGTTTTCTATGTCTGTGAGTCTATTTTGTGTATATGTTCACTTGTATTATTTTTTAGATTCCACATGTAAGTGATATCATATAGTATTTTTCTTTTTCTGTCTGATATTTCACTAAGCATAATATTCTCTAGGTCCATCCATGTTGCTACAAATGGCAGAATTTCATTCTTTTTTATATATTGTATATATATACACCACATCTTCTTTATCCGTTAGTCTCTTGATGGGCATTTGGGTAGCTTCCACATCTTGGTTATTGTAACTAGTGCTGCTGTGGACATTGGGGTGCACGTGTCTTTTCAGATTAGTGTTTTCATTTTTTTTTCGGCTATATACTCAGGAGTGGGATTGCTGGATCCTATGGTAGTTCTGCTTTTTGTTTTTTGACGAATCTCCATACTGTTTTCCATAGTAGCTGCACCAATTTATATTCCCATCAGCAGTGTCCAAGGGTTTCCTGGCATTTCTGTATTTTTATTTGCTAAATCTGGCCACCTATCAGAGGAGGCTAAAGAGGAGATAGCTCCTGGTGACACCATCTGAGCCCTTAGTCTCTCCCTCCATTGGGAATCACTGTGATAATGAAATAAATTCAACCTTACCTAAAGCCAAACTACCTAGGGACTTACAGCTGCAAAACTGCTAAGGAATTTTCTGGACCTTCTCAAAGTCTTGGCCTTGGGAAGCTTGGAAAGAAAGCCTCCGAAGCGTGTCCTATGCTTCCTCCTGTTCTGACACCGTGCTCAGGGTCGGGGAGATAAAGGTTTATGGAACAACAAGTTTCTGGGCTTAGCTCCCTTATAATAAATTGTTTTTATTTCTTTGAGCATCTACTATTGTTACCGACCAGGGTTCTCGGCCTCTTTAATCAATAGAAATTGATCAGAGGCCAGACAGGAAATTCAGGCAAGGCGTTATTGGGGCCCCTGGTGCAGCAGGGGGGAGTGGGAACAAGCAACAGTTGCTTGTGCCCCAAGGGGGTTGCGAGCTGCTTCCTTGCAATGGGGTGAGGGTAGGGGTGTGGCCAGGGGTCTTCGAGGGTGGCGTGGGGGGGTGGCTTAGGTGGTGGTGTGTGCAGGGGGCATGCGTGCAGTACCCTGCTTTTGCTCCCGATGCCCTGCTTTTGTTCCAGGCTCTTCAAAAGTGGCAGTTGGGTTTTTTGGTCTCTTTGTATCTTTTGTCCAGAATTTGCCCCAGTTGTCCCTGAACGCAGTTATTTTTAGTCCCATATAGTTTCTTTGTATTTTGTTGCTGGAGGAGAGGTGTGTCCAGGTGCAAGCATTGCAGCCCTGCAGCAAAGGGTCCCAGGTCCCAGCCTGTCTCACTATGTGCTAGACACTGTACTGGGGATTTCACTTAAATGACTTCCCACCCTTCAAATGTCTTGGACTTAGGTAACATCACACCCATTTCACAGGTGAGAAAACAGCGGTCTGGAAAGGTGGCATCCTTGGCTTTAGAGCACAGGCTGAGAAAGTGAGAAGCGGGCAATTTTAAACCGGTCCTCGCACCTGCACAGCCGGCGCTGGTCCCTTACAGCTTGCCACATCTTGGCTCCCACACCTTGCCTGCTGGTCAGCCCTTTGGAAGGAACCCAGTGCTATTCACGACCCTGCATTCCTCTCTCAGCCTGCAGGGACCCGCATGAGCTCCCCACCTCCTGCTTGAAACGAACCGCTGAACATCTGGAAGCCCCAGGAGGCCGTTTTCTTTGACAACCCTCGCTTTAAGGGCTCGTGGAAATTCTTGCCCCTACTGCTGTGCGGTGAGCAGCTCAGGTACACAGGCCTCTGGAGGCCAGAGGAGCTGGCCGCATCTGCTTCCCATTACCCTGGGGAGGGACTGCACAGCCAGCTGCGGGTAACAGGAGCCCCTGGCCTCTGATTTACAGCCCATTTGTATTGAAGCCTCGGGAGCAATTATTTGGATGGAGCCTGGCGAGGGGTAAGAGCTTTTCAGAGCCGAGAAGAGCGGATCTCGACTGGCTGGCCTCCCTCCCCAGGTGGGTGAGAATCACCTGGTGAGGACCTTCTTACTTATGTAAGTTACCAAACTCTTATGGACCTGCCTGTGTGCCCGGCACTATTTTGAGCGCTTCATGAATATTCACTCAGTGAAGTCTCCTTGGGGGGGAGATGCTATTATCATCCCATTTTACGGTTGAGAAACTGAGGTCCCCAAAGAGTACATAACATGCTGTAGTCACCTAGCTGGGAACATGGGCTCATTTATCCACGTTTCATTTATCCATTCGTCGGTTGGTGGACATTGCGTTGTTTTGGCTTATGAATAACGCCGCTGTGAACATTCATGTAGTTTGTGAAAACCAAGAGGAAAACTGGTAATCTGACAGGATGTTGTGTAGGAAGTGGGAATAGTGTGGCTTTGGGAGTGGGCACTTTGGCTGGAAACGTCTGGGTTGTGACTCCTTATGAGCTCTGTGACCATGAACAATTAATTTTATATTTTCTGTGCCTCTTTTTCCTCAACTGTCAAATGGAAGTAGTACTGGTACCTTCTTAATTGGATGGTTATGAGGGTTGGATTAGCCAGGGTTCTTTAGACAAACAGAGCTAATAGGATATAGATGTATATATGATTTATTATAAGGAATTGGCTCGTGTGATTATGGAGGCTGAGAAGTCCTACGATTTGCCATCTGTGTGCTGGAGACCCAAGAAAGCCAGTGGTTCTAAGAACTGGGGGCGGGGGGGGGGGCGCCCAGTGGAGTAAGTCCCAGCTGAGGACCGGGAAGACCAATGTCTCAGCTCCGCAGTCAGGCCGAGAGAGCAAATTCCCTCTTTCTCTGCCTTTTAGTTCTTTTCAAGCCTTCAAGGGATTGGATGAGGCCCTCCCACATTGGGGAGGGCCATCTGCTTTACAGTCCACTGATTTAAATGCTAATCTCTTCTGAAAACACCCTCACAGGGATACCCAGAAATAATGTTTAATCTGGGCATCCCAGATCCTCATTAAGTAGACACAGAAAACTGTCACAAGGGTAAATTGAGATACTGTATGTTGGTTGTTTTTATGTGGATGCATATAGAGCTCAGGAGAGCAGAGGGAGCGGGGAGGGTGGACAGGTAACTAGGCTGGAAGGGAAGTGGTGGGGAGTCAGCGAGGGCTTCCTGGAGGAGGAGGCATCTAAGCTGGGGCAAGTAAGAGTCAGCTGGGGGATCATGACATCCCTCCTCCCTCACCTCCAGGTCAGGGAATCTGACAGCCAGAGGAAGGCTCCAGGCAGGCAGCCATCCCACCACCTCGGCCTCCCTGCTGGCAAGTCTGACACTGGGGGGAAGACGCCTGGGACAAGAGGTAACACAACATGGTGGTTAAGCTCAGAGCTCAGGTCAGACCGGGTCACCTGGTGTACAGATCCCCCTGGCTTCCCTACTGTCTACCTGGGTGCCCCTGGGCAACCTGCTGAACCTCTCTGAGCCTCAACATCCTTATCTCTAAATGGGGACAGTGGTGACAATACCGACAGCACAGGAGAGTCTTGAGAATTCAGTGAGGTGATGTAGGGAAGCAGTGGCCCAGGGTGACTGGTGGGTCCGTGTCAATGGTCAGTCTTGGCCGAATCCCTCTCTATCTGCACTGTCCCGTTGCCTCCAATGTCTTCCCAGAGCAACGACAAAGCAGGCAACTATTTTTGAACCCGGGGCTGCTGTTTAAAGAGCTTGGAGTGGAGACTGGGACAAGGCAGTCCAGTCGGGGTCAGGCCTGAACCTGCTGTGTGGTCTTGGGAAAGTGAACCACCCCTGCTGAGCCTGGGGGGAAACGGCTGACTGATGGGTGAAGGGGAAATGAGATAAAGGAGGTCAAGCCCTTGCTGTTTCCTGTCTCCCTGGGAATCCCTAAGAACATTCCCCAGCCTCCTCCTCCGCCCTCATCCCTCTCGGGGGCTTAATTGGGCAGCTGCAGTCACTCGGTACTTAACCTTCTCCCCATCTGCCCTCCAGGGAAAGAATTAACGTTAATCCCCAGAGCTCCTTCCCGTGCCCTGTCAGGGAAGCCTGTGAGTGCGGGGAGCAGGGAGCCAGCCCAGCCCGGGCCTCCCAAGTAGCCCAGCCGAGCTCGGAGCCCAGCATCACGGCCCTTGGTCCTGGAGTCATCCTGGAGTCGTGGGGGGCAGCCCTGCAGCCAGCAAGCCACCTTCCTCTTCACCCCATCTTTGTTCCTCTAGCCCAGCACTGTCCGGTGGAAGTATAATATGAGTCACCTAAATAATTTTCAATTTTCTAGTAGCCATGTTAAAAAAAAATAAAAAGAAACAGGTGAAATTTTAATAGCACATTCTGTTTAACCCAAAGTATTCCAAATGTGATCTTTTCAACATAGAACCAATATGCACAGTTATGAACGAGATATTTTACATTCTTTCACGCCTAGTAAGCCTTGCAAACGTGGTGTGCATTTTACGCTTTTACAGCGCATCTCAAATCGGATGCTAAGTTTTCTTGGGAATACTCGATCTGTATTTAGATTTCACAGAATGAATCGTTGAAAGAGTAGATTCACCTACCTAAGTTGTTTCAGACCCAGAGAAAAGTTTTCCAACAACTGAACAAGTATCTTTTTCGGTTTAAATGTAAATTAAAATTAAATAAGAGGAACAATTCAGCTCATTAACTGCACTAGTATCGCATTGCCAGGTCTCACACGTGGCTGGTGGTTACCATACTGGGTGGCACAGCTCTGGCCTTTGCACCCAGGTGCCCACGGCTGCTCCTCAGCTGACCTCCCAGAGAAGGCGTGGGGAGCAGTAGAGGTAGAAGAGACAGGAACTCTGCCTCCAATTTGCTGTGTGACCTTGGGTAAGTTGCTAGACCTCTCTAGGCTTTTCTTTTGCCAGCTGTCAAACCCTTTCATTCAAATAAACCCAGTGCCTACACCATGCTCTGTTGTAGGCTCTGGGAGTGGCTGGGAAAGAGCACACAGTTCTTCTCCCAGAGCTTCATTCTGGCCTGGGAGATGGTAATAATAATAATGACAGCTAACACCAGGTGAGCCCTTACTATGTGCCAGCTGCTGTTGGGTGCCCTCGATGTTCCCCATCTCCTCTAACCCTCATGGTAACTAACTTTGTGGGGCAGGTGTTACGTCACTGTCTCACGTGGGAAAACTGAACCACACAGAGCAGTTAAGAAACTTGCCCAAGGTTGACCAGCCAGGAAGGGGCAGCGCTGGGATTTGAACCCAAGCTGTCTGGCTGTAGTGCGAATGCTTTCATCACCTCCTTTTGCCTCCAATGAATAGAGTGGCAATGATGAGTGCTGGGAAGAGAAACAAGGCAGAAGAAAGGAAGGGCTGTTGTTTTAGATCAAGAGGACAGAGGCCACCCTGCTCTCCAGGCTGACCAGACGTTCCCTAATATCCCTAACATGGCAGCTTGTCAAGGGCTGATCCTGCCCCTGGCTTTGGAGGGCTAAGGGAGGCCCCAAGGCAGAGTGTGATGTATCCGAGTCTTTGAGGCGGCTCCTGGCTCAGATTTGCCCTGCAGCGCTGAAGGGTTGGGCTCCTGAGTTGCCAAGCACAGCCGGGCCCTGCCAGGCAGGTGTGTCACTCAGGCTGGGAGCCAGTGCCAGCAGCTGCTGGGCTGAGTCACACTTGTGCCAGGGACCGCAGTCCAGAGAGCGGCCAGCCCCCAGCATGTACTGAGCACATTTTCTTTACTGATGTCACTTTCCTTCCCTGGTTCAGCCCTGTCTTTCCCGTTCCCCTCCCCTCTCCCTTTCTGCCCTCTCTTCTCCCTCCCCTCCCCTTCTTTCTCTCCCGCTCCCTCACTCCTTACTTCCCATCCATCCATCCACCCACCCAGTGTTTACTGAGGGCCTACTATGTGCCAGATACCATGTTAAGCTCTGGGGACACTGCCATGACTAAGACGCTTCTGTCCTCAAGGAACAGTATGAACAATTAGGGTGGCACCATAAATAAAACTGCAGTATCAGCTTAGAGAAGAGATGTGTGCTCTTCGAGAACAATACTGAGATGAATTTTGGGAATTAGATCCTCTTTGTACATGGAAAGAGACTGTAGACAAAATTAAAAGATAAGAGATTGGAAAACTCTTTGCACCCTCTGGGATGCACAGGGAGCCCGCATCTGTGTACAGAGCACGTTGCTCAAGGCCTGGCCCTAAGCGCCACTCCCTTCATAGCAGGGCCTGCTCTCAGTTTTTTCTTTCTCCCTTTTCTTTCCTTTTTTTGTCTTTTTTTTTCTTTCTTCCGTTTCTTTCCTTTTTTTTTTCTTTCTAATCTTCTATTCTACATTAAATAATAGTGCCCTGTGAGTAGATGAGGGCATTAACTTCCTGCCCCAATGAGGTTAATCAAGAACAGATATGTCATGGGATCAATTCACTATCCATTCATTGACAATTTATTGAGCACCTACTACGTTCCATAGGGTGATGCTCCAGTGTGGAGCAAGACAGAATTCCTGACCTCAGGGGTTTAGAATTTAGTGTGGGTGGCAGATAGGACGCTAAGCAAAGGTTCTTTGGGGTGATGAGTGCGATCCAATCCAGGGATGTAGAACCCGCTGATACGGAGGGCCAACTGTATTTACCATTTTATATAAGGGACTTGAGCATCCGCGGATTTTGGTATCCACGGGGTCCTGGAACCAATCTTTCCACTGATAGGGAGGGACGGCTGTAGTTCCATCTTGCAGGAGTCTAGCAAGCGATGGGGGTGGGGAGGTAATTGGGTCAGATTACAAACGGTATAATATGCTACGTCAAGGGGGTTGGACACTATTCAAAGATCAGTGGGAAGCCTTTGAAGAATTATAAGCCAGAGAGTGGCTATCTCACATTTGTCTCTTAGAAAGATTACGTTGGCTGCATCCTGAATAACAGAGTGGGGAAACCTGGAGATGGAGCGATCGGTTAAGGGGCTGTTGCCAAAATCCAGGCGAGAACCTATAGTGGCTTAAAATAAGGAAATGGCAGTGGGGATGGAGAGAAATGCAAGGTCAAGGTCAGGATGAAGGCGAATGGCTGTAGGGGCTGCTTCTTCGGGGCAGGAGGGATCCGGGAGGACCCCAGCTTCACGGCTTGAGCAATCGCAGGGGCTGGTGGGGCTGGTAGGGAGTGGGACACTGGGTGGGGAACTGTTTGGGAAGAGGAAAGGTTGGATGATGCGTTTGGGATCCTTGTGAATCTCACAGTGGCGGTTTGCACGAGGCAGTTTCATGAATCGGAAGGTGAGGGGGAGGTTTGGGCTGCAAACCTAGACCTGGGAGGTGAAGGCAGACAAACAGGGCTGGAAGCCAAGGAGCGGCTGCGGTAGCTCACGGAGACTGTATCATTCAAGGAAAGAAGGCAGTGAACATTTGACACGTGGGTTGGGTGTTTGGATCAAGAGCCAGGAGATTCCTGGGTTCTTGTCTGGCACTCGCTGGCTGTGTGAGTTTGGGCGGGTCACTTCTCTCTGGGCGTCAGACTCGCCATCTATAAAACACGGGACTTGGATAAGATCAGTGATCTTCCGCTGTCCCTCCGAGCCCTCGGAGTTTCAGGAAGCCTTTCTGTGGCCATGGCAGCGGCTGAGGAGGTGTTGGTTGGCTGTGGCTTGGGACTGTCACCTTCTGTTCACGCACAGGAGTTCTGCCGTGCTTTGTTTTGTAATTTGGCCTTCTAAGTTTTGATTTGAAGAAAGGGCTCCATGACTCAAGAGAGGTTGATGGGGAGATGACCTCTCATGTTCCATCTGGCAGAGGGTAGAGTCACACCCAGTTGGGAGTTTCCCTGATGCTAGAAAGAGTGACGTCTCCATGAGTTGGAGGGAATTAACAACAACAAACCTCCTGGCCCCGTTCAGTACAGGCTACAGATCCAGGGGAAACGGATGATCCCTGAACCCAAGATGTCCCCGTGGACTCGTCTGGAGGGTTAGCATCAGCAGCAAGCACTCCAGGGATAACAAATGAGATTCTGCTCTAGTGATACTTGCAGTTGATGAGAAGGTTGCCTGGAGCTGCACTGAGAAGGCTTCTGAGGCTGTGTCTCGGTGAGGAGAAAGTGCTGTGATTGATTGGCGATGTCTGCCCTGGGCAGCAGATGAGTGTAGTGGTGTGTGTGCCATGCATCTGCTAGCTTTGATCTAATCTTTGCTCTTGACCAGGACATGAACTCTTTCATCCCTTTCCTAGTCCCTGGCTGCTCTATTGTGCTTTCCCCTCCTTCTCCTTCTCTTGCCATTGAGTATTTCAAAGGTTCATCCTGGCCCACTTCCCAGTGGACCAGTCACTTCAGGAAACGAATGGGCTGCTCTTTGGAGGAAGCCAGATCACTCAATGAGTTCCCATTTCTGCAGAATTAGATGGTTAGTCATGCTGACCAGGGGCAGAAGGTGGGCTCATGGCCAGAGAAGTACAATGCTTCTTTGCTGAGACCCAGGGCGTGGGTCTTCCTTCTGAAGATATTCAAGGCCATGTTCAGGAGGCTCTTGACACCACCCTTGATCCTGCTTGCTGTGTTGTAATGGGGGCCTGCCAGCACTCATGGTGGGGGTGAAGGCGGGAGTGAAAAATGGGCACTCTGTTCCACCTCAGGAAATTCAAAACCTGCCGTTATCTTTAACGTTTTAAAAAAGTAATCTTGATTACATAAGGAAACCATGCTTATTGCAGAAAGGTTGCAAAACGTGAATAAGCAGAACTACCTGTCATCCTAATACCTAGAGAAAAGCACTATCTCTGCAAGTTGGTGTTTGTCTTTCCAGACATGGGCAGCGTGGACACTAGTCCATCAGAGTAGATGATGGCTATAGCCTTGGGGTGGGTGGGGTGGGACCCCTGCTGGGCCAGGCATTAACCCTCGAGCTGCTGGATTACGGGAAGGTCTAGGGTCCTGGGGCTGGGGCCAGGACAGGTGGGGTGGCATGTGATGCGTGGAGTTAAGGCAGCAACTTTTATCAACCAGACTGGAAATAGTTTAATTTTGAACAACTTGAGCTGGTCCTTTCCGGATAATGATCGGTGGTGCCCATCCTCACTCCTCTGATGGTGTGACTGGACACACTGGCCTGGGCTTGGGAGGGTGATTGGTGGGCGGGGTTAGGAGGCCACTTCCCAGCCCGTGTTTCTATTTGCTTTTGGAGCGTTGTTGATCCTGGAGGGTGAGCTGGGCCACACATAACCCCTTATCTTTTTAAATTAATAATATTTCCCCCAACAGGTACCAAGCACTTCCCTAGAAGAGAAGAATCTAGGATTCTGGCCTTCACCTTGGGACTCAAAGGTAAAAACCTTACCTCTGGGCTCGGCTGGCTTTCATCAAGTCTAGATAGTCAGAGAGGACCACAGGATTCTAGATTCTAGATTTCCTTATAAGGGAAGGGTAAGCCTGGATAGAGCCAAGACTTAGCATTCAGGCCCAGGGAGCTGGAGGTGAGGGTTCTTCCGAGCATGGTTTGAGGCGAATACTAGAGCCCACCCTAGCTGAGTGGGGACCCCATGGGGCAGGGGAGTATGTGAAACGTAGAGGCTCTCACTCTCTGAAGCTCGGGCAGCACTGTTGTAGGGCCTATCTCAACTGCGGGAGCCATCACACCCTGATCTGAAGGGGCAGTGAGGTCTCCCCTGATGTGAGGTCCCAGCATGATCAGCTCAGGGAGGGGCAGACCAAGGCACAGAACCAGCAGCAGCTTCAGGGTGCAGTCCCAAAGACTGGATTCCCCACCTCCACCAGGTGGCAAAGATGCTCAGGACTCATTTGCCAAGTAGTCTAACTTAGTGGTTAGGAGTGCAGATTCTGGAGCGAGACTGCTTGGGTTTAAATCGCATCTCTACTATTTTTTAGCTGTGTGACTTTGGGCAAGTGGCTTAACCTCTCTGTTCCTCAGTTTTTTCACCTGTTAAGTGGGAGACACATAGTACCTATCTTAACAGAACTATTGTGGGGATCAAATTAATTAACATGTAACTTTATACATAACTGGTCGTTACAATTAATTGTTGACTCACACATACATCCCTGGGTGGTTTTGAAAATGCAACATTTGGGAAGGGAAACCCTGGGAAAAGCTGGAAATTCTTATTGATTTGGAAAGCAGGGCTTTGAGCTATTGTGTTTTAGGCAAGTGGTTCTGAAACTTGGAAGCGCGTCAGAATCATCTGGAAGGCTTGCTAAAACAGATTGCTGGACCCTATGGCCAGTAGGTCTGGGCAGGGGCTGAGAATCTGCATTTCTCACAAGCTCATAGGTGATGCCCAGGCTGGAGGTCCACAGGCGGTACTTGGAGCAGCACTGGTTTTGAAGTTGTGATAAGTGCCCTTCATTTGTTTTCCCAGGTGTGAAACCCATCGTATGCCAATTATATTATACCTCTCTTTTTACTAAAGTGAGATCTTACCTGACATTTGGTAACCAGACTGTAAACTTGACAGGGGCAGAGGCCATGACCTTACTCCCCAGTGTATATGTAACATCTGACATGTAGGAAGTGCCCAATAAATAGCTGTTGAAGGGAGGAAAGAAACACGCTGTCTGCACTCAACAATATTCTTGTATACATTTTTCCTGTTAATAAATATTCTTCCCCAGCATTGTTTGGTTGGTTGCATAGTTTGCCCTTGTATGGATGTAAGTGGGAGAACAGCTTGAGCTTGCTGGAACAAAAAGGGGAGATGGATTCTAAGAGGCAGAGTGCCTCAGCGCCTAGAACCCGGGACAGGAAAACGAGACCTACGTAAAGATCTTTCCTTTTGTCTCTTCTCTGTACCTCCCTGTGATCGTTTGGTTCCTTTCCTTTGTCTTTTGCTGCACCTTTGTCCACATGACATCCAAGATGGCTGCCTACACCTCCCAGTTCTCTTGTTACAGCTCCTGCCATGTGGCGAGTCAGTGTGTCTGTCTGCTCTTACTCTCTCTCCTAGTAACCCCAGCTGGGACTCTGATTGGCTTTTCTGAGGTCAGGTCCTTATTCCTTATCCAATCAGGGAGAAGGGCCGCATGGTTCCAGTATGGCTGCCAGGTGCCACTGTGGTGAGGGGTACAGTGAAATGGGTCATGGTCATCCTCAGATGATCCATTCCAATTGCCTGCCATTCGTCTCTCCATCTCTCTGCTTAAACCTGATTTCAGTTTCAATCTGGTGACCAGGATTTGGTTTCTGTGGACTTTTCTGGGCTCAGAGCAGGGATTTGACTGACTTAACCCCATCTCTCATCCATTAGTGATAATGACCCATGGCAGTATCCTAGGTTTGTCTGATGTCTTTGAACATTTAATCCGTGCAACGTGTTTTTGAGGGAGGCAGGAGGTTTCACCCAACGAGGCCTGTTTAGCACCAGCAAGTCTGTTCATGATCTGAAATGCAGCTGAAAAAATAAATATAATTAAAAAGATAGCTCAGGCCAGCGTTCCCCGAGACTGTTTTACATGGGCGCATAATGAATGCTAAGCTTAGTGCAGCAGTGCCAAAAAGCAAAATAAATTCTTGGAGTTGGTCTGTTTCCTGCCTGCAATACATTTGCTTGTTCCAAACAAATATATTTGTCAATACAACACAATTAGGAAGGCTGAGCCAATCAGACCATCAAATATCCAGAGAAGCAGATCGTGGCTTCCATAAGCCCTGCTAGATGGAGCCAAGGTCTGAGCGTATTATGACCAAATCAGTTATGGCCCGGGCAAGCCTTGCATTCCTCTCCAGGACAAGCTTTCTCATCTGTCCTGGTTACTGAGAGAATTCAACCTCTTTTTTCTTCTTTCTCAGTGTTACTCATAACCCTTGAGGCAGCACCCGCCTCCCCCCCCCCCCCACCCCAATCTTTTAAGTTAATTTGCTTCCTTTTTTTGCCAACAGCTAGGAACAACTGCTGACATATACAGTTTTTAGAAGGAAGGCCTGCCAGAATGGGACTAATAATGAGTTTTGATAATAATAGCTATCATTTATGGCATAGATGCCAGGCTTTTGGCATTCATGGTTCCTCCTGATCCTTACAACAACGCTGGGATAGGCATTACTAGTTCCATTTTGTAGGTGAGGAAACTGAGGCTCAGGGAGGCCAAATGGCTTGCCGGAGACCACACAGCTAGTGAGTAGCTGAGCTGAGAGATTCCAACTCTAGTCTTGCTGATGCTAGAGCTTGTATCAGGACTATTGATGTTAAGAGACATAGAACCCAACTCAACTTGTTTTGACACAATAAGAGGATTGAATGGCCTTTGTGAATGTATAGCCCAGATGTGGGTTTCAGGCAAGGCTTAATCCAGCCATTTTGCCCAAGGACCGGGTTTCTCTCTGCTCTGCCTGCCTTCATTCTTAGGCTCCATGCCACTAGGTTTACAGTCCACTGCTCTGGACTCTCCCCTCGTGGAAGGAAATAGCTGCAGCAGCTACGTCCTTTGAATCCTCAGCCTGGGGAAGAAAGAACTTCCCCTCTGGGAGCTTCCATGGAAGATAGAGGAACTTCTACTCTCAAACTCTTGGTGTCCCGTTTGCTTGGAATGAGCTGGGTGCCCATCCCTGAACCATCTCGCCTGGCTGAGGGATGCGACGTGCTGATTGCCATAGGCTGCAGTGGGGGTGATGTCAATCTCACGCAGGCCGCGTGGCTGAGAAGGGCAAGGGGCAGCATCCTGGGTGCTGTCATCAGAACAGGGGAAATAGCCTAAGTAGTTAACCAACCAGCCCGGCACAGGCACTCACCAATCAGAACCAGTGCGACCACAAAGACCGGTTAACCATTTGCTACTGAAAGCAAGCTACTGGGTTAGCAGCATTGGCATAATTTGGGAGCCTGTTGGAAATGCAGAATCTTGGGACCTTCCCCTGATGTACGGAATCGGAATATGCATTTTTACAACATCTTTAAACCTTTAACAAAGTTTGGCAAGTTGGGGAACCTGATTTAAGAGAATGGTATAGCGAGTAGGCTAGGGTTTCTGCATCAAACTGTGGGATCCCAATCCACGCTCCATCACTTAGCTGTCACTTTGCTGGGTGACTTCAGGCATGGGGTAATGCCACCACCTTCAGAAAATTGTTGAGGGGAATAAAGGAAATAACTTTCGTAGCGTGCCTGGCATGTGGTGGGTGCTTAGTAAGCATTGATCCCCTTTCCCCACCCATAATGTTTATAAATGAGGAAACTGAGTCAGGTCCCCATATGCCCAAGACACAGAACTGGACCTCGGGTGCCCTCAGCGCTAGTCTGGGGATTTGCTGTCCTCAGTACACCAGGGGTTCTAAGCCTTGGCTACCCATTGGAATCATCCAGGGAGTTTAAAAAATCTCAGTGCCCAGGCATCACCCCAAATCAACTCAGAATCTCTTGGGGGAGACCCAGGCATCAGTACTTTTAGATTCCCATGGGCCATTCCTCTGGGCAGCCAAGGTAGAGAACCAGTGCCTTCCACTTTCTTGCCTCCTAAATTAATTTGACTGTGAGAAGGCTCTGCTTTGAACGCTTCTGAGTGGCTGGCTGCAAACCCACTGCTGGTGAGGGTTCCTGCCGTCAAACACTGAACATGTGCTCTGCTGGGCTCTAGGAGGGGATGCGGGGGTATGTGTGCTGCCTGATTCCAGCTCATGTGCCTCAGACATTCAGCAAAGGTTCAGCTTTTGCACCTGGAAGCCAATGGGCTCAGACCTTTGGCCTTGACTCCAAGGATTCCGTGGGGCTGGTCGGAAGCAAAGACCATCTCTCTGCACCTGAGTGAGAAGGGAATGGACCAGATATTCTATATCTTTTGTGTGTTATTGATCCCTTGGCATCTACGGAAGCCCCTGGACCCTTCTCAGAAACATGTTTTCATTTTACGCGATAGGACTAAGGAAAGCAATTGTTTGGAAATACAATTTTCAAGGTATTAAAAAGAAAAAAAGTTATGATTAAAATATATGTGCTTTATTAACACATTAAATAACAAAGATCTAGCAGTGAGTTTAGTAACTGTTGGAAGTTCAGAGTAGTGGTGAGCTACATAATATTTTAAGATGTCTGCAACAGCTGTCTTGTGATATAAAAGTATCTGTGATTCATAGTGGTGACAAAGCTGTAGGCACTGCTAATCCTACGGTGGGTTCTTGCCTATATTTTACAGTGGAGGCAAGGGCAGAATTTTGGTTAGAGGTCAATGAAAATAATGATCTAATTTTTTTCCACCCGAATCTGCTGGCCCTGTGAATTCTATCCATGGACTTTTGGAGTTCCATGACCCTAGGTTAAGGACCCTCAGAACAGAGGAAAAGGCTGAAGGCAGATCTCTGGCTGCAGGAGTGCTGTGGAGAGGGGTTACCCAGCCGGTAACAGCATGGTGTGTTTCCATCACAACGTCCAACGTGCTTTTCTGCTGGGTCCTGGATGCAGAGGTTCCAGTGGAAAAGATGTGTGTCCTAGAGCTGGGGGTGTGTAGGGAAGGGATTCCCAACTTCAGAGTGGAGTGTGCCAGGGTTCTCATGCCATGTCCCCTCTCCAGCTCTGTAGCCCTGCTGCTTTACTTCTTTGACCTTGTTTTCTTAATCTAAAAAACAGGGGTCCTGATACTTCAGGGGTTTCTGTGATAATGAATGAAAAATGCCTAGCATAGTAACAGCGAACCTAATAGTTAAGAGTGTGCTGGCTGTGTGACCTTGGACAGGTTCCTAACCTCTCTGGGCCTCAGTTTCCATATCTGTAAAAGAGGCTGCTACTACTGCCTGCCTTATTATGAGGATGCAGTGCCTGGCACCAAGGGAGCATTTAGTCACTTTAACCTTTATGGCCATTAGACCAGGGTGGCAGACATACAGCCCGCCATACACAGTGACTGTCGAGCTGAGTGCCTCAGACATCCCGTGGGATCCAAACAGAGCGGCTTTGGAGCCTGCTTCTTTGGCCAGACTTCTTGGCCTGCTTCCTTGGCTGGACCGTGCAGGATGCCAGTTGCAGGTGGCAGCCCTGGAGGATGCTCGGTGACCTTAACTCCTCAGGCACACCAGCCTGTCGCTGCCTGGCCTGTGGGCCCGGGGAGCGGGGTGAGGAGGGGAGGAATTGGGTGGGAACCTCGGGGGAGGGGTGGGGAGCCTGGGCAGAAACGCCCTCCTTCCACTTCTCCCGGCAGCCAGCCCCCGTCCGAGCCTCTCCCAGTGGCGTGGCCCTGACTCAGCCGGGCCTTAGGGGCACCTGGAGGGCTGGCCATGCCAGACCTCGGCCGAAGGGACTGGGTTTCTTAGGAAAGACCCTCGGCTGCAGGCATTACCCTCCCAGCCTCTGTCCCTCCCAGTCTGGAGTCTCTCATTCTCACTCTGTTTCTTTCTGTCTGTTTCTGTGATGATCCTGTGCCCCACTCCCTCTTCCTCCCTCTTGGTCTCTCTGCCTGTCTGTCTCTGCCTCTCTCTCTCTCCCTTTCTCGACCTCCTTCCTTCTCTTTCTGTCGCTCCTATGTCTGACTCTCTCCATCTTTCCATCTCTTTCTATTCTTATCTCCGTCTCTCTGTCTGTCCCTCTGTCTCAGTGTCTGTCTCTCCCTCTGTCCATTTCCCGCTCCATCTTGCCCCACTCCCACCCCATGCATTTCCGTCGCCTCACATAACCCACAGCCCTCTGGTGCATTAATGCTGAGCTCCGCCCCCTGCTCCTTTTGATACAGGGACCTGGGTGACTGTGGAGGGCAAGTGCTTCCTGAAGTTTCCATCCCCCCCCCGACTCCACCCCCCACTCTAGAGGCAGAGTCTTGAGAGGCGTGAATGGGATAGAACCCATGGAGTGCCTGGGACGCGTGAGTGAGTGTGAGGTTAACCTTAGCTCTTGGAGCTCCTTGAGGGCAAGACTGCATCTGGACTACCTTCGAATCACCAGTATCTAGCCCAGGACCTGCTACACGCTTGATGTTCAGTACACATTTATTTACACGAATGAACGGTGAGAGCGTGAAGGAAAGCACCCAGTACTTTCTATCAGGTAAAATATACTCCTGACTATTTGTGGCTACTGGTACGTCTTTATAGATTTAGAAGCTGAAAGCTCCAGTTAATTCTTTTTTTTTTTAAAGATTTATTGATTGATTGATTGATTGATTGCTATGTTGGGTCTTCGTTTCTGTGCTAGGGCTTTCTGTAGTTGCGGCAAGCGGGGGCCACTCTTCATCGCGGTGCGCAGGCCTCTCACTATTGTGGCCTCTCTTGTTGCGGAGCACAGGCTCCAGACGCGCAGGCTCAGTAACTGTGGCACACGGGCCTAGTTGCTCCGCGGCATGTGGGATCCTCCCAGACCAGGACGCGAACCCGTGTCCCCTGCATTAGCAGGCAGATTCTCAACCACTGTGCCACCAGGGAAGCCCTCCAGTTAATTCTTTAAACCTCATTTGCTTCTTTAATTCTAACTCTTCCATTCCCCCCCCCGCCCCGCCCTGCCCCTTCAACTTCATGTTCCAGAATATTCCAGAATGTGCCAAGCTGTTTTTGTACTTCCGGTTCTCCCTGCTCACTCCTATTCATCCTTCACATTTCCTCTTGGATGTCCCTTTCTTCAGGAAGCTTCCGCGACTGCCAGGCTGGGGTAGGATTGCTGCTTGAGTTCTCCCATGGTAATCTGTGTGCGCTGCTGCTTGATCCTCCTCCCCTGATGTCCCCTCTTCCTGGGACGGGCAGCTGCTTGAGGGAAGGGAGCAGGCTTTCCTCACCCAATCCCGGGCCTCGCACCGGGCCTCGCACCGGGCCTGGGGGGGCGGGTACCACGGGCATCATCCTGAGCGCGGGTGGTGATGCTGGGGAGCGCCCAGCCACACAGCTGTGGTCCTGCGCCGTCTCTCTAGTTTTTAGCTGTTGCAAGACAATCCTGTCCAAGACTGAAAAGACCACACAGAATGCAGGCAGGGAAGGCCAGTCTCGGAAGTCACTCCCAGGAACTCTAAGCTGGCTGCCACCTGCGCAACAGTACCTGGCCTTCAGCTTCCACGTTTGACATGTTGGTTCTCAGCCAGGCTGAGCCCCAGGCAGAGAAATAACTACCTGTTCAGACTGGCGGTTCGCCCGCATTCCCCCCTCCCTCTCCCCCGCCACATTGTTTCAATAGGAGGAGGGAAAGTGCATGAGTTATGAGCCCAGGGTGTCTTGTGTCACCAGCTGCTGCCCTTGAAATGTGCAATCACGGTTGCAAATGAAACTGTCCGCCCGGCCCCCAGCCCTGTGCTCTGAGGGTTTTCATCACAGCGCCTCTGTGGGCTGCCTGGAGTGGGTGCCCTGCCGGGGAGGCCCTACATTCCTCCAGAGGCCTCGCTGGGCTTGGAGCAAGTATGTTGGCGGCTGCCCCACTTTGCAGGGGCTGGGAGCGCTTGTCGGAAACGCCCATCTTCATCTGCCCACCTCCTCTCCAGCCCCCAGCGGCCTGGGAGGAGGGGCTGAGATAAAGCCGCCGGCGCGGGCAGGAGATTAAGAGCTGCTGTGTTTATCTCGGGTTCGCACGGTCTCCTGTGGGAGGGGCGTTAGACAGCAGGCGGGGCTCCGGGGGAGCGGGCGCAGGGGCCACCTGACCCTCCAGCCCGGCAGGTCCGTGCCTGGGATCACTGGGAGCAGCTGTGACAAGAAGCAAAAGGCAAAAGTGATCCTGGATTGTGGCCTGGATATCGAGCTTTGTGTAGAGGCTCATGCGTGGATGTTTAACGTTCAGGAGGATTAAATGTTTCTGTGATGACATAAGAGCGGCCAGCAGTCACTGCACTTGCTTCGTTCCTGGCCCTCAACTAAGTACTTTTCACCTGTTGCCCTAATTATTCCTCACGGTAGAACTTGTATAGCCTGACTTGAGACTAGTGTCAGCGACAAGGGACACTGCTGTTGAGAGGCAAGCCCATGAGAGACCAGCCTGACATGGAACCGAGGGCAGCTTCTAGCTCTGCAGGCTCCCGGCTGGGTGTCCTTGGGTGGCCCTTGTCACCCCTCAGAACCTCAATTTCCTCATCTGTGACACTGGGATAATCACACCTACCTTGCAGGCTGCTGCCGGGATGAGAGGATATTACATGTAGAAGGTGCCTGCCCTGGGCTGAGTTGCATGCCCCCCAAAAGATGTGTTGAAGTCCTTATCCAGTGCCTCAGAATGTGACTGAATTTGCAAACAGGGTCTTTGCAGATATAATTAGCTGAGGTCCTATGGAGTAGGTGGGCCCTTAATCCAGTATAACGTGTTTTTATCAGAGGGGGAAGTTTGGACACAGAGATGGACATACAGAGCAAAGACACAGAGAAGACAACCATGTGAAGACAGAGGTAGGATTACGCCGCCAGAAGCCAAGGAACGCCAAGAACTGTGGGGAGCTTCCAGAAGCTGCGAGAAACAAGGAAAGTTTCTTCCCTAGAGCCCTCAGAGGGAGCCTGGCTCAGCTGACACCGTGGTTTCAGACTTCTAGCTTCCAGAATTGTGAGAGAATAAATTGCCATTATTTTAAGCCACCTGGTTTTTGGTGGTGGTGACAGAAACATAACAGTGGCTCCTCGGGACTTTGCTGGTGGTCCAGTGGTCAAGG
The DNA here is from genome assembly GCF_028564815.1 of Eubalaena glacialis. Classification (NCBI taxonomy): domain Eukaryota; kingdom Metazoa; phylum Chordata; class Mammalia; order Artiodactyla; family Balaenidae; genus Eubalaena; species Eubalaena glacialis. The sequence continues at coordinate 94,528,557 of NC_083722.1, read as the reverse complement.
CTCTGCGCTTGCAGTACAGGGGCTGTGGGTTTTATCTCTGGTCGGGGAACTAAGATCCCATATGCCGGTGTGGCCAAAAGTAAATAAATAAATAAAGGCTGGGACTGTCTTAAAACAAAAAAAAATACAGCGGCTCCTCCTAGCAGATGCCACCAGTGCCACCACGCTACCCTGGTGGTCACCTGCAGTTTGGTCAGCGAGTATCTCACCTCCAGCACTGGCGGCTCTCTGCCTGCAGGCTTTCTCTGAACGCAGAAGCCATCCAGCGCAGCTGGGCACAGAGCAGGCTGCAAGTGCCCAAGAATTAATGCCCCTGGGAGCAGCCCGTAGCCAGTGGGGGCTGGGAGTTGGCGGATAAACACCCCAGCTTCCTCAACCCTGGGTGGGACAGTTCTGAGGCAAGTGCTACACAGTCTCACAGAGGCGACCTGTGCGATGGAGCACCCACTGCCCATGGTGGTAACCCAGTAACGCACCCTTTACTTAACTTCCCATCTTCTCCCCCTTCCTTACTTTCCTTTTGGTGCTTCCTGGCATCAGCTCTTCAATAGACCACTTGTGTCCAAAGCCTCATCTCAGGTCTGCTTTGGGGAGACCCAAGAGAAAGACAGGCATGGAATGACACTCCAGTGGCAGCTGCTTTCTCCTCCTGATCACAGATGGAAGGTCAGATGTTGGCACCTTTGAGCTAAATGGACCAGTAGCTAGTCCTCAACCACATGGGAAACTTTGAAGACCATGACGGCCCACAAAGACAGGTCCAATATCTCAGGAAGAAGATGATGACGTCGATGACCATGAAGAGGGAGAGAATAGTATTAATCAGAATTCTTGGGCGCAGGCCTGGGGAAGTCATACAGTCTGGTGGGACTACTCTCACAAAATAATAGGGAAGATGGAGCTGTTACTCCCTGGCTATTATTCCACCTGAGGTAGGGGTCCTGGGTTGGGAGACTGGGCTCTTGGAAGGAGGCAGAGGCGATGAATAAGGTGATGGGGGCCTGAGATGTGGGCACTATGATTCCCCCAGGGACTCTTCAAGTCTTCCTGAAAATTACTAAACCACAAAATCCACGCATGTAACAGAATTTCTTGTGGAAAGAGCGATGGGGCCAGGGTTCGTGGGAGTTCAGACTCTGTGAGCTGACACAGTAGGCTCAGGAGGGGAGCGGTAAGGTGGGCAATCTGCCGAAATTGTTGGGAGGGGAAGCACACAGGCTGGGCTACGGGGGTCTAAGCCACATTTAGCCAAATCCCAAGAGACAGAATAGCGTGGAACAGACATGGTCATTTGTGGCTGCCCATCACCCAGGAGCCCTCTCCCTACATTTTGGATCATTTTCCCCCTTTTCAATCCTGCCTTAAGGAAGAAGACACATATTGCTGGAGTCCCTTGCTTTCTGGAGTGTTACTTGCAAGGTCCTGCAAATTCAGTGCATCTGTGGGAGCCTAGTATTCAGAACTGGGTGCCAAAGGAAGCAGCCCCACGAAGGGAACCTGACTTCTGGCCAGCATGGTGGCCTGGGAAGTCTGCCCTCCAGGAACAGTGGAGGCAGGCTATTGAATATAGTTCATCCCAGGATATTGAATATAGTTCCCTGTGCTCTACAGTAGGACCTTGTTGTTTATCCATTCTATATATAGTAGTTTGCATCTGCTAATCCCAAAGTCTCATTCCTTCCCTCCCCTTCCCACCTTCCCCCTTGGAAACCAGAAGTCTGTTCTCTACATCTGTGAGTCTGTTTCTGTTTTGTAGATATGTTCATTTGTGTCATATTTTAGATTCCACATATAAGTGATATATGGTATTTGTCTTTCTGTTTCTGACTTACTTTGCTTAGTTTGACAATCTGTAGGTCCATCTATGTTGCTGCAAATGGCATTATTTCATTCCTTTTTATGGCTGAGTAATATTCCATTGTATACATGTACCAGGTCTTCTTTATCCATTCATCTGTCGATGGACATTTAGGTTGTTTCCATGTCTTGGCTATTGTAAATAGTGCTGCTATGAACATAGGGGTGCATGTATCTTTCGAATTATAGATTTGTCTGGACATACGCCCAAGAGAGGGATTGCTGGATCATATGGCAAGTCTATTTTTAGTTTTTTGTTTTTTTTCTTTTTAAATTTTTATTATTTATTTATTTATTTATTTTTATTTATGGCTGTGTTGGGTCTTCGTTTCTGTGCAAGGCCTTTCTCTAGTTGTGGCAAGTGGGGGCCACTGTTCATCACGGTGTGCGGGCCTCTCATTATCGCGGCCTCTCTTGTTGCGGAGCACAGGCTCCAGACGTGCAGGCTCAGTAATTGTGGCTCACGGGCCTAGTTGCTCCGCGGCATGTGGGATCTTCCCAGACCAGGGCTCGAACCCACGTCCCCTGCATTGGCAGGCAGATTCTCAACCACTGCGCCACCAGGGAAGCCCCTATTTTTAGTTTTTTAAGGAGCCTCCATGCTGTTCTCCATAGTGGCTGCACCAATTTATATTCCCACCAACAGCAACACTTGTGTTTTTCACCTTCTCTTGGAACCATCAGACCTATGACATCCTTCACGGGCCATGATGGGTGGAGACCGCCTATCTTACTTTGGTACAAAAGCCCAGATGGAGATTACACTCCCTCTTTTTGCCCCCCTTTGCACTGTGCCACTGCTAAATGAAAAGGAAGCCTTGGTCCTGGGTTTAGTGCATCGAATGAGGAAAGGAGGAGGGTTGGAAGTTAGGAGGGGGTTGTTCTAAATAGAAATGATGTCCAATAAAGTCCTGCTGTCAAATACGAATCTCCCCTACCTGATCCACCAAACGTGGGCCACAATCAATACTCTGGGGGTCGCCATAGAGTGAGCTCAAAAGTCATTGCTTTTGAACTCTTTCTGAAGGTGACAGCACTGCAAACACACTGAAGATGCTGTCAATTTTTAGACACATCGGCAATTTAATTACAGCATGCAGAGGGTAAACAGAAAGAAATAATAGCTAACATATGTTGAGAGCTTACTATCTGCCAGGTGCTACACTCAAACTCTCTTTCATTTATTATCGAATAGCTTCAATTTTTTGGGAAATGGCAGAGCCTGGAGTGTAACTCCAGAGCCTTGCTCTGAACCATCTCACTGGAACATCTCCTAAGAAATACCACCTTATATCCTCCCATCGATTTTAAGTCACCTTTTGATTTCTGAAATGTTACAAAATGAAGAAGCATGTGTCTCAGAGGTGAGGAAATATGGAAGCTCTCAGCATGTGGAGGAGCCCCGGGAAGGTTTCCATAACTCACTACTGACTCCTCCTCCTTCCTCCTGGGAGGAAGAAGACAAGGCTGGGACAGCTCAGGGGCTGACGGCTCCGCGGAGCCAAATCCATCTCCGTCTCCCTATGAGGCTGCCCTCTTGATGAATGCCAGTGTTAGGGGTCTTGATGGGACTGGACCCTGCTGTTCAATGGGGAACTTTTCCTGGGGTGATACCGTCCCAGGTTCTGTGCTGCATCTAAAACTCCAGAAAACCTCTTCAAGGGGCTGAATCACCCTCCCCTTCTCTTTTAATTATTCAGGACCTGACACGCTGACTGGGAATACATCACTCAGAGTACATGGCTGGTAAGATTAAATATTAGAGGAAACTCTTTTAATTAATTTTTAATGCGTTCTTTAGAACAAGTCTTCATACCTAACCACATTCTGAAACAGAGTACTTAAAAGGAAAATTAACGTTCAGGATCTCAGGGGTTTGTAGGTCCAGACAACCCCTATTTTGCTTACCTCTGAGCTACACATCAGGATGTACCAGAGATGACATCCTTGGCATAGAAGTGGAGTGACCATATGTCCTGGTTTTATTGGGACAGTCCTAGTTTACGCCTGTCGCCCCGGTGTACTCACGAACAGTGCCCCCTTTTACTCCCCAAAGTGTTCCAGTTTGGTTGCTAAATTATATACTACCCTACTTCAAGGCCATCACTCCATCACTCTCCCTTCCCTTGCCAGTGACAGACATCACTGGTTGATTGCAGCACCCAGTCCTTGCTGATCCTCAATAGACTGTCTTTTCTCCATTGTATATTCTTGCCTCCTTTGTCATAGATTGACCATAGGTGCATGGGTTTATTTCTGGGCTTTCTGTCCTCTTCCAGTGATCTATGTGTTTGTTTCTGTGCTGATACCATGCTGTTTTAATGACTGCAGCTTTGTAGTATAGTAACAGTAGTTTTTTAAAAATTTGCTCACAGTTTTGCAATTTTGGCAGGGCTTGATGGGGCAGCTCAACTGAGCAAAAGGCTCTTCCAAGAAAGTTCACTCACACAGCAGACAGACTGTTTCTGGTTGTCAGCTGCAAGCCCAACTGGGGCTCCAGCTAGTTTCCATTCTCCTTCTTGTGGGCCTCTCCACGAGGCTGCTTGGGCTTCCTCATAGCATGGAGACTGGGTTTCAAAGGGGAGGAAGTGGAAGCTGGTTCTCTTAAAGGTTAGACCTGGAACTGGCATATTGTCACTTCTTCCATATTGTATTGGTGAAAGCAGGCACAGGCCCAGCCCAGACTCAGGGGATGAAGAAAACTGACCCCATTTCTCAAGGGGGCAGTGACAAAGGACTTTAATTCACCACATGTTCCTTCACATTATCTCGATCACATTGTCATGATAGTCTTAAAAAGTAGATTGGGCAGATCCCATTGAATTTTCTCACTTTGCATGTGGTGGAACTGAGGTTCAGTGGCTTGGTGTGGCTTGCCCATGGCAGATGGGTAGTTCATAAGCTGTGGACTTAGAACAAAGGAAAGGTCAAGGAAAGTTCTGAAGCATCCCTATGATTTCCTTGGAACCAGTATTGTGAGAAGCAAACCAGATGGAGTCAGAGGATGTCACCTGGGTGAGGACCCATTTCTTGGAAGGTCCACGCTGACATGGATTTTGCCATGTTAGACATGCAACCGGTGCCTGGGTTCTTGCACGGCCCCAGAGCCTCTGTCACTTACTCATGACATATTTATTGAGCATCACCAGAGGCCAGATGCCATGCTAGACCTGGGGGATGGTGAGGTGAATGAGCTAGAAATGGTGTTGGTGTTTCCACAGTCTCCAGGGGAGATGACATGATTTAATTGCACATTCTGAGGGACAGCTACGGCTGTGAGGGGTGCTATGAAGGGAAGGTGCAGGGTGCTATGGGCATGCATAGGAGGGGCGCTGACCTGTCAGGACATCAGACAAGTGTCCCCAAGGAAGTGACACTTCAGCTAAGACCTGAAAGATGGGAAACAAATAAAGAGGCAAAGAGAGAGGGGTGGGGAAGGATGTTCCAGGCACCGCCACCCCATATGCCATAATGGGGGTCTGCAAAAAAAGTAAAGAAAGCCCCGGGGTAAAAGCACAGAGAGTGGCGTGAGAGAGGGCCGTGGAGGAAGGGAGGGCCGGGAGGTGGCAGGACTTTGTGGGCCAATGAAATATGCTCTTCTGCTTGTTATTCTCGTGTGTTATTCTGAGAACAGTGGGAAAACATCTTGTTTTGGAGAGATTGTTCCAGCTGTAGCTTAGAGAATGGATTTGGGGGTCGGGAGTGTGTTTGGGGAGAGCAGGGCCTCAGCTTCTGCTGAGAAGGTGGCCAGAGACCACGTCAGACAGGCCCACTGAGGTAGCCCTTCTGGTTCCTCTCCACGAGGACCACCCCCCGACCTCCACCTCTGCCCCCCAATTAGGGTTATATTAATAGAGATGCTGGCTCTGCTCTGTGATGTGAGCAAGGGCTCCTCATCCACAGGGTCCAAGACACAGGGCCAGGACCAGGGTGAGGTAAGTGAGATGCCCAGGAAGCAGAACTGAGTGAGGCATTCATTCCTGTCTGGGCTGTGCACCCCTAACAGTGGGTGCCTCCTTACATTTTGTGCCCTAGACGCCCGCCTCCTTGCTTCCTGGCCAGGACGGTTTATCTCCAGCCTCACGGTGTGCGGCAGGAAGCAGGGAAGGGGAAGGGAGCGTGCCCCTTCCTTGAAAGAGCCTGACCTGTGGCGGACCTGTCACTCCCCACACATCCCTATGGCCAGAACGGGGTCACCGCCGCCACGGCTGGCAGGGAAGCTGTGCGTGTCACCTTGATCCTGGGCAGCCCGGTGTCCAGCGGATGTTCTGGAGTTCTGTGACCGTAGCAGGGGAATCAGATAGCTCTGCAGCACGCTGTCAGATTAGAGAGGCTTTACGGCGCGGTGGTTCAGGAAACGAGGTGAGCTTCAAGGTTGTCCAGGCTGGATTCACTCCCCAGTTCTGCCAGCTCCTGGCTGAGTGGCCTTGGGCAAGTTATTGAAGTCCTAAGCCTCCTCTCTTCATCTGTGAAATGAGGCTTGGGATAGAATTTATTGCACAGAGTGCTAGGGAAACTGGATTCTGATTCCAGAAGCACAGGCTGAGAGAGAGCCAGCGAATCATTGAGTCAGCTCCCCGACTTTCCAAGTGAGGACCCTGGGGCTGAGAGAGGGGCGGCCTTGCCACGATTGATTACCCAGTGAGTGGCGGTTGGGGGCTGGAACCCCAGCTCCAGGAGAGCCCCACTTTCCTGACTGCCCATTCTCTTGGCCACTCCTGCACGGAGTGGCTCCGACCAACCCATCCTGAGGGACAGGGTGCCCGGGCAGAGCCACTCCTGTGCGACATGAGTGGACTTTCATCCCGCTTAGAGCTGGGAGGCGACAGGCTGGGGAGGAGCCAGGAGGGACCCGGGAAGACTTCTAGGCTTCCGCTGAATTCAGAAGGATCTCTTCCTCCCCCTGCTCTCCGCATCTTCTTTCCCCTTTCTTACCTCCCTGCCCCGTTTGGCCTCCTCCCTTCCTCCCTTTTTCCTTCTTTGCTTCTCTCTCCCCTTCCTTTTCTCCCTGTGGCACCCCCTTTCCCATCTTCAGCATTCTCTGCTTCCCGCTGCCCTCCCCCCTCCCCCCAACTGCCCTTTTGTCCCTCCCTGGCCTGGGTGACATCTGAGGAATGGCTGATGAAGGAAAGGCCCCGGTTTGGAGGCTTAGGCACAAAGGGCCCTCTGCTGTGCCACGGTCCCTCCCTGCTGCGTGTCCCAGGCCTGGCCAGCAGGTGAAGCGCGCTGCCTCCAGGCCGGCCCTGCAGCCTAGAGGACAGGTCCTGCTGTCACAGCCCGGGCTCGAACCTCGGGTTTCTGATGGGCCCTTCTCTGGGCAGCACCCCGCTTTTTATCCTCATCACCCCCTCCATTCTCTCCCATTCGTTCTTCTCTCTCCATCCTCTACCTCGCTGCTCCCAGCACCTCTGCTGAGAATTCCATGCAGGGAGACCCAGGATGCTGCAGAGCTGGGGAAGTTCATCCAGGCTCTATCCTGGATCCCTGTCATGTTCCTTGAGTGAATAAATACAAGAAATTCTCCTTGGCTTTTGCTTGGTATGCAGCTCCCGGGAGTGAACCATGGTTTTACAGAAATGATCCCCCTCCTTCTTACGGACATGGGTCCCCTCCTTCCTTCCTTCCTTCCTTCCTTCCTTCCTTCCTTCCTTCCCTCCTTCCCGCCTTCCCTCCTTCCTTCTTTCCTTTCTCTCACTTCTACTCCCCCTGCCCCCATTCTCTTCCTCAGATCTGTGACCTTAGATACACTATGTAACCTTTGTCATGTGCCAGGTTTCTGAACTCAGGGAGGCGGCACGGGTTAGATGGGTGAAAAGTGCGTAGCAGGTGCTGGGTAAAATGGATAGAACGAGAGTTTGGAGATCACGATGTGAGAATGGCAGGGTGCTGAAGCAACGGATTCACCTCCTCACACTCTTACGTAGGCACCATTTCAAAGCAGCCCCGTTTGTCCCTTTCCCACTCACTCCTCTTTCCTCTTGGACAGTGAGTTACTTGCTTAAATGGCCTTGGCTGAGTGCTCACATGACAGCATTCCATTAAAAATCTCTTTGCATCACTGTAGTGCAGTGAGAAACATTTGTGGTAGATTGGGGGGGGGCACCGATTTTGAAAGGAAAAAGAAACAAAGTCCTTTTATTCCCCGTTGAATGAGAAAATACTTCCAAGACTCAGTGTCAAATCATTTCCTCACTTTTTCCCTCAGCACTTTGCCAGAGACCCTGACAATGAACTGCTCTCTCGGGGTCATTGTTGTGGCAGAGATGTTTCCTGTTTGACTTGTGTTTAAAGGATGGATCCTGTCCCGAGGAAGAACAGAGATCTGCAGAGCGTTTGTGCTTTTCTGTCTTAGAGCATCTGCTTTTGGTGAAGAGAGCAGAGTCTTCATTCCATCAAGGGTCCCCCTTGGAGACGCAGAGGCAGAGAATGGAATTCCCTCTGGCCTGGTCCTTTGGGGAAAGTGAGAGGGGCTGTTTGCCTGGAGACTTGGCTGTTTCCATCTTGACCCAGCCTGCCTTCCAGGTGGGAGAGATGGGTGTTATTTCTGCTTCTAAAGAACCAGGAAATGGGAGACTTGTGACTTGAAACCAGCTTGGGCTGCGTCCCCTTGGCCAAGTTGCTTTCCCTCTCTGATTTCCACATCCATAAGAAAAAGTTAAGAAAAAGCATCCCAAACTTGGAAATGAGGCAAAAGGATGACGGTGTGTCCTGTGCATGCCATACCTGACCACCAGCTGAGACGCCCGCCCAAAGGTTATCTAAGTCTTGAGGGTTCAGGCCAAATCTGACTGCCGCCTGCTTTTGTATATGAAGGTCTGCTGGAACACAGCCACGCCCATTCGGTTAGGGATCGTGACTGCTGCCTTTACAAAAGGCAGCATCCAGTAGTTGCAACAGAGACCAGATGGCCCACAAAGCTGAAAATTATTTACTGCCTGCCCCTTTATAGAGAAGGTTTGCTGACCCCTGCTCTAGGGGAACGTAGTGTTATTTGATTTACTGTTTACTACTGATTCGGGCCCAGGCTCTGGAAAGTGTGATGCTAATTTGTGGGAGATTGATAACTTGCAAATGATTTTGGTCCAGTGGTCATGAAAGTGATTTCTGTCCAGTATAAAAGATACCCCCAAAGAAAACGATTTTATTGACCTATAGGACATCCATCATCTCCGTGTCTAGCTTGGCGGTCTTTTTCCAGCATTCTCTCTGTCCTTCACTGACTTTGGTCCCTCCCATAAGCCTTTGAACTGGCTTTCCCATTCGGCTGGTTCCCCCATTAATAGGTTAGAGGAATCTTTGCCACGTGTGCATTTTCTGTTTGTGTGAGAGTCGAGATCTTAACGTTTTGGAAATAGATCAGCGGTTAACAAACTGTGCTCTGGGGAACCCCGGGGTGTCTTCAGAAGTCCCTGAGGGTGGATGCTAATGAGATCAGGGAGGTCAGACACCAGGCTCCCCTGCCTCTTCCCCAACCAGAAAAGCTCCATTTGTCAGTCTGCCTTGTATTTTGAGGCTTCAAACATAAAATTCCTGGAGGAAAAAGAAAAAGCATGTTGCCACCAAAATAAATAAATAAATAAATAAGAGTGCTGCAGCACAGGAGGTCCTGAGAACTGTGTGTGGAGCAGACACGGCTCTGCTGGGCCGTTGTAGCTGCTGGGGGCTGTGCATTCCTCCCCGGGTCTGTAACAGGCTCCTGGTGGGTTTGTGGCCGGCAGCTGGAATGCGGGGTATTTATGCTCCTTCAGGGGAGAGCGAGGCCTCCAGAGACCCAGCTTGAATAGGAACAATTTCCCCAGGTCTTAACAAGGAAAAAAAAAGTGTGCCTTTCCTTTCTAATTGTGTTTCTTAAACAAACCTAACCCTAGTCACACAAAGCGTGGTCTGTGGTGCCTGATTATCGGCAGTTTCTCTTGAGAACATTACGGAAAGCAGCGGTCTTCGTGCCCCGCAGAGACCTGCGGGGCTCACCAGGAGGGGTGTGTGTGTGTGTGTGTCTGGGACCCTGTGGGCCTGCTGGGGGTGCGATGGGGGCCGGAGGAGAGGAAACTGATCAGAGCTGCCTTGTGTGTGTTTCCTCTTTTATTTCGGGGCTTACTTGTTAATTGCAACTCTAGGGCAGGGGAGTGTCTCTGGGCTCAGTTCAGCCACCGCCTTCCTGGAAGCAAGCCTGCTTTCTCCCTGGGTTGTCTGGGGCTTCCTGAGAGCGGGGGCCTGGTGAGATAACTTTGAACACCTCTCGGAGTCTGAGCCATGCTTGTTGGGCTTAGCTTGGGTTAGATGAGCTTGTTGATTGGGCCTTTCCGTTCTCGCCAGATTGATCTTTCTTCTTTTATTTAATCGAGGTGAAACGCGCATAATAGAAACTGGGATGAAATTCACATGATCGAAAATGAACTGTTTTAAAGTATACAGTACATTGGCATTGAGTGCATGCAGTGTTGTGCAGCCATCACCTCTCTCTAGTTCCAGAACATTCCCCTCACCCTAAAGGTAAATAGCCATTAAGCAGTCATGCCCCATTTTCCCATCCCCCAACCCCTGGTAACCACTAATCTGCTTCCTAACAATATGGATTTTCCTGGATGTTTCGTATAAATGGAATCATACAGTGTGTGACCTTTCGGTTCTAGCTTCTTTGCCTCAGCACAATGTTTTGGGAGTTCTTCTGTGTTGTAGCGTGTGTCAGTGCTTCATTCCTTTTTGTGACTGAATGATGTTGCATTGTATGGCTAGACCTCAGTGTATCGGTTCATCCGGGGATGGCATTTTGGTGGTTTCTATCCTCTGGCTTCTGTGACTAGTGCTGCCACGTAACCCCCTCAGTCCCTCAGTAGCACAAATGCTCACACAGTGACAACTGCCACCGCAAAGTCTCCCCCAGGCATTGCTGGGTGTCCCTGGGGGGTTTCACATGACTGAAGCTCTGTTCCAGGTGCCTGTTTGCAGCCTCTGCAACCTTCTCTGGTTGCCTTGTGTGGGCGGACAGCTCGGCCGCACCCAGGCGGCACCGCTGGAGCCCCTGAGCCTCCACCCGCCGAGCTCGTCCTGTGATGCGCTGGATGCAAGGTCTGTGTCGGGACAGGACCTGGGGACCCCTGGTTTCATGACAGGATGGGGACCTTGCCATATCTTGAGGGCATTTCCTTCCTCCCTCTCAGCCCGCAGGTCTTTTTTCCTGGGCTGGTCCCTTTTCCCAGAAAGGAATCTTTTGGTCTCAGAGGGATCTAAGAAGGGTGACAGGTCATCCTGGGTGATCCAGGACTGAAAGTCCATCATCCTGGGAAGCCCCCTCAGTCTCAGGCAAACCGGGATGGTGGGTCCCGTAGGTTTCAGCCTGGTTGGGGAGAGCCTCATTGTTCAACGTGTTGGGTTTCGCCTCATCCCCCTGTTTTGAATCTGGCATTCCATGGTGCCCCAAAGCTCCAGTCCAGAGCCTATTCGCCCGCACTTGGCTAGAGATTAAGCCTCTTTTCTTCCACTGAATTGGTTAGTCATCTCCATGTCTGAGGTTAGGAAGAAACCTGGAGATCTAAACTCTCTTTTTAAAGAATTTTCCCACTAGCCCCTTGCCTTCAGGGCTACGTGGTGCCTCCATTCTTGATATTTTCTGGGGTCCTGGGGACACAGATCACCTGGCTTCCTATCGTTTTCCCTCGGCCTTGGCTAGAGCTCTCTCAGCTCTGATACATCACTTAGCTCTCATCCACCTGCTTTTCACCACCACCCCGTTTACTTATTTATTTATTTTGACATCTCTTGCTTGTTCTTCTCTCCTATTTTCTTTTTCCTGTCTGGCTTCTTTATGACTTAAAAAAAAATTCCTTTACTCTCATGTTAGTGATTCACAGGGAGGAGCAGAGAAAAGCACATGTTTTGTCTGACATTTTTAGCAGGAAGTCTCATTTCCTCCACGTGTGAGGCCAGCTTGGGTCTCCATCGTGGCTCAGTCTCTCAGCTAAGTGGCCTTGGACAAGTACATGATCTCTCTGAGCCCCATTTCCTTCAAAGCCTGGGTCTCCTTTAAAGTCAGAAGAGCGGAGTGGGATAATAATAAACCAAAGAACACATGGGAAGCCCTGGGCGTGGGCCAGGCATGGGTGGCTCCATGTCTCCCAGGGTCTTAGATTTCCTCAGCTCCTTGTGTCCTCCCCGCCCTCTTGTAGGAGCTGAGAGTCCACTCATGTCTAAAGGGAATACACCCCTCCCATCCTCCGCCCTTCACGTTCATTTTCTCTAGGGCTTCAGAGTGAAACCTTCCTCCCCCATCTGCCAAGGGTGCCACCAGCCCATCCTTTTCTCCTCACTCCTAGTTTGGGCTCAGCTTGGACACATGTCCTCAGCTTTCCAGCCTCACCTTTGCGCCATGTAGGTACTAGTCTTTGACCTCTGTGGTCAAACTCAAAGTCATCTTCCCCCTAAATTTGACGGCCTCCGCAGAGACCCCAGCCCCACACTTACATTTGGGGGCAGGCGGTGGAGCACAGAGGCTAAGAGTTTGGGCTGTCAAGGAGTTGCCCACCTGGGTTTGAGTCTCAGCTCTACCACTAACTGGCTGTGCCACCTCGGGCGAGTGACCGTACTACTCTGAGCCTCAGTTTCCTCATGAGTAAAATGGGGGTGAATAATAGCGCCTAACGATCCGCATGGGACCCATCATTCCAGAGATGAAGGAATACGATGGAAGTAAAGAAAATACAGTGGCCAGTGTGTATGAGTAAATACTCAGGAAAAGTTTATTATTATTTCTGCTTCTGCGATATTTTGATTTTTGGTTTGATTTAGCTGCCAGGCTGTCTCTAGGGGTGGGGACTTGTCTTCTTCCTCTTTCTCTACTTTGCAGCCTGGCCTTAGTGGCCCAGGAGGCCGTAAGAGCACTGGAGCAGGAATCCCAAGTCCTGTTTGTCCTGCATCATTGGAGGGGTAACCTTGGGCAGGTCGCATCACTTCTCTGAGTCATTGCTTTTGGAGGCAGCTGGGAGACAGAGTCCTGCTGAAGCATGCAGAAAAGCAAGTGAAAAAGAGACTGGAGCTTGTGATGTATGTTTCTTCCCTCTTCCAGCAAGTCCATCCCCCACTGGCTCAGCCAGAGCGTTGTTCACACAGAGCTGGATGGAACCCTCTGGGTCCCTGACTCTGTGGCTCTCAGTGTCTGCTTCACAGGAGAATAAACTGGGGAGATTCCAAAAGTATTAATGCCAAGACTTGACCTTGGATGAGGGAAACTGGAATTTTGGAGGATGGGGTCTGATTAGAGAAGTTTTTAAAAGCTCATAGATGATAGGCATGCTTCTGGACCAGGGGCCACATTTGAGTAGCGAGGCTCTACACAATCCTCTTGTTCTTCTGGGAAGCATCCATCAGGCCCCTTTGTGCCCGGCAGAAGGAACCGTCTCCCTTTACAGAGCTCCGGCTTGAACTCCACAGAACCCCTCTTTTCTGTGACCCATTCCATTGTTGGACAGCAGCTCTGATGATCAGCAAGTTCTTTTCATGGAGCTGAAGACAGCATCTCTGGAGAGCGCATCTCTCCATCCCCACTGAGGGTGGCTCAGCCCGACCCAGGGAAGCCACTGTGCATCTGAGCCGCCCCTCATCTGAATGGCTCTGGCAGAGGTCACTTCACATCAGGGTCACTTAGAGAGTGGGACTCCAAGGGCCACCTCGTGGATTTCAAAGGGCCGTGGATCCAGAAGAGATGCCATCCTCCTAACCCGGCGTTAGTCTAATGTTTTCCAAATGTGCCTTCACTAGAATTTTCTGGGCAACACGTTCCAAATGTAACCTACCGAATCGGAATCTCCAAGGGAAGGTCTAGGAATGCTGTCTATTTAATACTTGCCCCAGATGAGAGTTACGATCAAGCAGGATGGGAAACACCTTGTAAATTGATTAGATTAGCTGCTTCTGGCTACAGAAGGTTCCAGGCAACAGACTCCAAGATGGGAAAGAGCCTGGGGCTTAGCAGGGGTGAGGATGGGGGTGGGGTAGGGGTGCTGAACACGTGAAGGCAGAGGGAGTCTAGGCCTGGATGTGCTCCTCCCTGGGCCTGGGCCTTAGCCAGTTGGTCACCCTGGCACCATGTTGGTCTGTGGCTGTTGTACCAGAAGTCTTTGCTCCTTCTTTGCCCAAAGGGGTCCTTTGCTTTCATCCTCGGTTCTTGGGAAGATGGAGGAGACCATCAAGACCATTTATGCCTCAGTCATGCCTACACAGTTCTGTTCTCTGGGAAAAGATTTACCTTACTTTGCTTTACTCTGTGTTTTAGTTTTTCTGTTTTTTCTCTTGGAACAAGAAAATCAATCCTTAATTAAATAATGCGGGACTTCCTTGGTGGTGCAGTGGTTAAGAATCCGCCTGCCAATGCAGGGGACATGGTTCAATCCCTGGTCCGGGAAGATCCCACATGCCGCGGAGCAACTAAGCCCGTGCGCCACAGCTACTGAGCCTGCGCTCTAGAGCCCGCGAGCCACAGCTACTGAGCCTGTGTGCCACAACTGCTGAAGCCCGTGTGCCTAGAGCCTGTGCTGCACAACAGGAGAAGCCACTGCAAAGAGAAGCCCACGCACCGTAACGAGGAGTAGCCCCCGCTCACCACAACTAGAGAAAGCCTGTGTGCAGCAATGAAGACCCAACGCAGCCAAAAATAAATAAATAAATAAATAAATTTATTAAAAAAAAATAATATTAATGCGGCCCTCTGTATTAGCTTGCTAGGGCTACAATAACAAAATACCCCAGACTGGGTAACTTAAACAATGGAAATTTATTTCTCACAGTTCTGGAGCCTGGGAGTCCGAGACCAGGGTGTTGGCAGATATGGTTTCTCCTGAGGCCTCTATTTTGCCTTGTAGATGGCCGCCGTCTTGCGGTGTCCTCACACGGCCTTTCCTCTGGGCATGTGCATCCCTGGTGTCTCTGTGTGTGTTCCAATTTCCTCTTCTTATAAGGACACCAGTAACGTTAGATTAGGGCCCATCCTAAGGGCCTTATTTTAACTTAATTACTGATTTAAAGGCCCTAACTCCAAATACAGTCACATTCTGAGGTTCTGGGGTTAGGGCTTCAACAACTGAATTTGAGGAGGACACAGTTCAGCCCATAGCATTCTCCTAGGGCTGTGTAAGTGCACTACTGGTGACAGTGTTAAAAGGAGGCCTGGGTGGAGCATTTGTTAAACTGGAGGAGAGAAGCAGCAAAGAAACAAAGGCTAGAAATCATGACCACATCAGCTATCTCACTTTGGTTACTGAACCCTTCTGCTATCCTGTTTTCAATTTCCAGATACTCTTTGTCATTTTCCATTCATTTTTGAGAGTATCCTGTTCTTGTTTAAAGGATACATTTTCTTTCTTAGGGTGTTTTCAAGAACCTTCTTCAATTCCTTGCATCCTCTAAGTCTGAATTTTTCCCTTTGCATCTGTTTTGGTTTCTTTCTGTCAAAGTAGAAGTACTGTTGAAATGTGTAGGGTGTGCAGCTGTCTGATTGGAAAACCAGTGGGGTGGGCATTTTTTTCTAAGGACCCCAAATATCAAATTCTCTTGGTCTTGCCTTTTGGCTCAGTCAGCATCCTTGGATAAGAACCCTCTGATGATTGGTGTGTGCATGCACACGTGTGTTGGAGGTGGCAGTGGGATGCTGGACAGTAGGTATTCTGGGGCCGAGTTGGGGGAAAGGTTCTGAGCCTCACTCTTCAGTGGATGGACATTAATTCTACCTGTTTTTAGTATAGCTCCTCATTCCTATCATTGGCGGGGGCTGGTGGCCCCAAGCTAGAGTCGCTGGCGTAGCCTGTCCTGATAGTCAATTTCCCATCCACAGCTGCAGAGCTGGCACCTGCCTGGCACTGTGGCCTGGGGAAGGGAGCTGGGGGGGTCTGAGCCTGCACTAACTTTCAACCCACCCTCCTGTTTCAGCGCCACCCCACTCACCTGTCTCCATAGGTACCTGGTGCCTCTTGAACTTCCAAGATTCTGCAGTGCGTCATCTCTGCTTCTTATTGCAGGCACTTAGCAGAGAGGAGGAAGCTGAGACCCAAATCTCTTGTCACTTGTCTGTCCGTTCTCCGTCTTCCTAAACTGTGCTGACATTTCCCTTTTGCTGTTGTTCCCTCTCCTGTTTGCTTTCTTCTTCTTTGTTTATAGCTTTGTTCTTCCTTCATCCTAACTCTAATGAGTTTGGGGGCCTGAGCAGAGATCAACATCTGCTTGATTAGCTGGAAGTCGACCTCTCTGCGAAGCCTTAGTCTCCTCGTCTATAAAATGGGCTAATAATAGTTTCTGCCTCAACGTTGGTGAGAATTAAGTGAGATAGTGCCTGTGGAATGCTTCGTCTCGGGTCTGGCAAAAATATCCAGTAAATACTAGGAAAACAACTAAGTATTGACCTTATCCGAGGGCCCCTGGAAATCCTTGGAACTACCCAGTGGCCTGTCTGGCTTCACATTTTGTTCGCTGGCCTCTGATACTTGCCTTTTTCTTCCCATTACTGAAAAAAGAAGCAAAACTTGGCATTTACCCACAAAGAAATGTAGACTAGACTGATGCTTCTCAAACACCATGTATACCAGTCCCCTGGGCTCTTATTAACACTCCAGTTCTGACTCTTGCTCTGGGGTGGCCGGAGACCCTGCCCTGCTGTTCCTCCTGCTGGCCCGAGGACAACACTTTGCGTAGCGAGACAATAATGGTAGAAATGTACCCAGTTGGCCAGTGAGGAGCAGGGAAGGGGGAGTCGTCCTCCTGGGGCTCCTTTGGGTGGTGGCCTTTCAATGGGGCTCTTCTCCTTCAGGATCAAAACCCAGCGGGAATAGTGTGGGTTCCTCAAAGTGGCCACAAGATGTCATAATGTCATTACACGACTTCTCCCAGAAAGGTTCAAGTCTGGGTGTCAAATTACATCCTTTAAAGCGGGAAAGTGGCAGTTATCTAATCAGTGCTGCTTCAGGGACCGGCCCCAGTTAAAACTCTCCCCTGGGGTCCAGGACAGATGTCAGGCTGACAGCAGAACCTTCTTCTTACCCACCTTATTCCACTCACCTTATTCTTAGCATCACATGAGAGTCACTCGGGCACTAGCATTGAAATCTGTCCTGAGGGGAGACTGGCCTTCTTAGAAACACAAAGTGCACTATTTCCACAGGGTGGTTCCCAGAACCACAATTTGGAGGCATGCTTTGCACAAACAGAAATTTTCCTGCACAAATCAGTTAGGGAGTGGCTTCATGCTCCATCCCCATCTGGAGTCTTCGAGAAGCCCATCAGCAAGTCAGACACTTTGATCAGACCTGCAGGGAACCAGCCTGATAACAATAGCTCCTCTTCTGCGTCTCAAACTCCTCACGCGTGCTAGTAAAGCCTCAGTGTAGTTCTTCAGGAAACCCAGGTTTGCGCCTTTCCTGTTGGAAATGGAGGTTGCCTTAGTGTGTGTGTTGGGCGCCAGGCAGGGCGAGGAGAGATGCATTTGAGGTCACCTGGCTGGAATCATCAGCTCCCTCAGAGATGGTTTTGGAAGAACCGTTAAAGAAACGAAGTCAACTCTACCACGATGATGGCCTTTTATACTTTCTTCTTCATTTCACAGTCAGCTGTGTTTATTTCATCTCCCCAACCATTACGTGGAACCACATGAAACCGCTGTTTGTGGAGGTCAGGATGGCCAAATATCAACAGTGTCACGTGGTTTTACCTAGACTGGGGGCCAAATCGGTCCCACCCCTGTTTTTGTGAATCGTGTTTTATTGGGATACCGCCCCCCTCATTCATTCACCTGTTGTCTGTGATTGTTCTCAGGCTGCAATGGCACGGTTGTGGAATCGCCACACAGGCCTTCTGGTCTGAAAGGCACAATATTTACTATCTGGCCTTTTGCAGATCAAGGTTGCTGACCTCAGTATATAAGCAGTAACTCCTGTGGAAGAGAATCCATAGACGAGCCATTTTTGTACCTTCCCACTCCCTGCCCCCAACACCACAACCTGTAAATAGTAGGTGCTTAATAAATATTGGGTATGGAAAGCCGCCATGAGCCTCCTTCCTGGCGAAGGTTGCCACCTGGTCTTTCATCTGCTTCTCCAGACCTTTGGCTTCTGTACTGTGAGTCACTCTCAGACACTGGCAGGCAAGCTCTTGCTGTTGCCAGTGAAGACAGCTTCCTCTTTTTGAGGAAAAAAAATTCTTGCAAAAGTCTCTGAGGGCCTTTGGACATCAATCAGCTAACTCTGAGAACCGGGTAGACGAGGATATAGAAATGAAGCCAACATATGGATTATATTTCCATCAAAATACACATAGGCTCCGAAATTAAGTGGGAAAGTGCTTTGCGGGGTTACTCCATCGCTTGGCCGTCTCTGAAACTGTTTAAGGAAAGTTTGGTATGTTTGATAAACCTCACAAGCAGTGTGGAATTAACTTTTCTCTCCCCAGAGTGTGCAGAAAGCTCACAGGGGCTGGTTGAGGTCCACCAAATTGAACTACTCATTTGAAAGTCTTTTGAGTCTGACACAAAAAATGATTGGCAGCTGCGTATGCCCATTTGGGGGTATTTTTCAGTCCCCCTTGGAGGGGCAGAATGGAGGCAAAGGTATAATTTGCTAGGGTGGTATTTTCATTTCCTGTCTGATGTGTATGCTTGGTGTGGTGGGAAAAAAAAAAACCTAACTGAAAAAAAATGATTACACACCATCCATGTTCATTGTCAAGAAAACGAGAAGAGACAGATGAACACAAAGAAGAAAATAAGAACTGATCTGGTATCATTTTACTGTGATGGGATGGCTCCATGGTCCTATACATAGATATTCAAGCAGAGTTGGAAGGGAAGGCAGAGGTGGGGGAAACATTTTGGAAGAAGAAAGATGTTTCTTACAATACAAGATACATTTGGAGGCTGAAAAGACAGGAGAATTCTAGGGGAGGGAGTGGGGAGCTAGGAGGGTGGGATCCGAATTTGGATCCTGTTTTCAGTCTTTCAAACTGGCTTCTGCCCTTTAGGGACTTCTACCCTTCGCCCCAAACTTCTGTGCTGTGCAGCTATGGGGCAAGCCTGGAATTTGGCTCTGAGCACCGGGAAAACATGAATTACTGTAACTTTTTTGTAGGCCTCTTGGACTTTCAAAATACTAGGTTTTTGGCAGCATACGTGAAGGGACAGGGTTGACGCCTGAATAGGGTCATTTGTTCCCTTGACCTGCAAAAGTCTCACTTGCTCCAGTAAACACAGGAAGTGGGAGGTGGCAGTGGCTGGCTTGACCCTGAGCTCTGTTGTTCATTCCTCTCTGTGCCTGTGTTATTCTTTGGTGCACCTGGAAGACCCTGCTGAATAGTTACCTTCACTCAGTTTGCAACCTCCTTTCCCTTGCTGCCTTCCTGAGTGGAGGATAGACACCTGGATAATTCCTTTCCTTGCTTCCCTTGCAGCTAGGGCGGTTAGCTACAGTTCTAGTCTGTGAGAATCTGCTGGGCATGGCCTCTGGGAAATCTTTCTCTTTCCTGTGTAGAAGTGAGTGATGCTATCTCTTTTTCCTATGGCCAGTTTATTTTTGACTTGAGCATGGATGAGATGTCTGGAGCTGAAGCAGCCATTTTGTGTTCACAAGAGAAAGGCCAAGAAGATAACAGAGGATGGCCCCAAACTCATTAAAATCTGTCATCAACTACCCACCTCTAGACCTTCTGTTATGTGAGAAAGTAGTCCCCTCTCTGTTTATGCCAGTGTGAATTTGGTTTTCTGTTGTTTGCAGCCAAATGGCATTTTAGCAGATGCACCATATAACCTGCTCAGCTCGGCACTGAGACTGATGCATATCACACTAACAGCATATAAACTTAGTTCTGGCAAAAGAAAACTACAGGATGCTTTGAATTTGGTGGCTGTGTCTGGGTCTCAGCAGGAAATTGACGATATATTCAAACAGGGTATTGAGGAGATTTTAATAAAAGGACGATTTACAAAGGTGTCCAGAGGGTTTAGGGAAACCATAAGAGATTGGTCAGTGCCCCAGAGCTACTAGCCTGGAGCTCAAAACCCTTAGGCTAAAAGGGCAAGGGAGTAAGTCATGACCTGAAGCCGGGACAGAGGGGCCAGATGGAAGAAGCTTCCTGACAGGGTGTGACCTGGGGCAGAGGGATGCTGCTAACCTGCGGTAACCCAGCACAGGTCTGTCTCTCCTTCCACCCTCCAGTGTCCTACCAGTGTTAACAGGAAGCCAGAGGGCAAAGGAGCCTGTGGATACACTCTGTCCAGGGCAGGCTCCCAGGACACAGAGCAGAGTGGACAAACATGGCCGGTGGATCTGGAGGTCTCCAGCTCGCTGGTCCCCCAATGAAGGCTCTGGGGCCTTCCAGGGAGCTGTGCTCCCCCAGTGGAGACCTACTGCTCAAGGATCCAAAAGCTCCCCTTAAACCTCAAGGGCTCTTTTGATCTGTGTCTTCTCTCCAAGAAGTGGTCTCCAGGTTTTTGGCCAGTGGCCCACGGCTGTGCCCCCAGCTATGACTGGCCTCCAGGCTTGGGAGGCACTTTGTAGAAGCTGCTCATCTCTGGAGACCCCCCTGGGCTGGCTCCCTGGCACAATTTACAATGTTAATTGGGCACTGGGAGCTGCATGGAGTGCTCTAGAATCAGACTGGTTTTAAAAATTTCTAACTCTATTTAAATGTCCCTGGGGGCTCAGAGCAACCTAGTTAAAAACAAACCTTTAGAATGACTAGAAAGGAAGGAATCCGGGCCCTGCCAAGTGCTTCCCCTTCAGGGTCTGATTTCACAGACCCAGACTTGACCCAGGTGGGAAGGGAGGCACAAGAGGCTAAACAGCTTGTCCCAGGGCTCGAGGCCGGCACACGGCAGGGTAACCCAGGTTCCCCTGGTTGGCCCTGCCCCTCCCACACCGCTGTCCTCTTTCTCACAAGAGTGCAGGGTCCAGGGCACCTACTGGGTGGCCACTGCTCTGAATTTTCACCTCACCAGGTAGTTGCTGTAGCCTCCATTTGCCGCGGAGGCTCAGAGAGATTAAGGGACTTGCTCAAGGCCACAGAACTAAGCGGCATCTTCAGAAGGAAAACTCAGATCTCCTGATGCCAAAGCCTGTCTTCTTAATCGGGTAGGACTAAATCCAGTTTCTTCAGGGCACCCCAGATCCGCATGCTGGAAGCACCTCTCAATGGGGGTGCATCCTCTGGGATTTGTCTGGTCTGAACTAAGGTATACTTGGCACCCAGAGAATTCAGAAAAGTCATAGTAATTGCAAGTAGAGAATAGTCATTGAGAGCACTCTGAGTCGGGCGGAAGAGGAGAGTTCTTAAACCCTTTGGACCTCGGTTTTCTCACCTGTAAAATGGTGCTATAACTCTCTTAGGTTGGATTCCCCCAGAAGCTGACCTTGGGACAAGCATTCTAGCACAAGTAGTTTATTGGGAAAATGACCCCAGGAGACACTAAGAGGACTGTGGAGGCAGGGGTGAGACAGGGAAGGAAGGCAGCCCATACCACATCCGTTATCAAGCAAACGACTATGCTGGGTGACCAGAGCTTCATCCTGCTGGGATTAAGCCCAACTGGGAACCGATGAAGACCACACAGTTCTCCCGCTCAAAGAGCAGAGAAGCTGGGGTATTGATCCACCAGCTCCATCCCTCATTGGCTGAGGTTGCTCTGGGGGTGGAGGATTCTTTCTCTGGCACTTCTGGCGTGCTGGTGAGTGGGCACAGCCGGCTCGAATAGGAGGAAGCCTTCAGTAGAATGACGCAGGGGTTGGCAGATGATGTCAGCCAGAGCACGCTGTACGTAAGGGTGGAGGTGGGGGCACTAGTCTCCGCTGCCAACCCCCTCGAGTGGTGAGGAGGCCATAAAATAACGCCTGGCACTTAGTACGTGCTCATTTAATGGCGGCCATTATTATTCCCGTCATCTTCATGGCCATGGCCATCACTGTGACTACTACCTGCTCGAGCAGATGGGGCAGCCATCGAGAGCTTATTTGTCTCCCTCAGAGGATTTTTGCCATCAGAGTGTTTCGCTTCAGCCAAACGTTTTATTTTCCCCAGGGACCATCCACTGGGAAGGGCTTGAGAATTCTAGCCAGGTGTGTTTCCCAAGCACAGGGAAGAATTTGCCTTGCGGGAGGAAATTGGGCCTGGCTAGGTTCACGACTCTGTTTTCTCCAACTCTTCAGAGAAAAGAAAAAAGTACCAACCCTCTGCCTTCTGTAGCCAGGCGAGCCCATTTCCCTTCCAGCTGGCAGCCGGTGCCGTGCATGCAGCCAGGACCTGCATGCAGCTGTCTCCTCCTTGGGCCCCCTGCCCTCCTGTTGTGTCCCTGAAGGCCCAGGGACAGAGAAAGGCCCTCTTTGAAGCTGTAAGAGGGTGGAGTTGCTTCCTCCAATTGCCCTCCTTCCTTCCTTCCTTTGTATTTTCTGTTGCTTCCTCTTCCGCCTCCACCCCGCTCCCCAACCCCAAACACACCGTCCTATTTCCTTGTCACCCTTTCTCCTCTGGGCTCCTTGGGGAGGGGTGGCGTTTCGGTCAGGATTACTCCCACATCTACCACTTTAGAAGCCCTGGTTGGGTTTGGAGTGTGTTGAGGGGGGCTTTTCCCTCCTCCCCCTCCCTTTTGGGTCTGTTCCCTCTTGTGTTTGCTTTGATCTCCAACTGATGCCGACAAGTGGACAGGCCCACCCACTGATCTCATTCAGTATGGTTGAAAAGCAGTGTTTTCTCGTTCTTGGGGCTGCTGCCCTTGCTGCTTGCGGAAGGGAGGGATGCTGGCTGGCATGGGAGCCTCTCGAGCCCTGCAAATTGAATGAGCTGGCAGTGCCGGCTGGCTTGCTGTTAGGGAACTGATGGTTGATGCGTGGCCTTGCTGCCTACTGAAAGTTGGAAACAGGGCAGGGTGTGGGGTAGGGCAGCTGCAGATGAAATAGGACACGTCCTCAAGAAAATGCAGCGGTCTCTCTCCGGAGGGATCTCTAAGGGCTGCTATCTCGAAGCTTCTCCAGTATCTGCTACTCTGGAGGAAATGCAAATGAGAAAACAGGCCAGCGGGACACTTGGCTTCGGGTTCTGAATCTGTTAGTATCTGGCACTGGGGCCTGGGATGAAACACCCAGTCCCGTGCCAGCATTTTCTGACTCCTAAACTGGCTACAATGAAACTTACCCTGCTCTGTTTGGGAGCTCATAGGATCAGCCCTTACTGCATGAAAAGGACTTCCGCAAACTTAGTGGCTCGTAACACCCAGTGGTTTGGGCGGGGTTCAGCTAGGCGGCTCTTCAGTTTTGCCTGGACTTACTCATGCGCCTGCGGTTAGCTGCCGGGTCAACTGGGGGCTGGCGTTCTAGACTGGCCCAGCTGAGACAGTTTGTCTCTCTCCACTGGTCTGCCATCTTCCAAGACCTGGCCCTGCTGATGTCTGGAGTCCAAGAGAGAAAGCCAAAGCGCACGTGGCCTCTTGAGCCCTTGACCTAGACCAACAACATAGTCACTGCTGCTCTATTCTTTTGGTCAAAGCAAGTCAGAGGCTAGCCCAGAGTCAAGGGGTGGAGAAACAGACTCTACCTCTCCGTGGGAGAGCTTGCGGAGACACGTTGCAAAGAGGTGTGACTACACGGGGGGAAACAGT
Organism: Eubalaena glacialis; assembly: GCF_028564815.1. NCBI lineage: Eukaryota > Metazoa > Chordata > Mammalia > Artiodactyla > Balaenidae > Eubalaena > Eubalaena glacialis. The sequence goes on along the minus strand of NC_083722.1, from coordinate 94,505,087 downwards.
TTGGGTCATTTTTGCCAGCCATCTGCTGCCCCATGAAATAACAAATTCAGAGTTGCTTGGGAGACCATAAAGTCCCTCGTAATGTAAACAGATAGGCAATGGGCGGAAACTCAGTTTAACCTTACCTCCCAGTAGGGTGTATTACTGATATTTGTCTGCATCATCCAGTCATTTTCTAGGCTCATGTTGTGGTGTTCTGGCTGAGTAGGAACCAGAATTTGAATGACCAGGTGAACAGAATTAGATGAGAACTCTTTTCCTGGTTGTCTGTTTGCAACCTCTGAGAAATGTAGTCCTCCTGACTCGTCCACCTTTGAGTTTGGACGTACAGTACTGATAGGACTAATAAATTTAGACAGCTTGGATGGTGGTCCAGTTTCAGGGACCCTTGTCATAGGGGATGGAGTCTAGCATGGTACCCCAGATGTCTCACAGAGCATAACATCAGAGGGAGGAGGGGTCCCGGATCCTGTATAATGGGTATCAGCACCTACCCTAAATCGTGGTGGCATGTGTGTTTTCTGGAAGAAAGGAGCCGTAGATGTCACCTGGAGAGGAGCTATCGCTAAACTCTAATGCTTTGGAGACTTAAGCCACCTTGCTGTGTGACAGTAGCACCAAGGGCATTCCATTCATTTCTCTCCCATGATGATGGGAATTGCTGGCCACCAGGAGCTGGTGTCAGTAGAGATTTGGGGCTGTGGAGGATGGTGGATTTTCAGGCTCACCAGCACCAGCAACGAGAACCCAGGTTCACTGCCAAGAGCACAGCTGAGGCTGCAAAATCCCAGCCTCGCCAGCACCATGGTCCCTGAGTCTCGTTCACGGACACATACAAGCAGTCCTGGAGCCCAAACTGGCCTCCAAAATGTCAGCCCCTTGTCATCCTCCCCAGCAATCTACTGGCGTGCCTATTTCTCTTCTGCTTTTGCCAGCCCTGAACATGCTCAATTAAAAAAAAAAATCCTGCCTGGTTTTAAGTGGACTCTCTTGATGCATACATGCTTAGAAGCGGAAGCGTCCAGAAGCCATTCAGACTGGGAAACCATGTGGAAGACGGATGCTGGCGGCCCCGCTGTGGGACATTGCCAACCCACTGCCATCCTGCTCAAGAGGGTCCTTCAGTCTGCGCACGTTTTACTGCTCAGTGGGCAAGTCCTTTTCTCTTCCTGTCCGATTACCCTGCCTGTGTACGTGGTTCTTTTCACTCACCAGGGCCCGTGCAACCCCAGATCGGTTACTTACTCCACGCAGGGCCTTTACCAGCAGGAGGTATGCCTGTGGCCAGCCCAGATGGGTGGCACGTCCCCACCCTCACCGGCTGCCCTGCCGGGGTTTGCTTTGTTTTGTGTATGTTGGCTCCGTTTCAGTGGAGCCTACAGATGTGGTTGAACCGGCTAGTGGGGGGAGAGGAGGTGCAAGCTAAGGGGAGAATAAAGGCACCAATCATTTCTGATATAATCCGATGTGACTGGAACTTTTGGAAGGGGGGCAGTGAGACAAGCCAGGCTAGGGCTGGGCCCCTCTTGGCCTGTCTTCTGGGTCTGTGTCTCCATCCCACCCAGAGAGTGGGACGCCCCGGGCTCTAGCAGCCCTGCACGGCTCAGTCACAGCAGCTGCAATTTCCAGGCCACGGCGGGAGGGCCTGGCTCATTTGCCTCCTCTTCTTTGGGGCTCCTTGGGACTGGCTCAGCCCTAATGAGAGGAGACAGATCAGAGAGGGAACCAGTTTGACAAGAGAGCTGACGTCCCCTCGCCCGCCCTGACTTTTCACCTGTCGGGTGAAAAGGATGCCAATTAAGCACCTCAGCAAAGCAGAGCCCGCGGCCTCACAGCCCATCCTCTCACCTGCCTTCCAGGGCGGTGGAGGAAGAAGCAGGACCCTGGGGGCTGCAGGGCTGTGTGTGGGAGGGGTCAGTCCCTAGAAGAGGCTGCCCCTCTCTGGGGTTTCCTGGCCTGTGGTCAAACCACCCAGAAAGCACAAAGCCTTGGGACCCCTTCTAGATCACGCAGGGGGCTCCTGATCTCTGGCTCCCGCAGGCTTTGGGGGAGGGACTATAAAAGAGTTCAGAACTCCCCTCCCTCCCTCATATGCCAGCCTCCCTATTCCTGCCTCTGCTGGCTGGCTCCCATTCTTTCTGGGGTTCCCCTGGCTTTTCCAGAGGGAGGCACGCAGGGCCCTGCCCCCGGCTACATCTGCCAAATGCAAATAGTTGCTAAAGTTATTTATTGTGTCCTCCTGTCTCCTTGATGTCACTGGTGTTCCCTAGGCAACTGCTGCTGGCATGCAGTCAGCTTCTAGGGGCTCTGAGCACAGGAACATGAAATGGCTCGTGTTCACTTCTCTTTTGGGGGCGTCTCGAGAGGGGTCCTCCCGCTGGGCATTTCTTATTTGCAAAGAGGGCAATGAGAGAAATCTGATTCAACTGCCCCCAGAAGTCGAGGCAGTGGAAACTCCAGGTTCTTGGCTGAACCTCCCTGGGTGGGCGTGAGAAGGCATACAGAGAACGACCACTTAATCTCTCTGGTGCCCTCCCACCAAAACCTTCCCGTAGGCGTGATCATGGCAATAGAGAAAGAGAGGATGCTCTCTTTTCTTTCTAAAGACTCTTTTCTTTGTTTTAAAGCTATGTTTTCTTTTATAAGCATGAAACTTCTTGCAAAACATTAGGAAGCATAGATACGTATAAAAAAGAGGGAAGAACTCTACCCCAATGACCCATCATCCCATCCGGCAGAAATGATGACTTATTAACATTTTGGATAGGCATATAACTGTGTACAAAACAAAACTGCTTTTGTTTTTAAACAAAAGCGGGACTTGTGCGGTATCTTACAATTGCGTGAAAAAGGCACTATAGTATAAACCTCTTTCCTGGTCAGTCACATGCACCTACGTTGTGTCAGATACCTGCTGCTGTGTAACAACTTAACCCCAAGCCCAATGGTTTAACACAGTGGTTCTCAAACTCTTTTGGTCTCAGGACTTTTTACACATTTGAAATCATTAAAGACCTCAAAGAGCTTTTGTTTATGTCAGCTATATCGATCAATACTTACTGTATTGGAAATTAAAACCAAGAACATTTTGAAATCAAGAATACATAAGCTTACATCCCACTTGCTGTCAAAGCGATGACATCATCACACGTCATGGAGCCTCTGGAAAAGTCCTCTGTACACTCACGAGAGAACGAGAGTGAAAGGGCAAATAACATCTTCCTGGTATTACAAAAAGAGTTTTGACCTTGTAGATCCTCTCATAGGATCTCAGAGACCCCCTTGAAGTACCCCTGCCCTGGACCTCACTTTAAGGACTGCTGGATTTAAAGAATTAGTACTTACTGTTGCTTTCAAGTCCTCAGGTCAACTGGATGGTTCTTCAGGGCTTGACTGGGCTTGCTGATGTGTCTGCCATCAGCTATGGCTGGCAGGTGGCCCTCCTGATCTTGGTCAGACTCTCTCTTGTGTTTGAGGGTCACCTGCTTCGAGGCTGGTCTAGGATGGCTTCAGCTGAGACAGCTAGGCTCTCCCCCCACCACACGGTCTCTCATGCTCCAACAGGCTAGCCTGGGCACGTGCACATGGCGGTGGCAGGATTCTGAGAGCGAGAGATGGAAAGAGAGCATCAGGCGGGGAGATGCAGCTACCAATCCCAGGTGAGGATTCCCACCCTGTGGAGGATGGCAAAGATCATAACAAGTCAACTGCCAGAAGTAGGAGCCTGCAGACATGGTTCCCTGCGTCTTCTCGAGTTTAGGAGTTGCCAAGGACGACTCGACACACAAGGAACTGGTTGGAACAATGCTTTACTCACAGACAGGAGAAGAAATGCAGCAAGATCAGCATCTCCAGTGTCCCAGTGCTATGGGTCCCTTGTGATAGCCAAAGCAGGATGATGGGCTGCATGCACCCTTCTCGTGCTGCAGGCAGAGACCCTGTTCCCTTCCCACCAAGTATACTGGCGGGCTGACCAGCTGCCAAATGATGCACGTGCTTCCGTAGGTCCCATGATGTCTGCTTGCCCAACAGGTCCCATGAAGGCTGCTTGCCCAACAGAGAGAGAGGGGAAGGGAGGGAGGCCGAGAATGAGAGAGAGAGGGAGAAAGAGAGAGAGGGGAGGAGAGCTGAAGCTCTCTTAAAACCTAAGCTCAGAACAGGTGCACTGTCACTTTGTATTCTGTCGACCAGAGTGAGTTGCGTGGTGGCCAGGAGGGTGCAAAACAGACCCCATCCCTTGATGAGAGTTGCTGGAGAGTCATGTTGCCAAGGGCACGCATAAAGGAGAACAACTATGGCTGTTTTTGCACTCAATCAAGACATACTTCCTACTTGTTTAACGGCTGCATCATTTTCTATTGAGCGGACAATGCCTATAATTTATTTACTCCAGCCCCAATTGCTGGACATTAAGGTTGATTTTAATTTTCTCCTAATATAAACGAGGCTGGAACAAGCATCCCTCTGTATTTGTCTGACTCTTTCCTTAGGACAAATTTCTAGAAAGGGAATTGCAGCACTAAAAGTTCTGAGCATTGTTAAGGTTCTCATGCCTACCACCAAATTTCTCTCTTGAGAGTTCCCACTTGTTTACGCTTCCACCAGCAAGGAAGGTGGAGCCTGCCTGTTGACTTTTTCTGCTAGGCAGTCCGTGTGGGGAAGATTACTTATTAAACATGGTTCTCTATACCTCGTGTAGACCAGATTACTTATTAAACATGGTTCTCTATACCTCGTGTAGACCAGACAATCAATTACTGAGGTTGTCAGTAATTGAACTGGCTGAGCGGAGAGCTGCTCTCAGCCTTTCTCTACAGAAGTGACCACAGCTTGGAGATGATGCTGAGAGGGGTGTGGTACCCTGTTCACGGACTGCTGACTCTGGCTTTACCTAAGGGCCCTGCTTTCCTTTCTAGCCCCTCACTGGTCTTAATGAGTTAGTCATTAGAGATTCAAGATGTGCCTCGTCCCAAGAAAAAAAACCGAGTTCTTTTAGACAGTCAAGAACAGTGTAATGGGCTGTCACTCAGGAATGGAGTCCTGAGCCCTTGGGGAAACAAGCCCACCCTGGTTGCCAGGTGGCGAGGCTCTGAATATCAGCCAGGTGACTCCGGGCAAAACCCATAAACCTGAAGTTCTCTCGGGCAAGCCTCACCTCCTTTCTGCACTGTGCCCTCCATGTCCTCCTAGTGTTCCTCGGTCAGTAATCAAGCTGCTTAGTCCACAGGCCCTGTGTGAGTTTTTGCTTTACTGCTCACCAATGCCCCACGTGCCTCCTTGACCCTATGTTTCTGCCAAACCATGTTTCCTATGGTTTCCAGAAGAAACCGTGATGAATGCCTCCAACTTCTGGGTTTCTGCTTCTGCTATTTCCTCTGTCAGAAGTTCTGTCCATCCCATTTTTCATCCAGCCAATTCATAAGTATTCTTCAAAACTCAGCCCAAGGGAATTTGAAAGGTCCACCTTTGAGTCTGGGTTGAGGCCCCAGGCCCTGAACTGATGCCTCCGGTGACAACAGCTCAGGCTGAGATGGGGGAGCCCTGATGCCCACTGTTTTCCTAACTGTGTGACATTTGGAAAGTCAGCTGACCTCTCTGAGCTCCAGTTTTTCTCTTCTCTAAAATGAGGTTGCTGTCTGGCTTGTGTATCATTCTCGGTTGCTCTGAGGGTCAAGTGAATTCACAGAAGTCCATGCTATTTTAATTGCTACAAATGCAAAGCACTATTGTTATTAAAAAAAAAAAAAGTCCTACTTTAGGTTCCCCTAAAAAAGCAGAGGATGAGATAAGAGCTTGTGTGAAGATGGTTTATTTTGACGAAGTGGTTCTTGGGAAAGGGGGGTGGGGGGCTGGGGGGGGAGTCAAGCAGGGAAGACAGGTGGGCCGGAATGCGTGGAGGAGAGGCCCGTGCTGTGGGGACGTGACCTCTGGGAGCAGTAGAGAGCACCTCAGCACCGTGCGCTCAGGACACAACACAGGGGAGTGTTTGTTCCTGTGTTAGCTGAGGTTGCTCCTGGGGGCTGCATTTAAACGTGTGCCTGGGGCCCCGTGACAGACGCCGCGGTGAAGCCCCGCAGAAAGCAGACCCCCTAGTGCAGCTAAAGCGAGGCCCTCTTGCTTCAGGTGTCCAGGTGTCTGGACAGGACAAAAAGGTGGATGGTGAGAATCTGAGACATCACGTAAAAGGTGTCCCACCCAGCCCCGAAGGCTGCCTCTGACATCTCCGAATCCCCACTTGTAAGCGTGGTGCCTGGCACAGGGCAGACAGTAAACCAACGGTAAATGAGGAATGAGGAAAATGCTCCTGTTGAACTGGTTCATGGCCGTCAGCCTCTGATCACAGGGCCCGGAGGCTCTTATCCATGGTGCTTTCGTTTTTATTTTATTTATTTATCTTTAGAGCTCCTTAGTGTCTTTTAAAAATTTTTTTATTTTTAATTTTTTTGGCCACACCACGTGGCATGTGGGGCCCTAGTCCCCTGACCAGGGATCGAACCTGCACCCCCTGCATTTGAAGTGCAGAGTCTTAATCGCTGGACCACCAGGGAAGTCCCTCCGTGGTGCTTTTATACCTCTCTGGAGCCAGGAGGGAGAAGGTTCTCTGCTGAGTGAGTGAGGCTAGTCGAGCTAACCTCGATGAGGGGCTGGCTTAGACGAGGCTTTTCCAATTGCGTCTTCCAGGGACCTTGTGGGGAAAGTTGCAGGGAGGGGTGGGGTGGCCTGTTTGTAGCAGGACACACTCCCGCACCTGAAACAGCAGCCATCAGCTTTTGCAAAGCACAGCATTTGCAAAAATGTATTCCATGGAATTCTAGTTCCTTCTCACCGCTTCTTCATCCAGGGCACTTCCACTCTCACCTCTTTGATATTTTGAGTTTGTATCTGTCTCAACTGGGATTTGGGTGCAAGCAACAGAAACCAATTTCTCTAACTAAAGAGCAAAGGAATTTATTGGAAGTGTATGCAAACCCCAGATCTCTGGGCGAAGAAGTTTGGGAAAGAGAATTGAACAAAGTAGAATAGGGCTGTAGTACTGCAGAACTTTTCAAAATCTTTAGTGTGCCATTTGCAAGTCTCCGAGGGGGTGTACAGTTTGCAAAGCTTTCTGAATGTATTTCTTGGATTCCAATATGTGCCGCCTGTAAGATGGATAAGCAGTTTAATAACAGCTCTCTAGGATTCAAAACCAAAAAGGCAAACTATCACATCGGTTGTACAAATGGATTTGAAGAAGCAGCCTGATTTCATAACCCTGTTTATTTGTTTTAAGGCAACACCTACAGAGTTCTCACTATATGCCAGGTACTATTTTAAGAGCTTTTATGTAAATTGACACACTTAATCCTACCTTTTGAGGTTGGTATGGAGCCCAGAAGGGCCTGAGAATGTGCTTCTCTTACTGCTAGGGGTGGGATTGACCGAGGGCCCCTGCTGCTGGGCTCTGAATCCACTTCCATCTTGGGCAGAGACCTCCCTTCCCATGGGCTGTTCCCAGCCAGTGACCCAGCATGTGGCGGATAAGAGGCAGGCCCCTTCCTGGGAGACGCACGATTCCTGATGGTTGACTTGGACTCAAGAACTCCTCGAAACTTTCTTAGAATGGCACTGCAATCTAAGACTTTTTCTTCCTCTCTTTTTTCTTCTTTTTTTTTTTTGTAGGAATTCAGTCTGCATGGAGGTTTCACAGCATTTCCAGCCGCCTCTGGCTTCTCCCCACACTCTCTCACAGCTGTTTCCCTCATACACATCTCATCTTGCCATCTGCTTCTTGCAGAACCTCACCTAACACAGTTGGATATCTTACTTCATTCCCAGTTCATGGATGGGAAAGCTGAGGCTCAAGTAACTTGCCCGAGGTCACACAGCTAGGAAGGGACAGAGCTGGTAATTAAACCCAGTTGGTCAGACTTCCAAGTGTATGCTCGTAACTACTTCATTACTCAACCTCTCATTTCATTTTAATAAGTGAAAAAATAAGAAAGTGCATCAGAGGCATCTAGGAAATGAGGTATTGGATCACAGGACTCATTTGTTGCCGAGGGTCTTGTAGGACGAGGATTCAGGGAGCTGTGCCCTGGGAAAGGCTGGCCCAGTGCTTTGCAATGCATGTCTGTCACTAGGGACCAGCTCTCATCAACAGATGGGAAGAACAGAGGTGAGGACCAAGCCTGCTGCCCTGAAGGAGCCTTCCACGACTGTCCTGCGTGGCTGTTGACTGTGGCCTTGGAGAAGTGTAGGAAAGACCCTGTCATGCACTTGATCTCTACACAGGCCCTTAGCTTAATTCTGCTGTCCACTTGTCTCTCAGATTCTACAGAGCCCACCACATTGTGGTGGTAGGAAGGCTGTTGCCCTGGGGGAAAGGGGGCCTGAGTTTCCGACCATCACTAAGCAGCACCAGGACCCTGGCAAGTCAGTGAACTTCTCTTGCCTTGCTTTCCTCATTTGTACCAAAAGGATGGGATGAGATGGAGGGTTTTGAAATAGAGCTCTTTCAGGCCCCAGTGGCCCTTTGGAGAGAACAAAGAAGTCACTGTGAGCAGGTGTGGGAGGGAGGCGCCCTTGCCCACCCTCCTCCATTTCAACAGAGAATCTCCACTTTTATCCACTTTAAATATTGGGATTTGGTGAGTATCTGTAAGCATTATTGACTGCAAGCCTCAGAAAACTGACTCTCCTAGCCAAAGAGAAAGAAAATGTATTAAAAGGAGGGACAGTTATTTAAAGATTCAATAAGCGGCCGGAGGACCAGGCTTGGGGTCAGGGGAAGGATACTGAGAGAGTTCTGAAAGGCTGTCTTGGTGGGTTTACCACCATCATGAAGACCACCTCCCCAACCAGTGCCCCTGCCTTAGGTTTCTTGTTCAAGATCAACTCCAGGAAGAAGGCATTCAGTTGACTGAGCTTGCCTCTGAGACAGGAAGGAAAGACATCGCCTCCTGGAATTCCAAAGTGGGCAGGGGTCACTTAAGGGTCTTTCCAACCAAGACCTCACAAATTGGCACAAGGCATTTTCCAAGAGGTAAACCAAGTTCTTTAAGAAGAAGGACCAAACACCAAAGGCCCACTATGTGTATGGGATTTTGTTTGCAGAAGAGCTCCATTGTTAACCCGTTTGAAAGGCATTGGCTAAGAGCCCTTCCTGCGTGACAGTCAGAGACGTTCATTCCATCCAGCTGTCTGGGTTCCAGCTGGGAGAGGAGGGAGCAGAAACTCTCTTGTTTTTGGCCACAGAACTGCCACACGTGCCACTGAAAGCCCCACTGCTCCTGACAGCTGGTGGGGAGAGGGCAGGAGAGCAACTGTCTTGGCTTGGGTTCCTCCAAGAAAGAAGAGCTAGAGATGGAAGGTTTGCATGCAGGTAGTTTAATTTGGGGATTGATCCCAGGGAGTTGGGGACAGGGAATGAGGGAAAGCGAGGCAGCCACCACTGTGGACCATGGGCTGCTGAGGACCCCCTGAGGCGTCATTTAGAAACAGCCCCCAGAACTGTCTAGCTGAAGGACAGAAGAGGGAAGTAGTCATCGCCCGGCTGCTGCCTGTCATTGGTCAGGGTTGCCCCCAGTGCGTTGGCGTGCTTGCACTTCCAGGTCTGGTGAACAGCTGAATGGCTGAGCGGGTTCCCGCACAAAGAGGCAGCTGGGAATCCCCGAGGTGGAAAGTGGAGAAGTGAGGTCAGGTGCGGTCAGGTCCACCTGGGCATAGGTGATTGCTGCAGCATCAGCTGGAGGCACGGGTGGCCGGGAAGGACTCAGGGAGGATGTGGGGCGGGGCACCAGAGGGCTCCCATACCAAACTCCTTGGCACTTGTCCAAGCCTCATCCCTCTGAGGCCGATGGGCACACGAAGTACCTGATGTCAGGGTAGCTTGGGGCCAACCCAGTGGACTTTGCACGTTGCCAGGTAGGGGCTCCGGCCCATGAGAAAGGGGCCACCTTTGACTAGCTGAGCAGAGCGTATCGCACTGTTTGGCGACAGATGTTTCACTGGGGACCTCACACTGCTTTCCCAGCATCTTTACATTCTTCAAAAGGCAGCACTTTTGCAGAATGCACTCACATGACGAAATTTGCATCCCGCTCACCCTGCAAGCCGACTCTGCCCCGAGGGTGAGGGTGAAGGTGAATGCTCTCCAGCTGGGGCCTGCCGTCCTCAGGGACAGTGAGGGGCTCCGCGCCGGCCGGGCCAGGCCACCAAAGGCTCGCGCAGGCAGGCTTCCTGGCTTTGGCTCAGGCTGCAAAAGGGGAGAAGGCTGAGCTTGGAACCTGGTTTAGACCCCAGCCAAACGGTCCAAAGCTCTCAGGAGAGGAGGCTCCCCAGAGCTTTGTTGCTTGAACTCTGCGGTGTTTGGAGACTCCAAATGGCCTCGCTAGAGGCCTAAGATATTTTTATGGATTTTTATTTTTAAAGTCCACTGGCCTCTGGCTCTCCTCCGAGCAGAGACAAGAGGTCAGCCTCTCTCTTCCTGCACCACCGCTCTGGCCGAAGCCCGGCACTCTCACCCTGGATGGAAGAGATTGCTATTAGTACAATTCTATTTTCAGTGATCTTCATTAATAATCATTCCACTTACCAATATTTCACAGGTCCCAGGCACTGTGCTAAGAGCTTAATGTCCCTTCTCTCATTTCCCCCCTATTTAATTCCCCAGGCATCCTTTAGATCTTCATTGTCCCTTCCTTGGGGACATCTGCCTCGACTCTCCTGTGCTCCCCACCCCTCCATCAGAGGCTCTAATTGCACCGCAAACCTTCTCCTTGAGGCACTTATCGCAGCTGACATTTTGCTTTTCTTTGTGTCACTTTTTGATAAATGTTGGTCACCCACACTGGAAAGAGACCTCAACGCTCCCTGCTCACCGCCATACCCCACCCCAAGCACAGTGCCTGGCACATGGTGGGCGCTCAATAGGACGCTTACTGAATGAAGAATGATTGAGTAGCCTTGCCAGAGCCATGCAATGTGGGTTTTACACTGAGGCTCAGAGCGGTTAAACGCTGGCTCTGGGTCACACAGCTAGCGAAGGTAGAGGAAGGATTCAAACATGGGTCCATCTGGCTTCAACACCAGACCTTCACCATCGCGCCCTGCTGCCTTCCAGCGTCCAAGTGCGTTTTCTCTCTTCCCCTGCCATGTCCCGCCTCTGAAGGGCAGGGGCTGGGGGTTCCTGTCCCCTCTCTCTGGCCCTCTTGTTTTACCTTCTGGTCCCTCTCACCTAGGGGCCTGGCAGTCAGCCCTGTGACCCCTCCAGCTGTGAATCCTGCCCTTTGCAGATGCCTTCCATACCGCTCAGTGGTCTTTTGGCTGAAGCGCTGGTGCGCATCTGCTGAGATGGCGTGGTGCCCGCTCACAAGATGGCATGCTATTTTTACCCCACTTAGGTGCCAAGCCAGCCAGATGTTTTCCAGCAGCACAGGGAAGCTGAGCATTGCTGGGGTGTGGAGGGAAGCTTTCAGATGTCAGCTGCTGGGGGTGCTCTGGGACATGGCAAAGGAAAGGCTCTGCCTTGGGGGTGGACGCTCCCAAGAAGTTTCCAGTTCCTGGTACCTGTCTGGGGCCCCAGCAGCACGCGCTGCCGTGGTTGCTGGTTATGGGCACGTGCTGGGGCTGTGATGGGTCTCCTCCAGGAAGGAAATGCCCTGGGTCAGCGTTCCCAGGAAGGCATGGGCTTCCTCCTCGGGCTGGGGCCCAGGTTAGTGATGCCTGGAGGGCTTCCCTTCCATGGCTGAACTGGCTGCCTGGAAAATTCCAGGTTTGGCTGGCTGCCCAAGGAACTGGCCAGATCAGGCTGTGTCCAGGCAGTGTTAGCATCAGCTTTCCCTCAGAACAGATGGATCCAGCGGTGTGGCGATCTTAAGCCCTGCTCTTTCCTTCCTGTGCGGGGGCGGCCCTCAGTTGAGGCATAGCCCCCCAAAAACAGCCAATTAGAGACGGGGTGGGGGGTGTGTGTGTGACCTGACCCTGCCGGCCCCACTCCGTGTTCTCCGAGCTGCTCCACTGCTCACCCGTGTCACCTTGAGCAAGTCCCTACCTCCCTGAGCCTCAGTTACCTCGTCTGTGGCACCTCCAAGGCCCCTCCCCCAGCTCTGGGAGCCAGAGGCGCCAACTGGCTGTAGTGAATCACAGTTTTCACCACGCTTTGCTGACCTTTTCCCAGGACCAGCCATGCTTGGAGCTGCAGCCGAAGAGCAAACGGTTCTTCAGCCGAGAGGCGTGCAAGTCTCACCCTCAGGTGTGAATCCCATTTTCTCACCCTTGGGGGACATTTCCAAACCTTCAAAGCATCTACGAGAGGCTGACTCCCAGTGCAGGTTTCTGGACAGGTGGACCGCACGCCCCACGAAGGGCTTAGTTGTGGCGACTGAGCGGAGAAAAGCAGGCTTCAGGAGGGGTCCTCTCGGCCTGATTGAACACGCTCGCCTGGCGGTCCTGAGCCTGGCCTGAGAGACGGCTGCCACGCTGCGCCGCAAGGCGGGGGCTGCTCGCGCTTGAATGTGCGCCTGCGCCACCTGCGGAGCTTGTTAAAATACCGGTTCTGATTGGTCAGTGTGGAGTGGCCCCCGGAGTCTGGTGGGTAGGCAGAGTAGTGGTCCCTCAAAGACGTTCACGTCCGAATCCCAGGAGCCTCTGCAGGTGACGTGGCAGAGGAGAATTAAGGTTGTGGGTGGAATTAAGGCTGCTCGTCGTCTGACCTGGTGACAGAGTACGCTGGAAGGGGGCCCAGTGAAATCACAAGGGCCTTTAAATGTGAAGGGGGCGGGGCAGAAGCAGAGGTGAGGGTGAGGCGACATCAGAAGGAATCAATCTGCTGTTTCAGGCCTTGAAAACAGAGGCACGGAGCCACGGCCCAAGGAATGTGGGTGGCTTCCAGAAGGTGGGGAGTGTAAGGGGATGGCTTCTCCCCAGAAGCCCCAGAAGGAATACCACCCCCCCAGCAGCTGGATTTTCACCCAGTGAGACCTGCTTCAGACTCCTGACCTCCAGAAGGTAATAGCTTTGTGTTGTTTTGAGCTACTTAGCTTGTGCTGATTTGTTACAGCAGCAAGAGGAAACCAACGCAGTTGGCATTTCTGACAGGCTGTCGGGTGATGCTGATATTTGAGACTTAGAGCTGGGCTGGGTGAGGACTTGGAGGTGGCAGAGAGCTGTTCAGGGGCTGTTCCTGGAAGCTTCTCATAACCTGGTTTTGCCTCTGTGCCCTTGTTCCTCCCTCGGCAGAGATTATTTGAGGTCCCTTGGGTGTCTTGGGATATGTCCCAAGTCGGAGTTTCCTGGTTTGTGGGCTACAGCCCCCTGAGAGAGAGCTGGGGGAGTTCCTGTAAAGCCCCCGTACTCTTGTGGGTGCTGTCTGGTACCCAGATACGTGATGCGACATGCAAATTACATTTCTCAAATATTATGCAGCTGCCATGAATAGGACAGTAGTGGAGGGCGGTGATTTAGAAAAGAGGCCTGGCCCTCTGGCTAAAATCTGAACTCTATCAGGACCCAGGTGTCCCTACGTGATCTGGCCCCTCCCTCCTCCTCCAACCCCACCTTTGCTCATTTCTCCCCATCACACATTAGGTAAGTAAAGCTCCAGCCCCGTTGGCTTCTTTCTCGCCCTTGAACATGGGTCTTTGTTGCTTCCGTATCCGAGGGGCTTCCTCTTTATTCTCCCTGCTTGTGTTGAAAGGCACCTTCTTGGGGGGGCCCTTCCCTCATGCCCCGAGCAAGCTCACCTCTTACTCTTTCTTATTGATTTGGTGCGTTTCCTTTTACTGGTGATTACAGTTTGTAGCTATGTATTTATTGGAAGCGTTGGCTTGTTTATCACCTGCCTTTCCGTCTGCCTTGAGTTCAGCAAGGGCGGGGCCAGGGGAGTTTGGGTTTGCCTGTGCTCAGCGCTCTCACACATTATGTCCTTAGTACATATTTGACTAGGGAAGGAATAAATAAATGAATGGATGTACCTCTAAGCCCCCATGAGGAGAATTCTGGAGTGTGGCCACTTTCCTCAATGCTCTGAAGCTACAACTCGGGGGTTACCACAGTCTCCTGAAGCACTGGTCCCCGAGCCCCTCCTGTGAAGTAGGAGCCACATGGCCGACAACACTGCTCCTTGTTTTCCCTCACATTTCCTTTCTCCGTCTCCATCTCTCCTCCACATCCCCATGGTTTATCTCTGGCACGAGGAGAATGAGCTTTGCTGCTCTCCTCTGTATGATTGGTTGTCTCCCAATGGGAAAAATAAGCTGCAGCCTTGGTGCCTGGCATCCTTTCTTCCATTTTAATCTCAAGTCAGTAGGGCTTTTGTATGGCATGAAGCTGAATACTAGTATTTACTTTTGTTTTATCCCAGAACTAGCGTGGTTTGTGTGAGTCCTGGCAGCTGCTGGAAATATTCTGCTTCTGGTCTTGCATCTCATCCTGGCGGGGGGAGCATGGGCTGAGAACACAGGAGCTGACTTCCATTGTAATGGGCGGGGCAGTAGGCTAGACCGCAAGGAACAGCTTCCCTTGCACAGGGTGGTATGAGGGGGACGTGTGCCCCGAGCTGCCAGGGAGCAGTTGTCTCTGGAGAAGTTTGGGGCAGAGATGACCATGTGATCTGAGGCTGATGTGAGCACTGTAGGATCTGGAGGCGGGTGATGGGCAAGATCCAGCCACAGGGACCCGGGATGACGGCTGGCTTGGGGGTTACTCTTTATCATCCACATTTCCCACCATGAGTGGGAATTGCTGAAAATCTCAAATCCTTATAGATGAGGACACCGAAACTCAGGGAGGTTAAGTAGCTCATTCAAGGTCATACATTCAGACCATGAATTCAAGTCTATCTGACCCTAGATCTTTTGTACTCCTACTGCCTACTGCTTTCTCCTGTGCACTTGAAAACTTCCTACTATGTTCTGCAGGTGTTTGCTTGTATATGTCAGTTCCTTAAGAGGGATGCTTCGTTCTGGCTTGGGGATCTGGAAGCACTTCCTGGGGGAGGCGCAGTGTTTGGATGTATGTGCAGAAGGGTGAGTGGTACACATTTGAGCATTACCTTCTCAGCGTCCATTCCTCCTGCTTCCAGCAATAATGCCTGATTTGGGGAGGAGTGGGGAGGCAGGGAGAATCTACTCATCATCAATTCTCAATTTGTATTGTTTATAGAGTCTAAGCTTAGCTCCAGGAGTGGAATATAGGGCCTGAGCCTAAGCCAATCAGTGTATCCCATCCTTCTGGCCACAGGTCAAGGATGGTCACATGTCCTAAGCAGGTTGAATCAGAGTAGAGCTAAAAATTTTTGAGGGAGCTATCAGAAAAGGTTTTGGCTCTATCTAGCTGGATTTGAACCTGAGTGGAGTTGAGGTTGATACCATGGTAACCATATTGTCACCATGAGGGGAGAGTCTGGAGTGGAAGGCTCAACTGGAAGATGGCTAGAAATTGAGTCCCAAAGTATGGTTTGATCCTTGATCCAGCTGTACCTGAAGCTAAACCTACCTTTAAACTTTCCAGCTCTATGAACCAATAATTTCCCTTTTTGTTTGTTTAAGCCTGAGTCACTTTTCCCTGTCACTTGTAATGGTGACAGCCCTGGCTGATACAGGTAAGGGGCGGGTGGCCAAGCGGTGCCAGCTGGAGAGAGAAGTACAGAGAGAAACATGTTGTCAGCTTGAAAGTGTGGGAATGAGGACGTCTCTGTATCTCAGTAAGTTCATGATATGTATCCTGTTGGAAAAATGCATAGAATATACTGTGTTAGAGCTCCCCTACACTGCCCCACAAGAGGATGAAAAAATTGAAACTGCTTGCCCAGAACATTAGTGTCCTGGAGTGTTAATAGGTGTTTCACTAGGGAAGGGATTGTGTGGGCCAACGAATTTGAGAAACACGGGAGCAAGTAAAGAGATAAAGAATTCACTACCAGACCTCTTGAAGCCTTTAAAATGCTAACATGCATTGTGAGCTCCAAGGAGAAGAGAGAGAGTGTGTGTGTTTCCAGAGCTTATTTTTCTTGAAGCATCTCATGGGACCAGTGTTGCAAAGAATGTTTTGGAAAACATTGGCTTAGAGAGCAGTTTCTGTGCAGGCTTTAGGGGAGCCTCTTTCCAGAATGAAAAAGCTCTGTGAAGCCATGAGTGCTCATCTAGATGTGCTTAGGGCTGGGGCTATATATAGGCAGGAAAGGGAGGTAGCTCTTGATTCAAGGACCCCAGAAATGCTTTCTATATTTAAGTTGCCCACTGACCAGCCAGCAGCAGGATTGAAATTCCTATGAGTAGGGGCAAAATTTGAGCTTAGAGGAAATCTTCAAGAAATTCCTCTTGAACTATAAATGCAGAACTGCTTGGGGGCCATCTCTAGTTTGCATTCATTCATTTATTTATTCAACACTCATTTACTGAAAACCTACCACGTGCCAGGTACTGTTCAAGGTGCTAGGGATCAATCAGTCAATCAGACAGAAATTCCTGCCTCTGTGGAGCTTAAATTCTAGCAGATGGAGGCAGACAGTCAGGTAAATATATACGTAGATAGTATGTTATGAGATTAAAGAGGAACAGCAAGGAGTTTAACGCAGCTGGATGGGGTGAGCCAGGGAGAGGGGGGTGATGCTGGGGAGGTGACTGTAGAGCCCTGGAGTACCTTGGCTTTCACCTTGACTGGAATGAGCATCTACTAGCAGGTATGAGCAGAGGTGGCACGTGATCTGCCTTTCATTTGTAAAGGATGGGTCTGGCTGCTTTGTTGAAACTCAAGTGCAGGGGCCAAGGGTGAAAGCTGGGCGACCGGGGTGAGACTTTGCATTTCGCCTGGGAGAGATGCTGGTGGAGTGGTCCAGCGCTGTAAACAAGTGGAGGCGGGGAGCAGTCGCTGGATGCCTTTTGAAGATGAAGCCAACAGACGGTCCTGGAAGATAGGAGGTGGGGAGTGAGAAGGAGAGTTGAATCAAGGCTAACTTTTGGTCCACGGAACTGGAAGGATGAAGTTGTTATTAATGGAGATGGCTAGGCCTGCACTGTGTCTAGAAAAAAATGAAGCCAATGTTTAAAAATTAGGAGTTTTTTTTTTTTTTTTTTTTTTTTTTTTAAATCCACATTTGTAGCCACTCTTGAAAAATGAAAAGATCTGGCAAAATCAGGCCCGCCTTCTACCTGGCTTCCATTGGTTCAAGCTGGCTGGCCGCTCTTCCCTTAGATGGGCAGGCACACTCTAGTTTCCTCATTTAGATCACGTGCCTGGCCCCTTAGGGATTTCAGTAGGAGACTCTAGGGATGGATAATCAGTAGCACAGTGGTCCTTAAACTTGGGTGCATGTAAGAATCACCCAGAGGGCTTGTTAAGATAGCTCTCTGGGCCCACCTGCAGAGCGTGGGATATGGGAGGTCTGGGGTGGGGCCTGAGAACCCGCAGTCCTTCTGATGTCCCAGGTGATGCTGGTGTCGCTGGTCCAGGGACCACTCTTTGAGAAGCACGGGAAGGAGCACGTTCTCCCCACAGCGTCCTTTCTCACATGCTTGTGGACAAGGTTGTCAAATGTTCTGGGAGCGGCCTGTAAGGCGGATGCATTTTGGCATCCGTGGCAGCTCTGGTGGGGGCAGTCTAATCAGCCAGGAGGTCCTTTGAGGACTGGGGACACTTCAGGGTTTGTCAGGGCTGCAGACGGCACATTTGGCTTGCTTCTTTGTTTTTGGCAAAATCTGACTCTCCTGGGTCGAGGTCACCAGCAGTTGGGACAGGGTGTCTGAGGCCCAGAGGAGAACCAGTGAGGCCCCAGCAGGAGACGGTGTCTTCTGGACAGTCCAAAGGAAAGATGAATTCCCTGCAGCCTGCCCAAATTGCTTGCACAAGCTTTCTCCTTATTTATTTCAATTAAGGTCCGAGTTCATTATGCAGCCCCCGTGCCCGCTCTTCTACGGGGACAAGCAGAAATCACATTTGCATCTGCTCCTCCAGCGTTGAGAGCTCAAGGAAGAGGACAGGGGCCACTACAGTACTGGCCTCCCATTTACCCCCAAGCACATGAGGCTGGAGAAGGTTCTGGAGTCTCTTCAAGCTGTTCAAGGTAAAGGATGGGAATCTGGCCTGCATTTGAGGGGCAGCAGTGTGAGAGCAGGATAAGCAACTTTTTCTTTTTCCCCTGACAAAGAAAATATCTCTTTGTACATCTGGTTTGCGTTTTTCTTTAGGCTTCTGCCAGAAACAATTGTGAAAACAGAATGCAGTCCAGGACCAGAAGAATCTGTCCATTCCTCTGGAATTCTCCAACTGTCTGGTTGGGCCTCATAATAAGATTTGAGGAATTCCTTAATGTGAAGTCATCAAGCTTTAAAAATACTGCAGGCAGTCTTTGGTTTGCCAGTGGTTTCTCACCTTCAAATGTTGGCCTCAGGCCCTCTGTCCCCCTAGAATGGTCTCCCCACTTCTCCCTATCATAATCCAGCCCATTCATTTATATGTCCAGTATTTATCACACTCCTTTTCTGTGTTGGGCAGTGATAGGTCTTGGTCAGAGTGAGCAGAGCGCGTAGTTGTCACCATCTTGAAATTGAGACTCTGTGGAAGGACAGGTCGATTAAAGTAGAATGATTAGCGGTGGTGTCTATGAAGCGGTCCTTCTCTGGTATCTGTAAAGGACCTGTCATTTTCCATTTGTTGTTCATCACTGACCAGTACATGGTCCTCCTGTGTGTGCATGATTGGTGTGTAGTTTGTACCATGTGACTTGGGCAATGCTTGAGCCCATCCAAAGCCTGTTTAATGAGTTGAGTCTACTGGTTGCTTGCTTGCCTGTCACAGCCGTGTCAAACTGCAGAAGAGGTTTTCAAACACTCACATTCTATAGGTTGATATGGACACGTACAGTCTGCTCATGGCCCAGTGCTGGACTCTATTTAAAGAACAAGACAGGGCGTTAGGAGAGAGAGTAACAGGGGCCTTATTCAGTCTGGGAAACCAGCAAAGGAAGTGAGACCTGAAAGTTCAGTAGAGACAGCCAAGGTGGGGGGGGGCGGGTGGAGGGATCATTGTTTTTGGGAAAGGAACAGCATGTGTCGAAGCCCAGAGGAGGGAAAGAGTTTAGCTTGTTGAGGAATGGAAAGACCGTGTGTGTGTGTGTGTGTGTGTGTGTGTGTGTGGTGTGTTAAGAACTGTGTGTTGTTCAGAAATGGAACGCGGAGCGACAGAAGGGGCAAGGCTGGGGCAGTGATCTGCTCCCCTGTTCATTTTAAGAAAGTCCCTCTGGTTGTGACTGGAGCGTTCTTCATAGGTCAGGGTTTCGGGGTGAGGGATGGCACGAGTGGAAGAGGGAAGAGGTGCTAACTGCTGTTAAGATTTGGGTGTTTATTAATTTGCTAAGCCTGCTGTACCACAGAGTGGATGAAAATTTATTCTATTGTTCTGGGGGCTAGAAATCCAAAATCAAGGTGTCCGCAGGGCTGATTCCTTCTGAGGGCTGTGAGAAAGAGTCTTTTCCATGCCTCTCACCTAGCTTCTGGTGGTTTGCTGGTATCTTTGATGGTCGTTGACTGCATCACCCCGATCTCTGCCTTCATCTTCACACAGTGTTCTTCCTGTGAGCATCTGTCTCTGTGTCCAAATATCCCCTATTTAAGGATATGTTATAAATGGCATGGGCCATACTGGATTAGGACCCACCCTGGTGACCTCATCCTAACTTGATCATCTACAAAGACCCTATTTCCAAATAAGGTCTCATTCACAGATATTGGGGTTTAGGCCGTCAACATCTTTGTGGGGACACGATTTAACCCAGAACCCAGAGAGAGTGGCTATTTATATCAGGGAGAGGGTAGGAGCCATGGAGCAAGTGGAATTGGATCTAGGAGATATTTTAAAGTTGAACTCAAAGGACTGGGTGACTGATTGGGAGTATGGAGTGAGGGAGAGACAAGGGCTTAGAGCTGTGCTTCTCATCTTCCAACATGAAATCACTTGCGGATCTTGCTCAGATGTAGATTCTGATTCAGGAGGTCCAGGCAGGACTGGAGAGTCTGCATGTTTTACGAGCTCCCAGGTGATGCAAGTGCCGCTGGTCCGTGAATCTGAGGGGCGAGGACTTACAGCTTCACCCTCTAACACTGCAGTCCCTAACCACCTGCGACCATTGGGCGCTTCAATAAGCACTGAGGTGTGCTGGAGGTGTAAAGACGTAGTGTGAAAAAAAGATGGTAAAACATCAAATTAGTAAATTTTTATCATTATTATTGTTATTTTAAAATTTTTTATTGGAGTATAGTTGATTTACAGTGTTGTATCTGTTTCTACTGTACAGCAAAGTGAATCAGCTACACATATACATCCATTCTTTTTTAGATTCCCCATGTATTGAGTAGAGTTCCTCATGCTATGCAGTAGGTCCTTATTAGTTATCTGTTTTATGTATAGTAGTGTGTATATGTCATTCCCAATCTATCCCTCCCCACCCTGCCTCTCCCCTGGTAACAAGTTTGTTCTCCACGTCTGTGACTCCATTTCTGTGCTGCAAATAAGTTCATTTGTACCATTCCACAAATAAGTGATATCATATGATATTTGTCTTTCTCTGTCTGACTTACTTCACTCAGTATGACAATCTCTAGGTCCATCCATGTCGCTGCAAATGGCATTATTTTGTTCTTTTTTTATGGCCGAGTAATATTGCATTGTATATATGTACCACATCTTCTTTATCCATTCCTCCGTCGATGGACATTTAGGTTGCTTTCATGTCCTGGCTATTGCAAATAGTGCTGCAGTGAACACTGGGATGCATGTATCTTTTCGAATTATGGTTTTCTCTAGATATATGCCCAGGAGTGGGATTGCTGCATCATGTGGTAGCTCTGTTTTTAGTTTTTTAAGGAGCCTCCATACTGTTCTCCATCGTGGCTATACCAGTATACATTGCCACCAACAGTGTAGGAAGGTTCCCTTTTCTCCACACCCTCTCCAGCATTTACTGTTTGTAGATTGTTTGATGATGGCCATTCTGACCAGTGTGAGGTGGTATCTCATTGTAGTTTTGATTTGCATTTCTCTAATAATCAGTGATGTTGAGCATCTTTTCATGTGCTTTTTGGCCATCCATGTGTCTTCTTTGGAGAAATGTCTATTTAGTAAATTTTTATTATTATTGAATTAATAATATTTTGAATTATGTAGGGGTCAAATAAGGTACATGATTAAAATTAATTCAGTTTGTTCTTTTTTACCCTTTTCTGTGTGGCTGGTAAAAAAATTTTAAGTTTAAAGAAGTTAGAGAAGTGGCTCACATTGCAGGCGTCCCTTGGAGATACAGCAGGTTTGGTGCCAGACCACCACAATACAGCGAATATCACAATACAGTGAGTCTCATGAATATGTTGGTTTCCCAGTGCATTTAACAGTTATGTTTACACTATACTGTAGTCTATTAAGTGTGCAAAAGCATTATGTCTAAGAAACCAATGTATATACCTTCATTAAAAAATACTTCATTGCTAAAAAATGCTAATCATCCTCTGACAATGCAGGGTTGTCATAAACCTTCCATTAGTAAAAAACACCATATCTCTGAAGCGCGATAGAGCAAAACACAATAAAACAAGGTGTGCCTGTGTATTTCACCATACGTGTCTTTTGGCCAGCGCTGGTTTACAACGTTGGTCCTTGTAGTCGTGGCTCAAATAATTCCTCCTTCCCGAAGCTTCCTGACCACTTCAGCTGAAGGAGATGTTTCCAATAGGCACTCTTTAAAAGGAGGGGAACTAAGGGAAAGTGAAATAAAGCCCTCCCCGTAAATGTTCCCTGTTTATGGGATCATTAGCACACTCGCCTTCTATGGAGCTCTGTCAGGCCCTCAGAGGCCCAAGGTTGTCAGCCAAATCCCAGGAAGGGGGCCAAGATGGAGCAATGAAGAGCTCTTTCCCTTCTCGGGTTTCTGTGCTTTGTGAGAGGGTGTGATTTGGGGAACTGAGAGACCATTGGGAGAGTCGAGGAGACACGGTGACTGCACCAGGCCGTGCTACTGTATAGAGGAAGGGACAAGAAGTCCCTGGGGAGAGAAGGGCCACCAGGGGTCAGAGCTAGCTTGGGAGCAGGAGATCCTCCTGGGTTTCACTGTTCTTTGAGCAGAGCTGCCAGGTCTGGCCAGTGCTCAAGACCCTGCTCTGGGCCAATGGGCAGGGACCCAGGAAAATGGGTAGAGGACAAGGAAGCAAATGTGGTGTTTATTGAGCATTTACTATGGCCAGACCTTTCCCACCCATATCTCATTAAATCCTCCAATAGTTCAGTGAAGTATTAGCAGCGGTGGCAGTGGTAGTAGTAGTAGATGAAGTAATGGTAGTAATAAAAATAGTAACTCTCGAACTTTCGAACTTTCGTAGTAACGATGGAGCTGTCTTAAGTACTTCCCATGTTGCCAGCACTGTGCTCTTGCCCTTCACTTGCATTATTTTGTTGAACCTTCACAAGGACCCTATGAGAAGGATGCTCAGCTTTCTGAATAAGCCCAGAACAACGAATCAACATGAGTGTACCCTAGTTTCCTGTGATAGCTCCGATGTCAAAACACTTTCAAAAGGTAGAAACTGAGGCACTGAGAGGCTAAGGCACTTGCCCAGCACTCCATGGCGGAACCAGGATTTAAACCCAGGAAGTGTAAGTGCTTGCAGAGTCCTGGTCATAATCACTCTGTTGACTGCTCTGCATTGGCACCGTGTGACGGACAGCAGGGTGACACCCGCTGGTGTGAACAGCAACGACCCATGCAGGCCGTGTGTTCCCTCACAACTACTCTGCCCTGCCTTGAACAGCGAACGGACAGGCAAGGCTGTGTCCAATAAAACTTCGTTTACGAAAGCATGTGGCCAGCAGGTAGGGTTGCCAGATAAAATATTTTATTTCCTAAATCTGGCAACCTTAGTTGAGCCAGATGTGACCGTGGGCCATAGTTTCCCAACTTCTAATCTTGTGAGTGCCTAATTTCAGCACTTGACAAGCATTCCCTTAATTCCTAGAAAACACCAGTGAGGAAGGAGTTGTGGTTCCCATTTGACAGATAGGGAAACTGAGGGTCAGAGGGATTAAATAACTTGACTAATGTTACACAGGTGTCAAGTACAGATTTGGGTTTGAAATCCAGGTCTGTTTGACTCCTTAGCCTCCTTGTACCCAAAAGACTTGAGGCTCTGGAACAAAGAGGCAATGCTCCTGGCAACCTGGTGAAATTTAGGCAAAGTGGAAAGCTATTCCTGCTTCCCCTCCCACTCTTCTGTCTCTGGGACCAGGCTGCTCTATTTGCTTGTACCTCATTTCACCTGGATTAATGGGGGAAGAGAAACAGAGGATGAGGAGTGAGTGGCAGGGAGATTTGCTGGGGCGCCATATTTCCTGGTGACGGCTCTAAGCGCTTGACCTAGTTGTGGCTTCTTTTTTTAGAGCTGGTGGCCGTAACTACTTATTCCTCATTTAGGCTGACTTCTCTGGCTTCACCCAAGCTAATGCACCAGAAGAATGGCTTTGGGGCCCCTGAACTCTGCCATAGAGTGTAGGTCAATTTCTGAACTGCGGGCAGAGTAGATCGTTTGCCAGTGGGCAATGTCTGGAGACCTTTTGGCCTGTCACAACTCGGGGGAGGGGGTGTTGTTACCGGCCCCTGGTGGATACAGAGCACGGATGCTGCTCAGCATCCTATAATGCACGGGAGAGCCCCCATAATAAAGAATCAGCTAACCAAAAATACCAGTAGAGCTGATATTGAGGAATCTTGGCCTGTGGTAAAGGGGCCAGTGGAATGGGTCTGCTCTGAACCTACTTGCTTGTTTCCTTTGGTTCCAGCCCCCTTGTTATCATACCCCTTCCCCACTTTTTTTTTTTTTTCTTTGCAGGTGGGAGGCAGGGGGTTGACCAGTGAAGGTTCTTCAGGGTGAAGGTCTCTGCTTGTCCCCTCCTCTTCCTTGGTCTTTGCAAAGTACACCTTCCCCTCCCCACTGTAACCCTCACCCATATTTGCCAGACCTGCTGTGTTAATCAGGGTCTAAGCAGAAAGAAACCCCCACAACTATTTGCCACGAAGGGCATTGAATGCAGGGAATTGGAGGAGCTAAGAAGACAAGGGGGGTGAGCCTCCACCACCCTTAGGCTGTGGAGACAAAGGGAGGAGGTGGGGTTACAGGATCCCGGTGGCTAGGGGCATCCCTGGTGGGTCTGTCCAACGGGAGCTGGAGCGTGCAGGAGATGTTGCTGCTGGAAGGATAGGCTGGAGATGGGGAAATAACGCCAGTATTTCCAACTGGGTAAAACAGCTCAGCTAGAAGTCAGATGACCAAGGAACTTGGGAAGTGCAGCTGCGAGAGTCAGCTCCTTTAATACGTGAGGCAGAGCTGGGGAGCAGTGGGAGGTGGATTTGAAAACAGGCTCAGGAATGGTTTGCTTACTTCTTTTGCTAGAAGGAAGACGTGGAGGAATTCTGGTTGTGCACAGGGATCCTGGGCTGCCGTCAGACTTTCCTGAGAGAGGGGGCTTGAATTAAGAACTGAAGCTACCTAAGAGTTCCTACAGGCACCTCAGGGAGGACCCAGTGTATGAGTCTTTTGTATATTTGGAGTCAGGAAAATCCTGGAAGGTATTATAGATGCTTGAGTCAGCTTCCAATGGAGGGTTGATTCTCAAAGTAGCAAGATCACTTGAATCAGAATCCCTTGGGGACTGTTAATAATGCCAGTTCCAGAGTCTCACCCAGAGATCTAGAATCAGAATTTCCAAAGGAAGAAGGCGAGGAGACCAGGAATCAGCATTTTCAATCAAGTTCCCCACAGTTGGAGAACCACTGCTGAAAGGTCCCAGTCATGTTAGCACTGCTTTGGAGGCCCTTTCCACTCCAAATTTCCCACTCTGTTGATAAGCTATGAATATAACTCAAACGTTGTCATTTTCTGCTTTGCAAGTTTCCCTGGAGTATTGGAGGGTTTCCCCATGAACGTATGATATTGATGAACTAGATTCTTAAAGAGAAAAATTGGTCAGCTGTTGTTTTTCTCTTTCTGCTTGAATGAATTGTTCACTCTGTGTGTGTGTGTGTGTGAGTGTGTGTGTGTGTGTGTGTGAGAGAGAGAGAGAGAGAGAGAGAGAAAGTGAGGAGTAGGGGAATGGGGGATCCCAACATCCCAAGAGAGGGTTGATTTGTGATCAAAGAACATCTGTGTGTTGAAGCCACTCTTAGGTATTCCAGACCCTGAGATCCATCTCTTCTATGGGCCCGTTTCCTCTCTGAGCCCACTCCCATGATAATAAAAACCAGTTCACTTTCCTAAAAACCTATTTTGTGTGCAACACTTTGGATAGGTTATTTCAGTTTCTCACAGCAGCTCTGCCATGTAGCGATCAACTTTTCTCATCACAACAGATGAGGAAACAAAGACACAAAGAGGTAAAATCATTTGCCTTAAATTGCTGAGTCAGTGGAAACAGGATATGCAATGTACTTTCAAATAAGTCTCAGAATACATCCCCTTGTCACTCTTCCAGGAAGATTATGAGTCAAATTAATATTTAAATACTCAGCTGGGTTTGACTTCTGGCATAACAGCGTGAGAGCCTCTGCTGACCCATCCCAAGTGAAACTTGTAAAAACTATAAAAGAAAAAAAAATTTCATCTCTTGAAATGATCCTAAGGGCACAGAGCAAATGAAGAAATATTTATTGAAGAAAATCTAATATTCAGTAAGAACTTGAATTCAGTGAGAGTCTGTGGTGTCTGAATCATGACCTGCTCCCTCTCATCTCAGACCTGCTTCCAGACTGATAAAGCCAAGAACACAGAGCTTCCTCATGTCAGCATCTTGCAGCCTGCCTCTCACTACCTGTTGCTGGGCAAAGTTTTGGGCAAGTGAGGCCAAGAGGTGGTGTAAGCAGATAGAGGACGGGGTCCCCTGAGAAAGAGAACCAGGTATTACTTTCTTGACAGAAGAGAAGCCATTTCTGGCCTAAGCCATTTTGTGACCTAAGCCTGGCCACAGTGCTCCTCCTTGAGCAGGTCTCAGTAATTAATGATCTTAAGGGAACAAAAGAATGCAACAACAGGCAAGAGAAGTAACAATTGCAAAGCTAATATATCGGTTGTAAAGACCCCCTGTTCTGTTTCAGTGGTAAAGATGAGCCTGAAGTGCTCAATGACCAGATCAACTGGAACCTAAGGGAGGATGATGTGGACCTTTTCTGACCCTCGTGACTTCAGTCAACTAAAGCTTGAACTCTGTGGACACACCCCCTCCACACACCCCTTTGTCAATATGCATGTACCCTTAGCTTAAAGTTTCCCCCAATTTTACTGTTTGGGGAGACACCTCTTTGGGAAAGATCCCCAGTGTTCTGCTTACTTGCTGCAAGTAATAATTAATCCTTCCTTTTCCTGATCTTTGACTTGGTTGTGTCTTTTGACTTGACACTCACCAAGAGGCAAACCCAGTTTTCCACGTAACAGTGGGAGCTCACTTCTTTTGCCCAAACACTGCTCAAAGAATGGAGGCTCTACGTTGGACATAGCACCACTGAGACTCCTGGGGCCCTAGCCCTTAATCTGGCTCATGAGGTTGGGGTTCCATACAGACAGAGACAAGATAGGGTGACTTAGGATTGCTGGCCCTCCTTCCACTGAATTCTAGCTCAAAGAGAAGCATTGTCATTGCCCCACGCACCAGATCCTTGGCTTAAGGATTTTTCCTGGCGGGAAAATGTGTGACATAAAATAAAGAGCTTCAAATATCTTTCTAAAGGAACTGATTTCATTTGCAGCAAAGTGGAAAAGTTTAAGTCAAAGGGCCCTCTCAAGAATAGTGAGAGATTGTGGTGAAAGACAATTTGATAGATTGATAGATTCATTGAGGTACAGGTGAAGCTGCAGGCAGCTAGTTTGTTGGTGAGAAACGGAAAGAGCTGGTAAGAGACCTCATGGGGTCTGAAAAAAATCTCAAACAGTGACCCTGGCAATTATTCCTTCAAAGGAAATGGAATGTGATTGGATCAATCCATGAAGTAATTTATGCCCCAGGGCATTGTTGAAAACAACAGAGCAATCAGTCAGCAATATTAATTGTTAAGTGCCACTCGGCCCTTAACATCTGGGTGTGGTCAGGGAAAGAGACACTTAAAGAGAGTCTGCCAAAACTATTGGCATCCCAGGGTGACCATGGGCGTACGCCAAGCTGTAACCTCTGAGGAGAAACATTAGAGATTTTACAGTACAGGATGAAATAGACTTAGCTAAGATAATCCAGCCAGTCACTAAACAAGTAAATGAGCAGATAACAGTAACAAACGCCAGAGGAGAGTGAACTAATAGCCAGAGTTGCTGCAATATATAATGTAAAATGTCCAGTTTGCAACAAAAAATATAAGACATGCAGAGAAACAGGAAAGTATGGCTCATATACCAGGGGAAGAAACGGCAAAAACACTGCCTGTGAGTGACTGGATGTAGGATTTAACAAAACTTTAAAGTAGCTATTAAAATCTATTCAGAGAACTAAAGGAAATCATGATTAAAGAAATAAAGAAAGGTATGATGACATGTCACATCACATAGACTATCAGTAAAGAGATAGAAATTATGAAGAAGGACAAAATGGAAATTCTGGATTTGAGAAGTAAAATAATTGAAATAAAAATTTTACTAGAAAGGCTCATCTGTAGATTTGAAGTGACAGAAGAAAGAATTAGTGAATTTGAAGATGGATTAATAGAGATTATGCAAAGCAAAGAATAGAAGGAAAAAAAAAGGGAGTGAGAAAGATGAACAGAGCCTCAAGAAATTTGAGGCACTATTAAATGCACAAACATATGTGTAATGGGAATACCAAAACGAGAGAAGTGAAAGGAACAAAAAACTTTTTTTTCAAAGAAATAATGTTTGAAACTTCCCAAATGTGAAGAAAACTTTATACATTCAAGAAACTCGATAAACTCATAGTAGGATAAATTCAAAGAGATCCACAGGCACATCACAGTAAAAATGCTGAAAGCCAAAAATAAGGAGAAAATCTTGAAAGTTGCAAGAGAAAAATGACTCATCACTTATTAGGGAACCCCAGCAAGAATAACAGCTAACTTTTCGTCAGAAGCAATGGATGCCAGAGGCAGTGGGATAACATTCAAAGTGCTCAAAGCAAAAACAGTCAACCTAGAATTCTTTATCCAGCAAAGCTGTCTTTCAAAAATAAAGGCAAAACAAAGACATTGCCAGACAAACAAAAATTGAGAAACTAGTTGCTAGCAGACCCACTTTACAAACACTAAAGGAAGTTCTTCAGATGAAAGCAAGTAACTCAAGACAATAATTTGAATGCACACACACACACAAAATGAAACTACTAGTAAAGTTAGCTAATTATAAGAGACAGTATAAATGCAAGTTTCTTCTCCTTTTTTCTCTTAGTTTAAAAAGTAATTGTATAAAACAATATGTATATTATATATTGTTGGGCCTGTGAGATGTAGAAATGTGATATATTTTCCAATAATAGCTCAAAAGAGGCAGGTTAGAGCAAAGCTGTATTGGCCTAAGGAAATGATTCCGGGAGTGATCCAAGTCCACAGGAACAAATGAAGGGAACCAGAAATGATAAAAAAAGGAGACTAATATAACAAAAACTATAAATGTCTATTTACTTTCCATTCTTCTCTTAGCTTCTTTAAAAGACATAAAAAGGTATAAAATTATAAAATTATAAAAATTATAAAAATAATTATAACAATTCATTGTTATGCATTTCTAACATATATGGATGTAATATATACAAAATAACCCAAAAAAGGGAAAAGGAGAATGGAGCTATATATGAATAACCTTTCTGTATCTCACTGGAATTAAGTTAGTATCAAGCTGAAGCTGAATTTGATAAATTAAAAAATACGTAGTAACTTCAAGAGCAACCACTAAGGAAATAACTCCAAAAATTGAAACAACTCATTAAAGAAATTAAAATTCTTCCAATATATATTAAGAGATTTATTGATAGGCATTGGCTTATGTGATTGTGGTTGCTGGCTGGGACTGTGGCGGATTCACAGTCCGTAAGGCAGGTCATCAGGAGGGATTGGCTGTAAACTCTTGGGCAGAAGTTGGCCCTGTAGTTACTGGTAGTATTTTTTCTTCCTCAGAGAAATCTCAGTTCTGCTCTTTAGGCCTTTCAATTGATTAGGTGGAGCCCACCAGATGATGGAGGACAATTTCCTTTATTTAAATCAACGGATTGTAGATGTTAATCACTTCTACAAAATACCTTCACAGCAACAGCTAGATTCGTGTTTCATCGAATAAGCAGGGACTGTAGCCTAGTCATGCTGACACACACAACTGACCATCACACATCCCAAACAAACTCCATGTGCCTAAATGTTTGCTTTAGAGTCAGCTTTTGGAGGAACCCAAAGTAAGATACCCCCTATACCACTCTCCTGTTTGACTCAGCATGGCCCGAGTTTCCCCGCCCTAAGGGAGTAAAGCTCATTTTGAACACAAGCAATTCCCGTGACAACCCATGCTCTCAAAACCCCATGGCTCCTCGTCCAGAATGTTTTGTGTTGGGAGATTGTGTCAGCTCTCTCTTGGATGCTGTTTGCTCATGCAAGGCCAAGTTTGACACATTATCTTGGCTGCCACAGCCCTCTGTATCCGTAAGCCAGTGTTTTCTGTCATCACCTTTGCTAAGTGTCCCAGGATTCAAATAAATACCGCATGCCCCCCGAGTAGTATTTACAGCTGTCTGAAGAAGGTATTCATGGGAAGACTTCTGATTTAAAAAAATTTTTCCCCATTTCCCCTGAGCCCAGCATTGAATATTTTCACTACAAAGCTAGACTCGGGACAGAAAAACAGCAGATAAACATTGCCATGTGTTTGTAAAACCATGTAGGATTTTTTTTTTTTTTTTGAGTGAACTGATACTACTCTCAAAAGTTTATATGAAGATCTCTTATCATTTATAGTGATTCAAAACAGAAGGAAGCAATTGGGTTAAGGGAGGTCCCATTTTTTCTTTCAAGTCTTTTACAACTTGTACTGGAAAAATGCAGCAGGCACCTAACACCTTTGAGGGGTACGTGCAGGGTGGGGATTAGGAGTCAGCAAAATATTCGTTATCTCTATTTTTAATAACAAGAGCTAAGAGTTATTATCAGCTTCTCCATGCTAGGTACCATGCTAAGTGCTTTGCATGCTGAATCTCATTTGATTTTCAAAACGACCCTATGAGATAGGTGCTATTTTAACCCCAGTTTCAAGATGAGAAAACAGAGGCCCAGACAAGCCAGATAAGCTGTGAACAGTCTCATAGGTGTAAATGGTAAAGCTGGCCTTGAACCCTGTCCCGGTCCGATTACAGAGTGTGTGCTGTGCCTCAGGCTGCTTCTGGTCGGATGCTAATGCCACCTGCAAAACAGATGTGGGCCGTTCCTAACTCCCAATATTCACGGAAATGCTCTTGTTGGGATGTTTGCGTCTCAGGGCTGGCGTTGAAAGTCCTCGTTGCCTGTGGCTGGGCTCATGTAGAAGAGAGTAAGATTTCGAGGGAAGGGTAAAAATGAGAATCTTCATTCCCACAAGAAAAAAAAAAAGTCTCTTTCCCTGTCATTTGCAGCATGTCATCAAAGGGAAATAACCTTTGTGACACGGAAACAATGTCACTTAAGACGTGGACTTGTCTTCCTCCATTCAGTTATATGGTTAATTTTCTTCGTATTAACTTGAAATGAGCCCATTTAAAAGAGTACTTTTTTCCTTGAAAGCATTGCTCATTATGCTATCATTTTAAGTAATTAAATCAGAATAAATGGCTCTGTGAAGCTATTTTAATGTAACATCTAATTATATCTGACCTAGACTGTGAACTATAATCATTAAGTACATGAACTGTGTAATGTTCTGAACGTTCTTTAATAATTTATACGGCAGAATTCGGCTGCGTGGAGTTGTAAGCGGGAACGGCATCTTCCGTGACACCTGTTATCTGCCCGGGATTGCAGAGGTGGCCTGTGTGGCAGCTGCTGGCCCACCTCAGCATCCTTCCCTCTCTGGATGCTCAACTCCAGTGGAGGGAAACTGTCTTTGTACTTTGGATGCACATTAATTATTTTGACAAGGAACTCAGAACAAATCAATGACATGGGTAGCATTTATATACTTCTGGCAATTGAAATGTTTTCTGGGCCTGATTAAACGTGGCCTTACGAGGGAGGGCACCTTACCGGATGAGCTAATTCTGTTGCCCAGAAGGTGTCTGGACCACCAGAGTCACACTCTGGCTGTTACTGGAACCGCTGCTCTGTGTTTGCATTTGCATTCGCAATTTTGAGTCTTGAACTTGGCCATGGGAATGTGTTCTTGGCGACAGCTCAAGAGAAGACCTCTCTAAAACCAGGAGGGATGTTTCAACCAAATTTGGGAAGACACGTCACTGTGACAGCTTTTGTTCTTGAATTTGTAAGCGAGGAATTTTTTTCTTTTAATCCATTGCTGTTACTAAAATTACTTTCAATTTTGGACCTTTTTTTCCCTCCTTCTTTTGCATTTATCATTCTCATTGGGATACTGTCATAATTTTTCTTCTCTTTTTTAAATAGTTAAGCCTGTCATGCTTTGGGAAATAAAGACGTTTGTTTCCATTGCCTCTTTTGGTGGGGGGAGAGTGAGAAACAAAAGATTTTGGTCTCTGAAGTACAAATTCACTATCCCTTCTTTGCAAGTCTGAAAAGTTCTGAAAACTGAAAGTTTTTTCATTGCCCATTTCATGTTGAAACCTGCACTGATCTCTGATCATTTGGCTAAACCTGACCTTTATTGACCGATGCTGTTGGTTAATCCACACGGTTGATCGCACTTCTGTAAATTTTCACACGTCCCACTGCAGAAGTATTGGTGTGTTTGATTATCAACTGCTGCCCTAGACCCACTAGGAATATCATAGAGCACACTGTATATGCCCCTTTCTAAAATCTGAAAAGTTCTGATTCCCTGAACATTTCTGGGCCCCAAGGTCTAAGAGATGGAGACGTGAAACTTGGAATAAAGATGATATCAATAACTATGATTTATTGAATCCCACAGTGTCCCAGGCACTTTACCTGTGTTGTCGCTTTTATGGTCACTCATTGTATAGATTGTTTTCATTTAACGGATAAGAAAACTAAAGTTCAGAGACGTGATTTGCCCAAGGACACTGAGATAACGTATTTATCAATCTTTATAAATATTCTTTCGAATAGATAATGTATTACCATAACATTTTGTTTTCCTGGCCAGATACCCAGAATGTAGTGACTATTCAGAATGTCTTGCAGAGAGGAGATCTAGTGTCCCATCCTGGGTGCTACAAACCTTGCCTCATTCAGCGCTCACAGCTAATGGCCAAGGAGCACTTCCTACATGTCAAGCATGAACCATGTGCTTTTGTTCATTTCACCATCACAACAATACTATAAGATGGGAACTGTTATCTCCTCTCCCCCACCCCATTTTACAGATGGCAACACTGAGGCTTAGGGAGGTGACTTAAGTTGCTTTGAGATCATGCTGTTGTCAAACCCAAATCTGTGTGCCCAGTGAGGCTGGCCAAACTGAAACCTTGGACTTTGGAGCAGAGAAAGGTTTGCTGCAAAGGCCAAGCAAGGAATATGGGCAGCCCCTGCTCAAAAGACCTGAACTAACCGATGGGCTTCTGGGAAGAGTTTTTAAAGGCAAATTTTAGGGTAAGGGCTGCAGGATGTATGACTTTCTTCTGATTGGTTGGTGGGGAGATAACAGAGTGGTGTTCCAAGAATCTCAGTCATCAGCCTTCTGGTTCCAACCAGTCTGGGGTCCACATGCTTGTGCTCAGCCTGAAGTTACCGTCCTCCACCTGGGTGGCGGCCTTGGTTCCTGTAGAAGAACTCAGAGATCTGTATCAGATTGTTATGTCCACCCTTTGAGGAGGAACTAGGACTGCTTTATTGCTGCACTGTTGTGTCTTGACTGCTTTTCCTTTGTGTCTGCTTTCCCTCTCTTCCCTAATAAGTAACTGCTTGAATCTGCCCTTTGGAACTCAGGGAAGGCCTACAAACAAGAAATGGGGGCCACAGAAAGTCTTTTGTACCTGTGAGGACCCCACAAGGCCCTGCTTGGTTTCAAAAGCACCCTTAAATGGCCAGGCTGAGAGCAGAGCCTGTGCTTCCTCATATCTAAGCCAGGCAGCCATCACCTTATCAACTCACTCTAAAGTTTAGAAGTGTTAAAATTCACCAAGACACAAGAAAAGAATTCAGTCACAGCCAATGTAACTCACAGCAAAAGAAAACTTTTCAACTGCAGGCCCATAAATCGTAAAGCCTCCTAACCCAGTTTGTGGAGCCAGCACCCTAAGAGGAGACTCATTTCTTTCTGGGCTGGAGACTGAAGGCCAGCCGCAGAGGATCTGTCTGTGTTGTCAACACAAGGTTCACGTTGGGTGTAATAAACCCATTATATATTGGGTTTCTCGTCTTCTTTCTTGACTCAAAATCTCAAGTAAGTTTCTGGTTCCTATATTAAATCAAATTAAATATTGACTTGCGTTACTGCCAATCATCAGGCCCTTTCTTAGGGGATGGAGAAAGACCAGTGGACAAATCAAAGTCTCTGCTTTGAAGAAGCTTACGTTGTAGTGGCAAGGGGGATAGTCATTGAGAAAATAAAAATGTAGTGTGTCAGTAACTGCTAATGGGCACAGGCTTCTTTCTGGTGTGATGAAAATGACCTGGAATTAGATGGTGGTGATGGTTGCACAACCTTGTGAATATATTAAAACCTCCTGAATTGCACACTTTAAATGGGTGAATTTTATGGTATGTGATTTGTGTCTCAATAAGAATAATATGTCAGGATGTAATAAGAGATAAGAGAAAAACAAAGCAAGGTGGAGAGCCAGAAAGTGACAAGAGGTGCTGGATTAGATGAGATGGTCAGGAAAGATGCAGAAGATGCTATTAATGTTCTCCTGTCTGCCCTCTGTCCACCATGATCGGTGAATCATGGTGGACAGAATTCTCCATTGGGAGAATTTTGGTCCTGCCTGTAACTCCCCACCTCCAGCACCTGCATTGCTCTGATTCTATGCCCAAGTGCCTTCTTCCCCATCACGGAATTTGCCCTGTATGAGCACATACAATCATGACAACTAAGCAAGGTGGTGGGGAGTTTTATGGGCTGAATTGTGTCTCCCCCCAGATTCATGTGTTGAAGCCCTAATCTCCAGTACCTTAGAATGTGCCTATATTTGGAGATAGGGCCTTTTGAGAGGCTATTAAGTTAAAATGAGCCAATCCAACACAGAGAGACACTTAGGGTTGTGCATGCCCAGAGGAAAGGCCATGTGAGGACACAGGGATAAGGAGGCCGTCTGCAAACCAAAGGGAGAGGCCTCAGGAGAAACCAGACCTCTGACACCTTGATCTTGGACTTCCAGCCTCCACACCTGTGAGGAAAATGAATATCTGTTGTTTAAATCCCTCAGTCTATGGTATTTTTGTTACAGCAGCTGGAGCTGACTTTGACAGTTAACCAAACCCACAGCTCGAGCATGTAGTGTCAGACTAATATAATGTGAGGAAGGCATGACCGGCCATTGCTGGTTTGGGAGATGGAAAGGAGGCCCAAGGCAAGGAACACGAGCAGCCTCTAGAAGCTGGAAAAGGCAAGGAGACAGTTTCTCCTTTCAAGCCTCCAAAGAGGAATGCAGCCCTGCAGACCCCTTGATTTTTCACCCAGTGAGACCCATTTTAGATTTCTGACTTCCAGAACTATAAGAGAATACATGTGAGTTGTTTTAAGCCACTAAGTTTGTGGTAATGTGTTACAACAGCAATTGGAAACTCATACATACAGTTTCTGTCCCATCGCTCAGCTCTGCTGTGGAAGCCTGAAAGCAGCCACAGACCATGTGTAAATGAATGGCGGTGGCTGGGTTCCAATAAAACTTTATTTGCAAACACGAGTGGTGGGGCGAATTTGGCACGCTGCCTGTAACTTGCCATCTCCTGGAATACAGAATCTCTACAAAGGAATGCTAAAGACAGAGGTGGGTCTTTATGTATTGTATTAACATGGTCCTATCTCCAAGATATTGTTAAGGGGAAAGAGAAGGGTGCAGGAGACTCTGTTTATTCTCATTTGTGTTAAAAAAATGTATAGGTGGAGATTTACACTACATGTGTACGAGCCTGTATATGCATATACAATTTCTGGAAGGATACACATGAAATATACTCAGTGGCTCTTCTGAAGAAGAGGACGGTGGGTCTGGGGTGGGAGAAAGGCTTACATTGATGATTCTCTTTTTGAGCTGTTTGAATCTCTGTGTTCGAGCTGTGTGTATGTGCTTTTTCTTTCTTATTAAATGACAAAAATGAAAATGTTTACAAACCACCTATTCAAAACCAACCCAAGCATTGTGCCAATGTCCGTTGTTTTACTTGAATAGCACGTAAGAAAGCTTTTTATTGAAATCTAGTGTAGGCACAGAAAATCACACATATTTTAAGTGTGCAACCTGATGAATTTGCATAAAATAAACACATCCGTGTGCCCAGCACTGTGAGGGAGAAACAGAACACGCCAGCATCTGAGGAGCACCTCTGCTCCCAGACTGACAGTGCCCGAGAGTCACTGCCGCTCCAGACCACAACAGCAGAAGTTAGGTTTGCTTGTATTTATACTTAATGTAGATGAAATCACAGAATATCTCTTCTTCTGTGTCTTGTTTCTTTCACACAACTTTATGTTTGTGAGACTGTCTTATTTCTATGTGTGTGCAGTTATAGAGGGTCACTCTCATGTCTGTAGTGCATTTCGATGTGAGAATACACCATAATTATCTTTTCTACTGTGGATGGGCATTTGGGTAGTTTCCACAATGGGACTCTTACGAATAGTGCTCCTGGCCATTTTTATCTTAGCCCCCATTTAAGTCCTGTTGAAGAATTCTGTGCCTTCTCCAAGATTCCAAAGAAATTCTCCTACTGTGTCTTCTAAAGCTTCATTGCTTTACCTTTCATATTTAGGTCTGTCATTCACTGGGAATTAAGGGATGGGTAAGACACAGTTTTCACTCATAGAAATAGCCAATTGACCTACCAGCATCCATTGAAAAGACCATTTTTTCTGACTGCATTTCAGTGTTCTGGACTGGACTTGAAAAATATTTAGGAATTTAAGTGTTTTATATCCGAAAGGGACCCAAAAATCTAGGAGACCTGACTGATAGATTTTCTAGGGGCAGAGACACAAACCTCTCTATGTAACTAAAAATGTGTGTGTGTGTGAGGTATATGTATGTATATGTGTGTGTGTGTGTTAGGGCAGTGTGTGTGTTAGGTGTGTATGTATTAGGAGTGTGTATGCATTAGGGGGTGTGTGTTAGGGATGTGTGTTTATGCATAGATGTGTGTATCTATTGGGTGTGTGTGTATGTGTGTTAGATATGTGTGTGTGTACAGGTGTGTGTGTACAGGTGTGTATTTTTTGTGTGTGGAAGGTCTTTTAGGTATTATGTGTGTATGTATGGGGGTGTGTGTGTGTGTTAGGGTTGCGTATGTATGTGTTAGGTGTCTATGTATTAGGAGTGTGTATGTATTAGGGATGTGTGTTTATGCATAGGTGTGTGCATGTATTAAGTATGTGTATGTATTGGGGATGTGTGTGTGTACAGGTGTGTGCATTAGGTGTGTACCTGTATTTGGTGTCTGTGTGTCTGTGTTTATGGAATCAAGGGCTCCTCTGTGGAGGTTCTACTCAGGTTCCCAGGAGAGGGTTCCTGGACCAGGGGAAGGAAGGGGCTTATCCAGCCCTAGGATAATTAGGGCAAAGAGCAGGGGCTGCGGAACTTGGTTTTTAGAACAAGGCATGTGTTCAGAGCCTGGCCGGCTGCACAAGAGAACTGATGGATTGGTTTCTTTATGTGCCTTTTGCCCCAGGCCAGACTGTTTCTCGAAACGGGGTCTCCTCTCAGAGGGATTTGAGGTGGCTGCAGCCATTGGGAGCTGAATGCTGGTGTGTGTGGGACGCAGGCAGGGCTGGTGAATCCCGTGCTTCTAGGCCCCCTGCCCCAGGAAGAAAGACCCGCCATGGAGTCTCTCCCCATTCAGTGAGCCAGGAAGTGGGCAACCAGCTCAGACTGGTCTCTCATCACTCAACTGGGAGCCTGCTTTTAGCCCTGCAAATATATATTTGTTAGTTTCAGTGGGTGAATTTTCTCCACATCTACTTAAATAATACAAATTCTGCCACCAAATTTTCCTAAATGTCTGTCTTCTGTGTAATTGGTATGTCATGCTATTGAGACTGCTGCTTGAGATACTTCAGTGGATAAATTATTCTCTCCTCCACTTCTGCAAAAGATTACACTCTTTGATGTGAAAATTATATGCACTTAGAAATATGCTAATCCAAAAAATGATTTGAGAAGGAGAGAAGAAAGCGAGCAGCTGACTCGGACACTGCCATAGTCGTTTGCACCTGCACCAGGCGATTCCTGAAGGCGAGGGAGATCTTGCCAACTCTTCTCACCCCAAAGTGGTTTTTAGTTTCAAAAGCCATTGATTTCTCGAAATCTGATGGAGGCAATTCTAATGCAAAATATGAGGATTTTAAATATATTAAGTGGTTGGGAGGTAGCAGTGGAGATTAGCATGGTATTAGGGAAACTTTCATTCATTCATTGATGTACGTATTCAGTGACTATTAATGGAACACCCAGTGTTAGACAGCCACAGAGAATAAACCAGGTGGTGTGCCTGCCCTCTTGAAGTTGTCAGAACTTAAGATGGTAAGGGTCTGTTGGCAAAGAACGCTTGGAATCTACTCTAGATGAGACACTTGTTACTCAAGGTGTGGTCCTTGTAGCGTCCTCAGCGGGACTGTCAGAAATGCAGACGTTCCAACACTGGCTCCCCTAGACCTAGTGAATCAGAATCTGCATTTTAATAAATCCTCAGGTCACTCATATTCACGTTCATCCTTGGCTACTCATTAGAATCATCTGGGGAACTGAAAAAAGTTCTGAGGCCCAGAGTGCACTCCAGGCCAATCAAATCAGAACCTCTGGGGGTGGGACTCAGGCATAGCAGAAAACCGTTCCTCTGGATGTCCTGAGTCAGAGTTTCTGGGGGCGGTATCCAGGAACCTATTAGTAGCCAGCCATTCAGACAAAACCTGTTGGGTAAGCGCTTAGAGCTCCTTGAGAGAGGAGACTGGAAGACCTTTGCATGGTGGAAGGGGAAGGGGATAAAGCAGAAAGGGGAACTCAGTCTGGGGGTGGGGTAGGTGGGGAGAGTCCTGAACTTCACAGCTTTCTTTAACTTTTAATATTGACATACTTTCAGACTTACCGAAAAGTTGCAAGAAGAGTGCAAAGAATTTCGTTATACACTTCACCCAGACTTCCCAGCCCAAACTTTAACATATTATCACAGTCGTGGCTCTCACTTCCAGCTCTCCCACTGTGTGTATGTGTGTGTGTGTGTGTGTGTGTGTACACACACATATATAATTATATAATATGTACACACACACATATGCACATATATATCCACCCCCAAACCATTGAGAGTAAGTTGCAAACTTGATTCCCCGTGACTTCGGTATGTATTTTCTGAAAACAAAGACATTCTCTTATATAATCACAATATATGATTAAAATCAGGCAATTAACACTGATAGAATCCATTTTCTAATCCACAGACCTTATTCAGATTTTGTCAATTGTCTCAGTACTGTCCTTTAAGATAAACGAACGTGTGCTACGTTCAGTTCTCATGTCTTTGTTTTTCTTTAAGCCAGAACATGGTTTTTGGCATTTTAGTATTTAATGACACGGACATTTTTGAGGTACACAGGGTAGTCTTTTTATAAAGTATCCCTCAGTTTGAGTTTGTCTGATGTCTCCTTGTGAGCGTGCTCAGGTTATGCACCTTTGGCAGGGATACCACTGAAATGATCCCATGTCCGCCTCACCACATCAGATCCAGATGCCCTTGGTGTTGCCTGTTAGTGGTGATGTTAACCTTGATCACTTGGTTATGATGCTCTCTGCCAGGTTTCTCCTCTGGAAAGTTCCATTTTGCCTTTTGTAATTCATCATATTGTGATAAGAGACTTTCGGGACTTTGTAAATATTGTTCCTCCTCCAACTTTAACCCACTGGTTTCAGCATCTGATGATGATTCTTGATGGAATCAGTTACTATTACAATGTTTGCCAAATGGTCAGTTTCTAATTTTATCATCCCTCTGATGTTATTATTAGTTTTTTGGTTTTTTGTTGGTTTTTTTTATTATTATAAGGGAGAGCTTCCCCTTGTGCTCACTTGTTTAGTAACTTACACAAGTTCATGGATACTTGGTGTATTCTACGTGTTACACTTGTTGACTATTTAGCGCTCAAATGATCTGGGATTTGGCCAGTGGGAACTCTGTCAGCCTGGCTCCTGTGTTCTCTGGACATGTCCCCATCAATCTTTGATCACTTCCTTACTTTCTGGAACAGTAAGACATTCCAGGCTCAGATCTCGATTCAGGCTGAACTACATTGGGGCTGACACTTCCTGGGAGGGGTTTTACAGTTTAACACTGATCTGATTTCAGTGAGGAAAATTTTAGTGAATGGCATTGGTAAGACAATCTCCTCTGGATTTTTACAACCTATAAAAGTGCTAAACTTGACGTTCAACAGTGGATGTTTTCCTGAAACAGTGCGCAAACGTGGAGTTGGGAGGAGGGATTCAATTCTGTTTAAAATAATGCGGTTATCTTGTCTACACCTAACTTCATAACGTTTTTAAAGCAGATTTCATTTATGAACTCTTTCCATAAGTTTCCATAAGATTTTAACTTAGTTCTCATAGAAACAGCAACTCTTATTGCCATTTCAATTTTTGAAATGAGTCCTCACCAGTAACATTGTCCCTTTTAACAAACAACAGTGTTGTTAAAACAGGCTGCAAAAATGGGCTCAGTATTCATATCCTAAGACAGAGTGGTCTCTTCAATAGTCACTGTATATTTTCTTAATTCCAGAACTTTTCCATATGGAAAGTTCTGAAATCAAGTGCTCAAAGACTGATAGGGACACGTCCAAAGAACATAGGAGCCAGGTTGACAGGGTTCCCACTGGCCAAATCTGGGATCATTTGAATGTTAAATAGTAAACAAGTGTAACACATGGAATAACCTAAGAATCCATGAACTTGTGTAAGTAAATAAATAAATGGGGACGTTCTCACTTGAGGACAGTTTTGCCCCTGGGGACAATTGATGATGTCTGGGAACATTTTTAATTGTCACAACAGGATAGGGAAGGAATTGTTACTGGGTAGAGACCAGGGATGCTGCTAAACATCCTGCAATGCACAGCACAGCCCCACAATTAAGAGTTATCCCTTCTAAAATGTCAGTAGTGCTGATAAGACAAATCCTGCTCCAGAGGGAAGCATCCATGGTTTCCCAAAGTGTGATGTGTAGAATACGAATCCCCCAAAGTGTAACAGAACCTCGATTCTATTTGAGGTGGTAATACACCCAACAAAAAGACAACGTTCCAGTTTTGCTTACATTTAAGGGGGTGTATGTGACTATGGAAATGTTGTATAGGACTTTGGGGAGGACTGTGAAAAAAGTTGATGCACCTGGGAGGTGGACTCCTTTGTCTTTCCCTCCTTCATCCATTGCTGGCCTGGAATACACATGTGGTAGCTGGGGCTCCAGCAGCCATCTTGGGCCATGAAGTGACTCTAAGGATAAAAGCTACTCGCTTTGAGTTTAGCAAAGCAGGAAGACAGGAGCATGCGTGTCTGAAAACACCGCGGAGCCCCCATAGTAACTCTAAAGTATCTGGCCTTGGATTTCTCTTATTTATGTGTGAGAAAAAAATTCTTACTTACTGTTATTTTGGGTACATATGCCTTTTCAATTTTTAATAAATATGGTTAATAATTTTCCAACTTGGCATTTAATACAACATATATGTGTACATGCACAACAGACACCCCTTGAATTAGAAAATCTGTAGAGAACAACGTTCTCCTTTAGAAAAGCATGTGCTTTCCCCCGAAGAAAATTTATTTTCAATGAATACCTTCCCACAAGAGGTATTTTGCCCCCAGCAGAGGGAATGAGTTCTTTTGAAAGTGGTACGTGCTTTGTTCTACTTACTTCTTACACATTCCAAAATAAATGAGTATTCTAATAATTTAGTGCATGCCACTTGATTTGTACCATATGCCCGTGTCAGGAATAAAGGGCTTCAGTGCATTTTCTTATCTGAGTGTTGAATTGGGCTCCTAAACTTCCTGGCTGGCTTGCACCATCAGGCGACCATCTGACTGGGACAGAGTGGGTTAGGGCAAGCTGGGCGTTCTCCTTCCTCAGGGCAGAACCTCACAAGCATCTGCACTCAAAGAGAGACGTTTCTCCCTCTTCTAGGAGATTTCAGTTAAGGGGCCTCTGAAACACTGTAATTGATGGGTTATGGAGAAGGAAGGCAAAGTGTCTGCTAAGGTAGATCTCCGTCCCGTACTCCCTTAGGATGCAGCTCTGTGATTTCAGGGTTACAATGAGTATTAGCCAGATTTTAATAATTCCCCTCCCTTCCTTCCCTCGATCTCTCCTAAGTAGTAACAATAGGTAGCATTTATTGTGCATTTTTTATATGGTAATATGTGTTCTACATCCTCTTCTCATTTCATCGGTAGGTACCATTATTAACATCCTCAATTTGGCAAACCAAGACTTTAAAATGTTGTGTAAAATGACATCTGCAAACACCCTGTTTCCACATAAAGTCACATGCTGAGATCCTGGGTGGATACAAATTTGGGAGGGGGTGCTCTTCCACCCACTGGACTGCGCAAGTTTTTAACTCCTGCGGAATACGATCTTACGTAACAGCCTTCCCCGTGCAGTGTTTAGTTTTGATTGTGTGTATGTGTGTGTCAATTCCCCGGGGGAGAAATTTCACATAGAATGCTTACTGCTTCTTCAAGTGCAAGTTCTATCCTAAGAGACCAAGATGTATTCTCTTTCACAGGCGTGAGGACAAGCCCAGCCCATTTGGCTTTTACTGGGTGTCACCGCTCCATCCATCAGACTTGCCTGTGTCTAGAAGGCTGTTTTCATGCATTTTTATGGCTGCTGGAGACTCCATTAAAGGCACGTTCAATCAGCGGCCTGACAGTGACAGAGCCCAGTTGCTCACCAATTCTCTCTCTTGAAATTTATAGAGATCATAAAAGACTTGTAGGAAATCCTTTGGCCTCCACATTTGGGTTGCAAAGTGTCTCCTTTAAAAGGCAGAATGCCACTGAAGACCATTTAGCCGTTTGGTTTTTGCATTTCCTGGGTTTGGGTTCCTGAGCCGCTCTTTCCACCCAGGCCCTGGGCCTCGTGCTACAAAACCCAGGCTTGGGAATGAGGGAGCCTCATTAGAAGGGGCAGAAGTAGTGCTTCTTGATTTTTTTTTTTCCCCCTTTCCTACCTTCCCAGGGGCCGGGAATGTATCGGCAAGGTCCTGACCTTGGCCGTAGTTTGGCATCATAGCAAACCTGCAATTCTGCTGTGTGGAAGTAACCCAAGTTGGGCCGTTGGCAGTTGTGCAGCCCTGGGTACCCCTCCCCGTGGAGCAGCACGTGGTGGGCGTCTGGGTTTGCCAACCCTGCATCCACATAGGGTGAGAGTACCTTGTCTTTGCTTTGGAGGCCGTCCTGCTTCACTTAGTGACTTAGTGTCTGTGCTGCTGACGCCCCCCGCCTCCACCCCACCGCCTCACCTCCACGAGGGGTGAGGCCCGACACCCACACCCAGACACATCAGATGCCTTTCTGAGGCTTCTGTTGGAGCTATTAGGAAGCTCGCTTTCCACAAGGACTGTGCTGGGCCTTTTGCCCTCAGAGCTTGTCTCCTACTTCCTTACTTTCCCTCCACTCTTGTCTGTATTCCAGAGGGCCGGCCCCTACAGGCTGCATTTCCCCAGCACCCTGGCCAGCTGGCTTCCAGCTGGGTTGGGCCAGTGGAAGGCCCTGGGGTAGACTGAGGGTGAAAGTAGGGAGAGGCCAGAGTAGTTCTCCCTATCCCTCCCTGTCTTGGGCAGTGTCTCCAGCAGCAACTCAGCTCCTCTCTGGCTCTAGCCCCCACCAGACTGGTACCCAGCCTCTGGGCTCCAGGTACATCATCCTGCTCTCTTTTTCTCTCTGATATGAAAGGCAGTGCCTTCCTAATGTGGCTGTTCTCTGGATTAGTCAATATCCCTGGTTGTCTTTTAAGCAATTCCCTCACCTCTATAACCAGTTCCCTGCATTAATTTTTTTCCAATGCAAATACCCAAGTGGTTTATTTTCATGTGTGGTTCAAGAGAAAAGTAATCTGGAACTGCAGCA
The DNA here is from genome assembly GCF_028564815.1 of Eubalaena glacialis. Lineage (NCBI taxonomy): Eukaryota > Metazoa > Chordata > Mammalia > Artiodactyla > Balaenidae > Eubalaena > Eubalaena glacialis. The sequence goes on along the minus strand of NC_083722.1, from coordinate 94,461,698 downwards.
GGCCAACGAGTGGGGAGAGTTAGACTGAGAATGAAGCTAACAGGGAGGAAAGCAGGGCTGAGAGAGAGAGAAAAAGAAGACGATAGACTGAGTCAGCGTGATGTGTCCTGGATACAGCTATGCCTGAAGCCCCTGGGCTTTTCATTTATGTTAGCCAACAAATCCCTCTCTGTCCTCACCTTTTTTTTCCTGATCCAGTTTGAATTGAGTTCATGTCACTATAGCTGAGATGCCTGTCATAGCAATATTGAAAGTAGTGAGATGCCCATTAAGCATTACTTTTTGTTGTTGAGTTTTTCTTGTTGTTGTTTGTTTTATTTTCAGCAAAAGTTCTGCTTTTAAAAGGTTTTTCATCAGAGGCAGCAAATCACCTTTAGAACAGATTTTTCTTTTTTGAAAAGGTCATCAAAGATTCTCTAGTTAATCAAATGTGAGGCAAATATTCACTTCAGGTTCCCAGAGAAGACTCGAACAAAGGAATTATTTCACCATTCTGAGCTGCACTATGTTTTTAAAAGTTCTGATTTGTAAAATATGTGTGTATCATGGATATATGCATGTATTACAACTAATCAAATTGTATACTTTGGTACAGTTTAGTCCATGTCAATTATTCTTTAATAAAGTTGGAAAATGCAAAAAAAAAAAAAGCATAGGAAAAACAAGTAGACAGGAATACTATTCAGCACTAAAAAGGGATGAACAGCTATCATGCTGGATACATTTGATTTACTCTGCAGATGAATCTCAGACTCATTATGCTGAGTGAAAGAAACCAGACACAAAAGGAGACATGTTATGTCATTCTACATATATGAAACGCTACGTGACACAACTCTAATCTGTAATGACAGAAAACAGGCCAGTGGTTGCCCAGGGAAAGAAGTACGGGGAATTATTTGGGATTAGAGACACAAGGGAACTTTCAGGGATAATGGGAAGTTTCCCTGTCTTCACTGTGGTCGTAATTACACAGGGGTAAAATTTAGTCAAACTCATTGAAATGCATAATTAGAATGGGTGCATTTTAATGCATGTTGTATGTACACTACACCCAGTAAATTAGATATTATAAAAAAGTCAATGTGTACATTCCATATGATAGAATTTTTCCCAAATGAAGAGCTATTATTAAATCCACAGTATGTTTTCCCATGAAATGGGAATGGAGGAAGTAAGGCAACACAAATGAAGCCGCTGCATCTCAGAGAGTGAGTGCTGTGTGCAATGGGGAGAAGGCTTGGCTGGGCCAGAGAAGGGGGTGCTCTGAGAGTTCTTTCTGGGGAGGCTCTTAGCTGGCACTTCCACTCCAATCAAAAGCCTGTTGGAAGCCAGGCAGGAGCCTCTGACAGTAACTTTAGGGTTCATGAGTTTAAAGTAGAACCATGCAAAAGCCAGGCATGGATGGATGTGGCTGACGGGAAATGCGCATTCCCAGCAGGTGGATGGTGTGGGCGCCTGAGAGCTTGGGTGAGGGCAGCTGGCGGAGCCAATTGACCGTGTCTGTGTGATTTTTATGAGCCAGATGCATCCTCACTGTCAAGATTCCTGGAAATTCTTTGGGAGTCAAGTGAATGTTAACAAAATGGGCTTGTGCAATTCACTGGATAAGCTTGGAGTCGTTACAAGAACGTTAAAAGCAGGCTAACCAATTTTGGCCTCTGTCCTGATGAAGCGAGGCGTTTGGTTACAGTAAAATTTTGGAATGAGTCATGGAGCATGACGTGACCACAGCAGGAAAGTTCAAATAGTCCCTAAGGCAGGCACCGGCACAGACAAGGTTGTGCTACAGTTACTGGTGTTGCAGGGGACAGGAAAGAATCAAGAGTATGGGGTTGTGGTGTCAAGGAGGGACCCCCAGATTATGGCCAGAGGAGAGATGGTGACAGAGGGCTCTGCCCCTTTTCACTTTCTCTCCCACCTTTTCTCCTCTTTCTCCTTTATTCTGACAGGCAATGTATTGGTTATCTATTCCTGTGTATCAAACTGCCCCCAAAAAACATTTAGCACCTTAAAAATGACACTCATTTATTATGTCATAGCTTCTGGGGGTTGGCAATCTGAGCATGTCTTAGCTGGAACCTCCAGCTCTGTGTCTCTGACTGTAATAAAGGTGTCAGCACAGGGTCTGTGGTCTCATCCAAAAGCTCAAATGGGGCAGGATCCACCTCCAAGTCACTCAGTGGTTTTGGTAGGATCCCTTGTGGGTTCTTGGACTGAGAGCCTCATTTCCTCATTGGCTGATGATCAGAGGCTGCCCTCCGTTCCTTGCCAGGTGGTCCTCTCCATCGGGGCAGGTGTGTGATAAGAGCCAGAGTGTGCCAGACAATAGCCACAGCCCTTTATAACCTCTCAGAAGTGACATCCATCACATTTTCCATGTTCTATGTGTTAGAATCAAGTCCCTGGGCCCACACTCCAGGGGTGGAGATTACACAAGGGCATGAATAGCAGGAAGCAGGGTCCCTGGGAGCCATTGTGGAAGGCTGCCCCCCAGTGGGCAACAAGCATTTATTAAGCCCCTTTCTGTGCCACGTTCTGGATCAAATGCTAAGATTCATTATTCATAGCTGAACAAGAGAGGGTTTCTGGCCTCAGGGGTGTTCCATTCTAGGCGAAGAGTTGATCAAGTGAGCAAGCACTTAAGACACAGAGTGGTACATTTACTGATAGAAACGTGCAGTGGAGCAGAGCAGAGAGAAGTCTGGCTTTGGAGCCAGATTACATACTTTACCACTATGGGGTGTTGGCCAACAGACCTAGTGGTGAAACAGCCACAGGTGCTGCTAATAATGTTGATCATTGCCTAGATTCAAAATGGAAGGCGATGTTAAACTTCAGGTAAATGTTAATGAAAAGGACGGTGTAATTTTTATTCCCATCCAAGTTTGTACACCTCCTGAATTTTGTCCACAGTCACGGGCACTATCCATCAGGAAGAACTCTCTGCTCTCCATGGGTAGCTTTTCTCACTCCACCGCCCTCTGGGCAATCCCCAGTGACTTTTATGAGAAGGAAAGAATAGGCCAGAGAGTCAGACAAATGTGGATAGACTCCTGGTTCAACTGCTTTGTGGCTGTGTGGCCTGGGGCAAGTCACTTCACCTCTCTGAGCTTCACTCCCTTCATACGTATTAAATGTGGATATGTAGACAGCTAGGGTTGTAAGGAATACAGTGCCTGATGTCAAGACCCTGATGCACAGGAAATGGTGAGTTACATGTTTTTTATTATTACTCATCATCTGAATTTTATGTATCCAAATTTCAAGAACCAAACTAATCCATATTTCCTCTAGGAGAACCCCCCAGACAATTCTATTTCACACCTCAGTTTCTTCCTTTAGAACTCCTCTTTTTTTTTTTTTTTGGCCACACCGTGCAACATGTGGGGTCTTAGTTCCCTGACCAGGGATCAAAGCTGCACGCCCTGCAGTGGAAGCACAGAGTCTTCACTGGACCGCCAGGGAAGTCCCTAGAACTCCTCTTTATCATTCTAGATTGGCACTTGGATGTCAACTTGTGGGTGGAATTATATGTATATTTTAATGTGCTGACGAAAATAAAATAGCTTCCATCATTTGCTAAGAGCTTAAAAATATCCAGAGAATATAGCAGGCATTGTACAGACCTTACCCCATTTAAACTTGAATTAGTCATCTTTTTAATCCTCACAGTAACCTCCCAAAGCAGGTACTGTTATCCCATTCTGCAAATAGAGAAACTGAGGCCCAGATAAGTCAAGTGATCTGTCCAAGTTTGCAGGGCTAGTTGACAGCAAAGCCAGGAGTCTAACAAAGGGCAGTCTGACTCTGGGGTTGCTGAGGACAGGAATCATGACTTCTTTCCATTTATTTTTGTTTTGTTGTTGTTGTTTCCTGTCAGCATATAGCACAGTTCCTGATATAGAGCACGCCAACAGTCTGTGCCAAGTTGCTGGGGAATAAAAAGGGAGAGAGGATGGGGCAGTGTGGCATGGTGGAGAAAATTCTAGAATGAGGAGAGAGGCCCGGTTATCATCCCAGCGCCGAGACCACCTATGGGTTTGTGCTAGGAGGGTGTTGCTTTGTCTTTTTGGAGAAGGGTCCTCAGCCTCTACCATATGAGGGTTAAATGCCTGGGCTCTGAGGTAGCAGCCTGGATTCCAGTCCCCAGCTTCTCTGTTTTTTTTTTTTTTTTGGCTCCACCCCGAGGCTTGCGGGATCTTAGGTCCCCGACCAGGGATTGAACCTGTGCCCCCTGCAGTGGAAGCATGGGGTCTTTACCACCGGACCACCGGAGAAGTCCTGTCCCCAGCTTTTCTACCTTCTTGTTGTGTGACTTTAGACAGACCCAAGTGAAGCCTCAGCTTCCTAGCGTGTGGAATACTCTCCTTACTAACGGAGAATAAAATGAGAGCAGGCACATCTGATATAGAGCCCCATATTATATATAAATAGCACTGCTTGCCCGGCACGTCCAGTGTGCCATAGAGTGAGCGGTTGTAAGGCTGCCGATGTGGTTTGTGTTGATGGTGATGGTGGCAGAGATGCTGTCCTGAAGCTGTTTGGTAGAGAACCGGACGTGAGAGACATGGGGGACCTGAGCGCACTTGGCAAAGGGCAGGCAGGAGGTGAGGGTCTGCGCCCGGCTCCTCTGAGCTGGACAACCCAGCCCCTGGTGCCCCTTCAAACCAGTGGGTCGCCGTCTCCACGGCTGAGATGACTTCCCCTGCCACCGCAAGAGTAGGCTGGAAAATAAGAGTTGCAGTCAATTAGCTTTTTGTTATGTCTCCATGGTATTTGGCAGCCAGTTTGATTTTTTTTTTTCTCATGGATTTGGCCATGTAAAATAACTTGGGGGAGGAGGGTATCTGAAGGCAGAGGCTACGAGGATGGCAGAGCAGAGCTGGAGAAGGACGAGCCTGGGCATTGGACCAATGTGTCTGTGAGTCCTGCTTCTTTCAGTACTAGCTGCGGGCCTTGAGGGATGTTAGTTACCAATGTTGAGCCTCAGTTTCTTTTTCTTTTTTTTTTTTTTTTTTTACATATTTATTGGAGTATAATTGCTTTACAGTGTTGTGTTAGTTTCTGCCGTACAACAAAGTGAATCAGCTATATGTATACATATATCCCCATATCCCCTCCCTCTTGCGTCTCCCTCCCACCTTCCCTATCCCACCCGTCTAGGTGGTCACAAAGCACGGAGCTGATCTCCCTGTGCTATGCGGCTGCTTCCCGATAGATATCTATTTTACATTTGGTAGTGTACATATGTCCATGCCACTCTCTCACTTCCTCCCAGCTTACCCTTCCCCCTCCCCGTGTCCTCAAGTCCATTCTCTATGTCTGCATCTTTATTCCTGTCCTGCCCCTGGGTTCATCAGAACCATTTTTTTTTAGATTCCACATATATGTGTTAGCATACGGTATTTGTTTTTCTCTTTCTGACTTACTTCACTCTGTATGACAGACTCTAGGTCCATCCACCTTACTACACATAACTCAATTTCATTTCTTTTTATGGCTGAGTAATATTCCATTGTATATATGTGCCACATCTTCTTTATCCATTGGTCTGTCGACGGACACTTAGGTTGCTTCCATGACATGTACCACAATGTTCATTGGCGCCTCAGTGTCTTCATCTGCAAAATACGGGATATGGGTTCTTACCCCTCTGGCTTGAGACACTGTGCATACGGTCTGATCAAAATAAACTTTCAATAAATGGAAGCTATTAATATTGTAGTGCACAATAGCAGTAAACGATAGAGTTTCATCTTGGGTAGATATTGCCCATTCTGGAAACAAATTCACCCCTTGGATTGCCAATGACATCAGCACAGTCCAACAGTAGAAACACAAGATATTTTCCTAATGTAGCATATTTCATTGTAAAAGATGTATTTTGGCTCTTCAACTGACCAGCCTTGTTATTAAAATTATAAGGTTGGTGATGCAAACCACATGATTAATCTCTTCCCCTGAAAAGGTTCAAATAGTATAATCCGTGCATGAAGATGTTTGAAATGATACCATTTTATCATCCAAATTAGCTTCGCATGAGTTCCTTGGAGAAACCCTAAGAAAAAAGATCCCTTTATTCATGCCAGAGAGACCAGCAGAAAACATTAGAAACGTCTCTAAATGTCCAACAAAGCTCCATTGTGAATGGGAAACGGTATGGGCGATAAATAAGCGTTATCCAAATCTTATAAAAACCATAAAGGTAACTGGCAGAAATACTGACCTGGTCATTCACTCATAAATAAATATACGAACGTCTTAAACATCCTGGCATATCCTGTTTGGTTGATTTATGGCCATTCACCAAAGACAAGGATTCCTGCCATGAAGATTTAACACCCTGGGCTATATGTCACTGTCTTGTTAACAGTCCTGGAGGTGGGATGAGCTCTGGTTAACTGGCCTTGCTGACACCTGTGTTTAGTTAGCAGATTGGCTAACGATGCCTGGACCTGTGTGAAAATGACCCCCCTCTCTTTATGCTTTGCTCATTCTCTGGAGAAAACCTCCTTGCCACAGGGAAGTCAATGCCCAGCAAGCAATACAGAGAAAGTGCAGAAATTGTGCTTTGGAAAGAGCCCTTCAGACCTGGATTCCATGACTAATTGCATGGTTTCATCCAGTTTTTCTTAGCACTTATGAATGGGTTCTTGTGAGCACTTGGCAGCTCAGCGATCCATCGTGGTTTCCTCCTTACTGTGTCTCTCTGGCTCCCTGTTCACCCTCCATGGCTCAGCCACTCTGGAGGGCAAGTGTTTATGGTTTGATAAAGAGGTTCCTACTTGCATGATGTTTCTGATTGGTTGGTGGTGTCTGCTGGGGTACTCTGTGGGGAAAGATTCTGCTGACTTGTCTGGGATCAGTGGGAAAGAGTGCTGTGATTGATTTGTGATGTCTGCCACAGGTATCGGACTAGACAGTAGAGGGGCACATGCCATCTATTTGCATCCTGGCCATGCATTTTAGATATGACAGGAGGATATGGTATGGTCTGCTAGTCAGCCTCTGATTTTCTCCTGTTGTGCTAGTGCAGGGTAGAGATTGGGGTGGTTGGGGGATTGGGTATTATACAGGGGCTCTTTTAAGTGTTAAATGGGGGTGCTAACCCCTAAGATACTAGGTAGCTCCAGCTACCAGGTCTACAGTGGCTTCTACTCTGAAATCTCAAGCTTGTTTTCCTAGCTTCTTTCCACTGCAAATGTCATACAATGGCCAGTAAGGAGCAGTAAGATAGTGAGGTCAATTTTGAGGATTTAAAGGGAGTAGTGACTTTGAAGATCCCAAAACGTGTGGTTCCAGATATTGAAGAGGGATCGGGGGGAAGGGCGACTATGATGACAGGCATTTTACTCACTATTTCATTCACCCTTCTTAAGGACTCTATGAGTTAGGTTTCATCAGTCTCCATTTTCCAGGTGTAAAAGCAGGAGCTCAGAGAGGTTGAGTTATATCCCTAGGTCACACAGCTGGTAGTCCGTGCTGGAGCTGGCAGTCAAACCTAGGTCTGTGTGATCCTAGATTTGGGCTCTCTCCTTTCTTTCTTTCTTTCTTTTTTTTTTTAAATCAGTTATTTATTTATTTATTTTATTTATGGCTGTGTTGGGTCTTCGTTTCTGTGTGAGGGCTTTCTCTAGTTGTGGCAAGTGGGCGCCACTCTTCATCGCGGTGCGCGGGCCTCTCACTATCGCGGCCTCTCGTTGCGGAGCACAGGCTCCAGACGCGCAGGCTCAGTAGTTGTGGCTCACGGGCCCAGCTGCTTCACGGCATGTGGGATCTTCCCGGACCAGGGCTCGAACCCGTGTCCCCTGCATTGGCAGACAGATTCTCAACCACTGCGCCACCAGGGAAGCCCCTCTCTCCTTTCTAAGTCACTCACTACATTAACCTCCAGGATTCCAGTCTCTAGGGAAAGGTGTCCAAGGACATCCAAGTCCCCAAAGCTGAAGAAGTCAGTAGCAGATGCTGATTTCTTCCTCTTCCAAAGCTCTTCATCTTGCCTGGTCCTGCCCAGGTCCTGGTACACCCTGCCCCTCTCAACACAAGAACATCCCTTTGCTGCGTACTGGATGGAGTGATTTCCAGGGTATAGTCCCAAGGCCGTGTTATGCAAAAGGCACCATTTTGAACTCTAATAAATAGCTATTCACTTCAATTCAGTCCACCACATTGGGGAAGAATCACTCCAAGAATATCTGTTCCCTGCTGAGCTGATCTGAGTACGACTGACTCTCTTGCTTCGCGGAAACAAGGCTGAGGAAAGGGAGGATTTGCCGAGAGAGGAGACGATTCTCCTTCTAAAGAGGCCTCAGGGATTAAACTAGTCACTTGTGAGGTATCCTGTCGGATGAGTGATAGAATTTCATCTTCTTGTCAGTGGAGCCAGCAGAACGTGATGTGCTAGATATATGCCTGCTGTTCCCCTGCAGAGAGAAAGAGAGAATAGAATATTCCTGCTTCGTACCCTTAGGGGACCAGGGAGGGCAGGGCCAGCCCTCTGAGTCTCTTTCCTTTCTTCTGGGAGTTGTGACACAGTTGAACTGCTGTTGCTAAATTCTCTGACAAAGGCCCTCTGACTCTGGTTTGCTCTTTGTGGAGATGGGAGGAGAGCACAACACGCGGCCTACCCCATACCTTTGTGTTAGTTAAGAAAGGCTCACTCCCGCAACAAATACCCCTCAACCTCATGGTGTAACATACCAAAGGCTTATTTCTCGCTGAGGTCATAGGCCAGTGCCGGTGGAGCTGGGCAGTGGGTTGAGTCTGCTCTACCCAGTCATTCAGGGAGCCAGGCCCCCTCCACCCTTGGGTTTTTCATCCCTTAGGGTCTTGGAAGGTCACATAAGAAGTCTACTAGGGCCCAGGCCAGGAAGGGGTGTCCATCACTGCTGCCTACATTCCATGGACCAGATCTGTCACATGATCCTATCTCTCTGCAGGGGACACTGGGAAATATGGTGTAGCTGTGTCCCCAGGTAGAAAAGGAGGTGGAATTTGCTGAACTCACGGCATTGCTGTCTCAATCTCCATCTCAAATGGCCAATTCCCCATGTCAAGAGAACAGACAGGGAATTCCCTGGTGGTCCAATGGTTAGGACTCCATGCTTCCACTGCAGGGGGCATGGGTTCGATCCCTGGTCGGGGAACTAAGATCCTGTACTCCACACAGCACGGCCAAAAAAAAAAGAACAAACAAATCAACAACAAAAGGGTTGGCACCAGCCCAGACATATTTGCTTATTTATTCTTAAATAGGGGAATTTTCCAATTCTAGAATCTAGATCATTGCTTCTCCAAATGAGGTACACAGTCTCCTAAAGGTGTGGGGTGGGTGCGAAAGGGCATGTGTCCTCACCAGGTCAACATGGGGCATCATATCAGTGCGGCGATTTTACCTGAAGTTTTAAGGGAATTAAAAATTTTGAATTTTTACTTCCTTTAAAGGTTTAGACACAAGCATACCTAAGGGAAACCATGAGATTTTTGATATTCCTCAAGTTAGGAGTCTTACATGTTTAAGGCTCCTTTTATGGACCTTAGGGATATTCCTCCTCTTTTCTTTACATTTAGGGGAAGTCGAGGAAACTGCTCCTGAAACATTTGACTCAAGATGTGTCTTTACCTCCTTTTGTCAGTTCTAAGTCACAGGCTTCCAAACTGAAAGGGGAAGATGAGTTGGGAGTTTACCCATGATCTAATTACACTAGAATATTTTCTGAATCAACTGTGAGTCAGACACAGTGCTACAGGCTTGCATGTGTCCTGGTTATCTATTGCTGAATAGCAAACTGTGCTAAAATTTAGTGGCTCAAACAACCATTTGATTATCTTATGATTTTGTGGGCCACGGATTTAGGCAGGGCTCAGCTGGGCCAGTCTTATGCTCTACATGGCTTCGAGATGGCTTTACTCAAATATCTGGCACTTGGGCCAGACAGCTAGAAGACTGGGTTCCAGCTGGAGCCCTTTACCCCTTATGTGGCAGCTCAGTGCTCCAAGAACAAGTGTTCTAAGAGGGCTGGGCAGAAGCTGCAAGGCTTCTTATGACCTAGCTTCGGAAGTCCTGAAACTTCCGCCATATTCTATTGATCATGAAAACCAGCTGATTGAAGGTGAAGGGAATTAGACTCCACTTTCAATGGGAAAATTCGCCGAGAGTTTGCAGCCATCTTTCATGGACCATTGTGTGCATTATCTTATTTCATCTTCCTAGCATCACTAGGAGGTAGACATTACTTCTAGTCCCATTTTACAGTTGAATCAATTTTATTTACTTGGTCACTGATTCATAGTACCTAATAATCCACATACTCTCTAAAGAGAGTTAGGGCTTTCAAAGGCTAAATCTAAGTGACTACTGAATAGGAGGGCCCCTTTGTAAAAAGTTCCTTGGCCTAAGTAACTTAGAACTTGAAATGGTGGCCCTAATGTTTATGATAGCTAACTTTTTGAATACTTAAATGTGCCCCTAACCTTCGATTCCTGTAACTGTGGTGTCTTTTGTTTGGTAGATTATATTATTATTCAAAACATTGGCCCATCCTCCCCGTGGGAGGATTTTACTTTCCACCGTACTGCTTCAGTCTTGGCTGTGTGACAAGTTTGGGGCTGTGTAGCATGACTTCTAAGCAGAAGCTTTCACAGTCATTATGTAGTTCTGCCAGGGTCTCTTTTCCTCTGCCACGAGATTGGCAGTGTCCCAAATGCAGGCTGCCTGCCTGCCTCACAGAATAAAGATCCCACGAAGCCAAGCCACAGCCAGCCCACGATGGACATGTGAGTCTAGGAAGCCATAAACTCTAATTGTTGCAATCCACTGCGATTTGGGGGTTGTTTGTTACTGCATCATGATTTAGCCTAAGCTCACTGTTACTATTAGTTTTCCCATTTTATAGATGTTGAAATAAGTTGAGAAGAGTTAAATAACTTATCCAAGGTCTAGGGCTTAACCCTAGGCTGTTTGATTCCAGAGCCTTGATCTTAATCTTCTATATAACTGGTGAAAAAAAAGACTCAGACTGGAGAAGCTACAGGCTTGAGTCGCATGATGGCTGTTGTCTTAGTTTGGGCTGCTACAAAAAAAATACCATAGATAAGGTGGCTTAAACACTAAACATTCGGGCTTCCCTGGTGGTGCAGTGGTTAAGAATCCGCCTGCCAATGCAGGGGACACGGGTTCGAGCCCTGGTCCAGGAAGATCCCACATGCCACGGAGCAACTAAGCCCGTGCGCCACCGCTATTGAGCCTGCGCTCTAGAGCCCGCGAGCCACAACTACTGAAGCCTGCACGCCTAGAGCCCGTGCTTCGCAACAAGAGAAGCCACTGCAATGAGAAGCCTGTGCACTGCAACGAAGAGTAGCCCCCGCTCGCCACAACTAGAGAAAGCCCACGCGCAGCAACGAAGACCCAAAGCGGCCAAAAATAAATAAATAAATACATAAATTTATTTAAAAAGAAAATCACCTCAAAAATAAATAAATAAATAAACAAACATTTATTTCTCATGGTTCTGGAGGCTGGGAAGTCCAGGATTAAGATGCTAGTAGTCTGATGTCTGCGAAGGCCCCACTTCTTGGCTTGTAGACAACTGCATTCTTGCTTATCCTCACATGGATGTGAGGTAAAGATAGAGACAGAGGTAGAAAAGAGAGAGAAAGAGAGAGAGAGATTAAAGCAAGTTCTGTCAAGTCTCTTCCTTTAAGGGCACCAATCTCATTATGAGGGTTCCACCCTCATGATTTGATTACCTCCCAGAGGTCCAGCCTCCAAAAGCCATCACCTTGGGAATTCAGGCTTCACCATATGAATTTGGGGGTGACACAAACATGCATACCATAACAGCTACCTAATGTGCAGCTTGTATGATCTTTAGCTCAATGACAACAGCTCATGTGCCAAAGGCAGCTCTGACTTTCAGGAGAGAGTCACTGACACATCTCATGGCTGGGGATGTAGCTGAGTGGTTGGTTTTATCACAAGGGGGCAAAACCGTATAAATATTTTTTGAGCCTCCTATAGTATTTCATAGTATTTACGAGGTAGACATCACTTGGGATGAGTTAGCCTTTCCTGGCCTGACATGCTTCTCTGCTCCTTTTTTCTAAATAACAAGAAAAAGAAGGAAAGCAAAATAGAGGCATGGCTGGTGCGTGAATTACAAGGTGTCAGGGGACTGTCTGGAGCTTCCTTCTTTCTCAGAATCGTGCACACAAACGCCCACTACTTCTTAGTCTCTGGCTTTGCTGGGTAACAGTGGCATGAAAAGAAGAGAGGAAGTCACAGTGTGGTTAGGATAGGGGACTTCACCTGAAATTGGAGGAGTGTCCTGGCTGGTCACCTAAGTGCTGGATTTCTGGAACCCATGCTGTTCTCAGAAGCATTTCTTCTCTGTCTTGGAGTATTTCCTTTTGCCTACTATTCCTATGCAGTATATGATTTCAAATGATTTTGGCTGCAAGTAACATAAACCAAACTAAAAGAGGCTTTATCAGCAAGGAGTATTCTATTTTTATTTATTTTTAATTGAGACATAATTGACATATAACATTGTGTTAGTTTTAGGTGTATAATGTAATGATTTGATACATGTGTATGTTGTGAAATGACTGCCGGAGTAAGTTTAGTTACAATCCATCACCACATATAGTTATAATTTTTTTTCTTATGATGAGAACGTTTAAGGTCTACTCTCTTAGCATCTTTCAGAAATATAATACAGTATTATTAACTGGATTGACAAGGCATGTTTATTAGCCAGCATAACCAGAAGCCTGGAAGTAGGACAGTCGCAGAGTGGCTTAATTTAGGGGCTCCACGACAACATTTTAAAGATGCAAGTTCTTATCTTTTTGCTCTGTCATCCTCAGATTGTTGACTTATCTTCTTAGGTTGGTTCCCTCGGGGCTCTGTAGTTCCCTGTGCAGAAAGCAACATCTTCTAGTGAAAAGGGAACTTGCTTCTCCCACGTTGACTTAGAGCAGTTCCTAAAATGGAAATTTGCATGCAGGGAGGTTATGGATGATTGCTCTCAGGAACAGGACCTGATGGGGAGTGACAGACAGGACTGGCCAGCAAGAGCAATTGAACTGAGATGCAGTCTCAGCAGTGGCCTCAGGTGACCCCACAGGGCACCCTGGAGCTGGTTGGATCCTCAGAGTTTCCCAAGTTGAGACAAGAGGCTCTACCTATGTGCTTCTCCATGGGCCAGTCACTGGATTCGGGCTTAACCTTGGCCACAGACCTCTTGGAAGGTGCAGGAGTGAGAGCTTCTGTCCTAAAGGGGGGTCTGCGTGGTGCACCCAGCATCCACTACACGTCTCTTTTCATGAACAAAGACGTGTTTCCCACATGCCTCTTCACGTCCCCCTGGCCGGCACTGCATCTCATATCCATTTCTAAACCGTTTATTGGTAACGGCAGTGGAGATACCAGGATTGTCTTTGACTGAAAAAGAGCCACACTCTGGGGATAGCTTGGGTTTCTCCTGAAGGATGAAGCTGCTCTGAAGGAGGTATATAAAATCAGGTATGTTAGCAAGGAAGGTGGAGAGTAGGATGGCCACTCAGTGGCAACAGAATCTGGCCCATATAATCCTGAATATTTATCTGTCTGATTGATCAGTGCTGAACACAGTGGAGGGAATCCCAGATACAATATGTCAGAAATGTCTGCATCTCTCAGTGCCTATGGGAGGAGCATACAAGGAGGGGATAAAGGGCTACTTCCCACAGGAAGCCCCAAGCTGTGATTGCATTGGTGATGTAGGAGGATAGGTTTCTCTTCTCTATACAGTTGACCTTGAACAGTGTGAGGGTGAGGAGTGCCAGTCCTCTGCAAAGTGGAAAATCCGCCTGTAATTTTTCGTAGGCCCTCCCTATTTTCCTCCGTATCCGTATCCGTGGTTCTGCATCTTGGAGGGCCTCGTAATGCTGTAGTATTTACAATTGAAAAGAATCTGCATATAAGTAGACCTGTGCAGTTCAAATCCGTGTTGTTCAAGGGTCAACTGTATAAACTGTATTTAAAATGGTGATTGTGGAGGTTGGCTGAAGGCTCCATTGTCCTGGCTCCCAAGGAGTCCAGATGGACCTTAAAACATCAGTAAAATCTCTGCCGTGGGCAGACGTGCTTTACTTCTCGTTATGTCACCCTCCATCTTAGTTCGAGGTCCCCCGGCACAGACTCTGAGACCAAGATGCAAGTGCCAGCCATTTGTATGGGCAACACAGGTGGGGAAGGGGGCATATGACACAGGAAAGGATGGCAGCAGCGTTGTTGGATGAAGTGCAGGACCCCGATAAAATGTGAATTTCAGATAACCAACAAGTAATTTTAAGAATATAAGCATGTCCTATGCAATATTTTTTAGATAACCATTTTTTTTTAGGGTATGTCCCAAATATTGCCTGGGGGCATACTTATACTAAAAAATAAATCAGTTTTATCTGAAATTCAGATTTAACTGGGGGGGGGGGTCCTATAATTTTTATTTGTTGAAGCTGACAACCTGAGATGGCAGCCAATAAAGAATGCATGGTCAAGTCAGCAGCTACTGGGGTGACTGGCGCTTTATCCACTGGGGGCTCTGGGAACCAGTGTAGAAGACATGGCCCAGAGTTACTGAACCCAGGAGGCAAAGGAGCTGGGGTATTTGTATATCTGCTCCAATAGTCTTTGGTTGAGAGCTGGGTGGGGTGGGGTGCTGGTCCTGAGGTGGTGATTTCCTGGCTTTGGTGACCTTTCATGAGCACAGACAGAGCAGCATCCCTCGTGTGGCTTCTGAGAAAGGCCTCAGGCAAAGAGATGCAGGTCTTGATAGCTTCAAGTCAGCTGACGACCATAAAGTGATAAGGCCCAAGTGATATGAGCAGGGCACCGACAGTGCCCTAGGACCTCAGTTATGAAACGGATGTCCTAGGACTGGAAGTTACTAGAAGTCAATAGATCTGGGTTAGAATTTTGGTTCTATCAGTGAATGTATGACCTTGGACATATTGCTTAACTTCTTGGCCCCTTTATCAATTAAATGGAGCTAATGATACCTACTTCATAGGGTTATTGTGCGGAATAAAAACACGAAAAAGTATATACAATGCCTGGTACCTAGTAAGTGATCAGAAAATATCTGGTCATGAGGATGTTAAAATATATAGGCTTTGAGATCAGACCTGAGTTTGAGTCCTAACTCTACCAGCTACCAGCCTGTGGCCTTGGATAAGTCACATTATCTCTCTGCCTCTTCATCTGGAAAAGGCAGGGACTTCCCTGGTGGTCCAGTGGTTAAGACTCTGTGCTTCCACTGCAGGGGGCACGGGTTTGATACCTGGTTGGGGAAGTTTCACATGCTGCATGGGACAGTCAAAAAAAAAAAAAAGAAGAAGAAAAGAAAGAAAGAAAAGGCATCCATCTCCTGAAACTCTTTTGAGGGTGGAAAGGTATGAGGTATGTTAAGGTATGAGGTATGTTAATGAGGTATGAGGTATGTTCATGCCTGGCACAGAGCAGGCATTCGGGTCTACGAATGTTTGTGCTGTTATTCCTTAGTAGGGCGTGAGGAGGGTATGAGTTCCTCACGAAATGTTCCAGGCCAAACCTGGGATGTAACTCTGCCCAAGTCTCTTCAAACCCTTGATGGAATCATACACGGGCACAGGGCTGGGACTTCTGGGGAGGGTGGATCTGTGTAGCCATCAGGAATTGCCATTCTTCTGGGCACAGATCCCGCCCTCTTGAAACTAGGTGGGGCCACGTGACTTGCTTTGGCCAATAAAATGTGACAGAGGTGGGTGGCACTTCTAGGGGGACTGATTCCATGCTGCAAATGCCTAGGTGAGTAGTTACCATTGAGTAGTTGCATCAGAGATTGTCAGGCCCTCAAAACCCACAATATTTACTATCTGTCCCTTTACAGAAAGAGTTTGCTAACCCTTACACTAGCCTATCCTGACATGAGACACACCTTCTGCTGTATTTCAACCTGGAGTGTGTGTGGGACCTGAGATTCTGCTTTTCTAATAAGCTCCCAAGGGATATCGATGTTGCTGGTCCATGGACCATCCTTTGAGTAGCAAGACTCTAGGACAGGGTTTCTCAGCCTCAGCACTATGGATATTTGGGCCCCGATTATTCTGGGTTGTGGAGAACTGTCCTGTGCATTATGGGATGTTTAACATCATCCCTGGCCTACATTCACCAGATGCCAATAGTTCCTCCTAAGATGTGACATCCAAAAATGTCTCCAGACATCCCCTGGGAGACAAGTCACCCCTAGCTGAGAGTCACTGCTCTGGGGTGTCTGGGGTGTGGCCAGCAGGCTCACAGTTCCCCGGGGTCTTGATAACCAGCTCTTGGGCAACAGGGTTGGTCTGTCTCCTGCCTGTCTGGGCCGAAGAATGATGGAAATGGTGCAGAAGATGAACTCGTTTCAGACAGGATAAGTCAGGTACTAGGGAAATGCAGATTATGCCAGGCAGGAAGAGAGGGAAGTTACACTTTTCTGCTCTGCTTAAGAGTCAAGTAGATTTTTAAGAATGTTTCCCTGAAAAAGCTGGATAAGACAGGTGGAAAAATCTGACTGATGAGAAAGTTTAGAGTCTGGAAAAAAAAAACAAGTCGAATCTGTGGGCTTCTTCACTAATGGCTAAAAGCCTTGCTAGGTGTATCAACTGGCCAGACATTTGAAGTTTGGTCACTCTGGCCCCTTCAGCCCGTCCCCTCTCTGACCTTCCATGCAGAGCAGGACTGATTGTTATCTTTACGAAGAAACCCTGTTTTAGGGGAAAGAAAGGGAAAACCACCATCCTGCCCTTTGCTGCGCGTCCCAGGGGAGTGCTGACTTAAATCTGCTGCGCGTCCCAGGGGAATGCTGACTTAAATCTGCTGCAAAAGCAAACCTCAGATTGGATGAATCAGAGGTGGGTGGCTGTGCTGCATTCATTCTCGGAGGGAAACAACCCAAGTGAGAGTGCTTTGAAATCAGGGGGAAAGAATCCTTCATACGTGTCTCAATTTTCACCATTTGCATCTGACCACAAGAAGAAACCCCTGACAATCTGTTTTCTTTTAATATCTTTTTTTGCAGGCCCTTTAACATGTAATACGGTTTATTATTCTATTTATTTTTCTGGATTGTCTAAAATTACTAAAGCCCTAAGAGATTGTTATTTTGAAACTTCAAACAGCGCAGAAATGGGTCGTTAGGAGGGAAGGATGAACCCTCCAATCCTACTCCTGGGGATGAACCACGTGACTGTTTTGGTGCCACCCCCACCAGATCTTTCTATATTATTTAACGCACACGTAGATTGTTTACACGTGAGAGTATAATAGTGTGTGTGGGATGATTCTGCTTTATTTGTTTTCATTGACTATCTGGGCCAGGATGAGGGTGAGTTGAGTGAGACAGCTAGGGTGCAAAATTTAAGGAGGCCCTCACCCCTAGGTGCACGCTGGTGCAGGGTCAGCAAGTATACAACCCCGGGGGTGAGCGCCTCCTTATATTTTGCACCCCAGGCATCTCACTCTTAAACATTATTCTCAGGGCCCTGCCGGTGGGCCCGAGGCTGGCCTCACCCTAGTCTCCCTGCTTGTTATATCTTAGATATCTTTCTGTTACAGTTCAAATAGCTCTGCCTCATGTTTTTTTTTGTAGTACAGTTTACGTTTTAAAGGGAACCAGTTCTTCAGTTTCATTTCTGACTACCCAGGGAGTGTACAACAGGAACAGAAGTATTTGTGTATAACTTGCCTCCACTACCTTCTAGAAACTTCTTTTTTAAAAAAAAGTAACATTTTTTTTTTTTAATTTTATTATTCATTTTTACTTTTGGCTGTGTCAGCACACGGGATGTTTGTTGGGGCACGTGGGCACCCCCCGGCATGTGGGATCTTAGTTCCCCGACCAGGGATCGAACCTGCGGCCCCTGCGGTGGAAGCCCTGAACCTTTTATTTTAAAGATTTATTTATTTTTTATTAAAAAAATGTTTTTTGGCTGTGTTGGGTCTTAGTTGCGGCACACGGACTCTTGGTTGAGGCCCGTGGGCTCCTCATTGCAGCGTGCGGGCTTCTCTCTCTAGTTGTGGCATGCAGGCTCCAGCGTGCGCGGGCTCCAGGGCGCATGGGTTCTGTAGTTTGCAGCACGCAGTCTTTCTGGTTGAGGTGCGCAAGCTCTGTAGTTGTGGTGCGCGGGCTTAGTTGCCCCACAGCATGTGGGATCTTAGTTCCCTGACCAGGGATGGAACCCGCGTCACCTGCATTGTAAGGTGGATTCTTTACCATTGGACTGCCAGGGAAGTCCCGAAACTCCCTTCCTTATAGGTGTTGACCTAAAGCAAATAGAGGGCCAGATATTTCTCCAGCAAAGATGGGTTTCTTTGGGATCAGCAGAGAATTGCAGTTCGGGGTCTGCAACCATGGTGAACCACGTGTAAGTCCCTCCTCAGCCCCTTGTTGAGCTGCCCTGTTAATGAGTTGAGAGGATAATGGTGAGCAGCTGAGAGAGGCCAAGTAGATTTACATCAGAAAAGCCTCTAAGCTACTTGGGAGAAAGGGGTGCAAGAGGTGAAAGAAAAGGGCATAGGAGAGGGTCTCGAGGAAGAGGCAGGAAAAGGGGATTTGGGGGGAGCAGCTGCCTCTGTGAGTGAGAATTTGGGAAAAGAAATGTCTACAGAGGAAAGTTAGCACATGTGACGTAGTGTGACTCAGTCTTTGCTATCCCTTCATGTCCTCTTGGAAGAGCCTTACATTATTCCTTCAGGTTTTCTGGAGTTGAGTTTGTGCTGTTTGGGGTGCGTCATGGCCTAGAACCCAGCCCCAAGGCCAATTGCACATAATTGGGTTACATGTTCTTGGTGAATTTGATGTGGGATCACTGGAGCCCAGAACAGTTACTTATTTTTCAAAAAATCCACTCTCCTACTAAAGATAGAGGGTCCTAGGCCACTTTGAGAAGTTTTGGGAAGCTCTGAACCTACTCAGAATAATGTAGATGAACAAATGCACAGACAATTTTGCCAGCAGTATTCAGGGGATCCTGGAACCCCAGAGGCCCAACCTTACACCCTCTGTCAAGAATAGAGGGGAGGGGGGACTTCCCTGGTGGCACAGTGGTTAAGAATCTGTCTGCCAATGCAGGGGGCACAGGTTCGAGCCCTGGCACGGGAAGATCCCACATGCCGCGGAGCAACTAAGCCCGTGCGCCACAACTACTGAGCTTGTGCTCTAGAGCCCGCGAGCCACAACTACTGAGCCTGTCTGGTGCAACTACTGAAGCCCACGCGCCTAGAGCCCGTGCTCCGCAGCAAGAGAAGCCACCGCAATGAGAAGCCTGCGCACCACAACGAAGAGTAGCCCTCGCTCGCCACAACTAGAGAAAGCCCACGCACAGCAACAAAGACCCCCAACGCAGCCAAAAATAAATAAATAATAAATTTATATTAAAAAAAAGGAATAGAGGGGAGGGTTCTACCTAACGCTGTAGGCCCAGCCACTGCAAATCAGATCATGGTGAAATTGGGCCACATCAGTGAGCCTCTCCGTCTCCAAGAGGACCTGGTGGAGGCAGATACGAACTTGAAACCTGAGTATTTTGGAGCCTTGGTCTCTCCCGCTTGACAACAGGGGGAATATTTGGGAATTTGGCAGAAGTTTCTGACCCAGAAATCTTACAATGGGAGTTTGTCTCTGAAATCCCATTGGAGACCATTAGTGGAGCGATTTGTAGCCCCTTGCTTTTTTGGGGTGCCAAGAGCTGTTCTGTTTTTGGGAGGCAGCCATCCAGGACTGGGAAAGAGCAGGCAAGAATATTCTAAGCCCTGCTGAGTGATCCCTGGTGGAAGGTGAAGAAAAATGAGAATGTAAATCCTTAGTGGCTGAGAGAAGCCTGGAAGACTGGATGTTAGGACGAGCCTTGGAAAGAAGTAACAAAAGACTGTTAAGTGGGGGAAACCCACTCCGTTTTTTCTTGTCTTCCTCCTCCTCTTTCTTTAAAAGCTATTCTATCCTCACTAGGGAGACCTAGGGACCGTTCACCTTTCTGAAGCCAAGCGAGGGGGATTCCAAGAGAATCATGGGTCGTCTTAGTTTGAGTTTGCCTCGAAGCAGACCCTGGAAAAAGAATGTTATTGCAAGTAGTTTATTTGTAGGGAAACACTGGGAGGGGGAGGGGGAAGTGAGTCAGAGAAGGGAAGGCAGCCCCTAAAAGGGTGTGTTGTAAAGTGAGATATCAGTAGAAAACGTGCCCTCAGAGATATTCCACCTAATAGGCAGGGTATTTATTCCCCAGCCCTGGAGAGCCATTGATTAGGGGCTGATCCTGGAGGGTGTTAATTCCCTGGCAATTTCGGCCTGCTGCATGCTTGGGCAGGGTGGGGTCCAGTTGTCAGAGAAAGCCTGCAGGCAAAGATATTCAGGTGCTGGCAATTGGGAGTCAGGCTTGTATGTACTAAAAATAGTAACAGCTGAAGGGATCCACGGGGCGCCATGACTTCTACTCCATTTGTGATCATTAGCGGAGCCTCCAAAGAGCAGAGCGGGGCCTCATGTTCCCCAGTTGGTTGCTTGCTTGCTTGCTTGCTGAACTGCCAAAGCTAACAGGCACTCCTGGTGGAGCCAGTGGAGAGGAGTGTGCTGAGAGTTTTTGGAAGAGCTCAAAAGTTGCGGGGTGAGCTTGAACAAGGAGCCTTGCGCCTGCTTCTGATCTAGAGATGGCCCATGACAGCAGGGATTGAAGGGACCGTGGTGTATTGAGGTTGGAAGAAGATGGGGCAACTCCAGGACAAGCTCCGTTCTTCACTGCAGTTGGAAGGCGCACACCCCGGCACTTCCTGCAGCTCCGCATGAAAAGCCATGGAGGTCAGAGTCTGAGAAGGAGCTGTAGGGCTTGCCCAGGAGGCCACTGGGTCACACAATGGGATGTCCAACATGGAAAAGTCATTGTCAACTCGAATTGCTATTGGTGCGAAAAGGAGACATGGCTACCCCTCTGGGAGAAATCATCCTCATTGGAGAGGGACTGGGGAAAGCTCAACACAGCCACCTTTGTGGTGCTCACCATGGCAACAAGGATGATCAGTGTCACATGGAGCCACCGGGACACTTTGCCAGCACTGACACATGGATACTCAGGTAAGGAGACTCCCTGTCTCAGGCTTCAACTCTGAAGAAGCCCACAGCTACGAGGGTGGGGATGAGGTCTTTTGTTTTTCTTTCCAGTGTTATTGAGATATAATTGACATAAGACATCATAGAAGCCAAATGTGTGTTACATAATGATTTGATTATATGTATGTACTGTGAAAATGATCAGCACAATTAGTTGTTAACATCCATCCTTTCACATAGTTGCAAAATTTTCTGTCCTTGTGATGAGAACTTTTAAGATCGACTCTCTTAGCCACTTTCAAATATAGAAAACAGCATTGTTAGCTATAGACATGATGTTGTATATTACATCCCCAGGACTTAATGTATCTTACAACTGGAAGTTTGACCACTTTCACCCAATTCCCCAGCCCCATTCCCCGTCCCCTGCTTCTGGCAACCATAAATCTGATCTCTGTGTCTATGCGTTTTTTTAAAAAAATTGAAGTATAGTTGATTTACAATATTGTGTTAGTGTCAGTTGTATATCAGAGTGATTCAGTTATAGATTTAGATTTAGATTTCACATATGAGATCACACTGTATTTGTCTGACTTATTTCTCAGCGTAATGCCCTCAAGGTCCATCTATATTGCCCATTTTAAAATTGGATAACTTGTATTTTTGCTGCTGAGTTGTATGAGTTCTTTATATATTTTGTATAATAACTGTTTATCAGATCTGTGGTTTGCAAATATTGTCTTCCATTGTGTAGATGGCCGTTTCGTTTTGTTGATGGTTTCTTTTGCTGTGAAGAAGCTTTTAGTTTGATGTGCCTCCCACTTGTTTATTTATTTATTTATTTTGCTTGTGCTTTAGGTGTCATATACAAAAAAACCACTGACAAGACCCATGTCAGGAAGGTTTTTTCCTATGCTTTCTTCTAGGAGTTTTATAGTTTCAGGTCTTACATTTAAATCTTTAATCCATTTTAAGTTAATTTTTGTGAGTGGTTTAAGGGGTCTAGTTTCATTCTTTTGCATGTGAATATCTGATTTTCCCGACACCATTTAGTGGAGACTGTCTTTTCTCCACTGAGTATTCTTGGCTCCCTTGTCAAATATTAGCTGACCATAAATACATGAGTTTATGCTTGGGCTCTTGATTCCGTTCCATTGATCTATTTGTCTCTTTTTATGTCAGTACCATACTATTTTGATTACAGTATCTTTGTAATATAGTTTGAAACCAGAAAGTGTGATGCCTCCAGCTTTGTTCTTCTTTCTCAGGATTGACTATTCCAAATCTCTTGTGGTTCCATGCAAATTTAAGGATTGTTTTCTCTATTTCTGTAAAAAAAAAAAAAAAAAATCTATATCTATATATATCTATCATTGGAATCTTACAGGGATTGCATTAAATCTACAGAAAACTTTGGGTAGTATGGACATTTTAACTACTAATTCTTTCAGTCCATGAACAGGGATATCATTCCATTTATTTGAGTCACCTTCAGTTTCTTTATTCAGTGTTTTATAGTGGGCAGTGTAGAGATCTTTCACCTCCTTGGTTAAATTTATTCCTAAGTATTTTTTAATGCTATTGTAAATGCGAGTGAGGTGGTCTTAAAAGAAGACTCCCCCTCCCCATTCCCAGCTTAAGAAGCTGGGGGCCACAGTGCCGGCCTGCATTGAATCTCTGAATTGTGCTTGAGAGTGAATTTTTTTAAAATCAAGAATGAGTAGAGTAGAAAAATAAAATGTAGCAGAACCATATAGTGGAATATCATATGGCAATGAGAGTGAACAAACTATTACAACATGCAGCAATATAAACAAAATGTTAAGTGGGTGAAGCCTGATGCATGAATATACACATTGTTGGATTCCATTCACGTGAAATTCCAAAAGCAGCAAAACAAATGTATGGTGTCAGAAGTCAAGATAGTGGCTACCTTGTGTGGAGTAGCAGTTGTAGGAAAGGAGCACAGAGAGGTTTCTAAGATTTTGGTCTTGTTTCGTTTCTTGATCTGAGTAGAGTTTACACAGATGTGTTCATTTTATGCAAATTCATTGAGCTGTACATTTGGGATCTCTGTACTTTTCTATATGTCTTTTATACTTCAATACATTTACAAAATTTTAAAAATTTTGAACAAAAATACTAAGTCTTATACCTTGGAATGAACTTTTCTGGTAACCAAAAGTAACTGAAAAGTTCCGGAACTGGACCAGGATGTCACCAAGGGAGCTATTACCCTAAAGGAAAGTGGGAACTCAGCCGAGCAGAGATGGGGGCAGTAAAATCCATACCGTGGATCCAGGACAAATAACCTTTTGCTTCAACAAAAACTTCAAGAATCAAAAGCAAAGAAAGGAGAGGGACAGGAAGAAGTCAGTTTTGCGATGACACTTCCCAAGAAGCTGTGATTTCTTGATAAATTAATGAACGGTTGCAAATGTTTGGCAACGGCGTTGTCAAGACTGTCCTCAGAGAAGAGATTCCAGATGAGAAGGATATTTTTCAGTAAACTCCCTTGTCTCCAGGCTCCAGGAGACCTGGCAGGCGCTGGCAGGCATGCTGTCTAACACATAAGGGGGACCCATCAGCTTCTTCAAGCTTCCCACAAAATGTTGTGATGAACCTCGATGTGGCTGCAATTAGATCAAATAAAAGCAACGTGTTAAAAGCACAGCAGTGGGAGGTCATGTGCAGACCATCAATGAACACGTTGTAAATCTAAGTCTTTCCGTGCGCCTGATAGAGAGGTGTGGCATGGAATGGAGATGAAGGCGGAGTCTGCTGGTTTGCAGTGTCATCCTGAGTTTGCCAGGGATTGGGGGAGGGGTATTAGAATGATATTAAGGAAAAACAGCTCGTTGTTTTCAGGGCTTCCTCTGTGCCAGATTCGGTGCTAACTGCTTTGCAGGCAATACCAGTGAAGTGGGTTGTATTAGTCCCATTTTAAGCTGAAGAAACTGAGGTCCTGAGTAGTTAGGAGAATTGATAAAGGTGAATAAACAGTTAACTAGGGCCTGTGTCTGCCAGAATCCACAGTTCACCTGCTTTTTAATTTTTACTTTTTTAAAGTGTAATTTACATACAGGAAGTTACATGCATCTTAAGTGAGAGTGATGAGTTATTAGCATGCAGCCACCACCCAGATCAAAACAGGGAACGTTCCCATCATTCCAGAAAGTTCCCTCATGCCCCTTCTCAGTCATCACCCCCAAAGAAAGTACCATTCTGATTTCTATCGTCATAGATTAGTTTTGCCTATTCTTGAACTTCATAAATGGCATCGTATCATGTGTGCTGTTTTGTGCCCGGCTTCATTCAGTCAATGTGAAGACTTTGAGATTGACCCCCGTGTATCCTGCTCGAATCAGCAGTCCGTTCATTTTTCATTGCTGAGTCGTATTCCACTGTATGAATATGCTGCTCTGTGTCGATTCATTCTGTTGATAGATATTTGGGTTGTTTCCCGTTTTAAAGGCCAAGTGCTTTTAACCACAAATATTTCACTGCAGATTGATGAAGGCAGCTGGGTTACTTGTCACAGCAGGAAGGGCACTTATATGAAAAAAGAATGGGGTTTCAGAGGCTGAGACTGGGTGCAGTTAAGCTAAGGAGAAATGGAAGCCGAGCTGGACCCTCTTACCCTCGGGTTTCTGCAGAAGTCACTCGCTGGCTTCCTTCACTCAGGTCTCTGCTCAAATGTCACATTCACACCTTACTTAAAAAGGCACCTCCCAACAGGTTAAATGTCAACACAGGGGTACAATCAGCAAAATCCAGACCATGTGACGTTCCATAGGACAAATGACCTGCTCATTTCAACAGAAATCTGCAAGAAACAAAAACAAAGACAGGACTAATGGATGGGGAATCTATAGACTAAAAGATTTGTTTGAATCAGAATCTAAATTAGGTTCCTACCAGGCAAGCCAGCAAAATAATGTCAGACAGTGGAGGGATATGAAAACGGGGGGACTATTAGAGTGTGTTAAGAAATTCTTATTGAATGGTTTAAGTATGATTCTGGCATTGGGGTTATGTTTTGTATCGGTTCTTTCTCTTTTAAAGTAAGTGACACCTCTCCACCCTCATGTTCTATCCTTCTTACCTGCCTGATGTTATTTACTAGCACTTATGGCCCCCTGACATTGATCCTTTTTGTTTTTTGAATATAAGCTTCATGAAGGCAGAGCCTTTGTCTTGTTCATAATGCTTATTAGTTCCAGCGCCTGGCGCGTAGAAGGTGCTCGTTAAATTTGCGTCGAATGAACATGCGAAGAGTTTGAGCAAGGTTCCCCTGCAAACAAAATGCCAAAGAATTGAGAAACAGAGGGGAATGATGAGCCATGGGAACATAGTTTCTGAAATCTGAGTTTCTTGTAGAGAGAGAGGCTGGCTTTGAAGGGCAGCTTTGTCAGAACTGTTTAGGGAGCTCTCTCCTGTGCTTGACCAGAGGGGAGACGAAAGTCACCCTGCCCAGATGATCCCCACGTTTGAGCTGGGCCACCATGCAGCAGGCTGGCTGTGTTTTCAGCAGCTGGGAGCCACGGGGCAAGCCTGTCACCAGGGTACGGGCTGCAGCATTTGAAGACATGCTCCGTTACTATTTAACTACATCACTCTGGGCTCGTCTCTTAGCCTCTCTGTGCCTCAGTTTTGTCTGTTGTGAAAGGGCTTCATTCATACAGCTCTCCCACAGGGAGAAGCAAAGGAGAGTCTTCATGTGGGGTGGGGACTAAAGACAGGCATTTTAGTAGCTCCGCCCCCCTTCCCCAGTAATTCTGAGCAGGTGCCCCTGATCTAAAAATTGACTTGATACACAGAGGGGAAGGTTGTAGAGTTGTGCCTAAAACACAAATTGCTAATAGTCAAAATTGCCTTTGGAAATTCTTCTAGGAAGGAACCTCATTGGAGAGAACAGCTTTGCCTCCACGAGTGGGACAGCTTTCTGTGTCCTCACCCAGCGCCGGATGAAGGAGGTGGACACCAGGTCCACCTCAGTACAGGGGGAGGCCGTCACTGAGGGGGGCACAGGAGAACTGGGACTCGCTGGGGTGTACCTAGCCAATGGCATGGGCAGGACCTGAACCCAGGCCATCTGGCCCTGGAGCCTGGGTCCTTAACTGCACTGCTGTGTGACCCCAAGGGGAAGAGGGCCACCAGCATCCTCAGCTGACAAGGCAGTGAGTGCCTGGGGTAAAGCAGTGTTAGGAGCATCGGTCTGGATTTAGCACACTCGCTGGTTGAAGACAGAGGGGAGATGGAGCATAGCGGAGAGGACCACAAAAATAGAGGTGGTGGGAGGTGTGAGGCCCTGGCCCAGCTTCCAACTGTCGCTGGTCCCCCAGGGCAGGGCCAGGGCCGGTCAGCCTCGATTATAAACTAGCTCAGCCACCAGCCTTGGTCTGAGCTGCTCACAAATCAGAGAGGCTGGCTGCTTTGAGTTTTCTTGTTTTTTTTTTTCTTTCTTAGTTGTAGACGTTGAGAGGTGGTAGAACAGCCCCAAACAAGACCTGGGGATGAGTAAAGGGCCTGGATTATCCCCAACCTGGAATTCAAAGGCAGCTGCAATAGGAGGAAGGACTTGCCCAGACATGTCCACACATCCTTGAGGGCTTGGGAAGAGGATGCAGGATTCCTGGCTTCCCTCCAGGCTCTGCATCCACTTCCTCTCCTCCTGTTTTCCCACTATTGAATTTGGGTCTCTTTCCGGAATGTTCTAAGCCATTTTAAAGGCAGCAACACACTCTGTTTCTGCTTTGGCTATTACCTCTGAGAAACCAGGAGCACATTGCCCAGCAGCTACCGGTGGCCCTCAACCTGAACTGTAGGCTGACCCCTGGCTGAGTGATGGCTATTAGGAAGGACCCTCCCTCCTAAGACCCCCAAGCTGCTTCAGACTCAGCCATAAAAGCACGTATCGGCATTTCTGCCGTCTTTTCCCCCTTGCGCCTTGACTGTCCCATCCTGCTGGCCTCTGTCAGCACCTCTACCTGGATTTCAGTTCATTCATTTCGTGAGACTGTCCCAGGCCTTGACGGTGCCCTGCTTACATCTGCCTCAAGCACCTGCGTGGTTTCCTTCAGCCATCATTGCCTGAGGGCTTTCTCTGGCTGCCCAGGCCAGTTCAGCCCCTGGTATAGGATAGTCCAGAAGTTCCAGGGTGTCATCGCCCCCCGCAAGTCCCTAGTAGCCCTCAGCCAATGCCTGGTGGGAGTTGGTGGATAAACGCCCCGGCTCCCTTGCGCCTCTGCTGGGGTAACCCTAAAGTGTTTTCTATACTGTGTGCCCTGGGGCATACGTGTGAGTATAACAACGCAATGACTAAGAAAACATGTCAGTTGTTAAGTGTTATGCTGCTGTAAATGGCTACTTAAAATTGGGTGTTCAGGGAAATTGAGGTTTAGGCTGAGCTGTGAATTACAGGAAGAAACCAGATGGATAAAGATAAGACAGGAGGAGATCACTGGTAGAGGGGGGAAAGTAAGAGCAAAAGCATGGAGATGGGAAACTCTGTCAGAGTGTTAGTAATGAGGTGGTTTCCTAGTATTAGGACAGTGGCTAAGGGTAGTGCCTGGTACAGAGCGCAGGCTTGACCAGGGACACCAACATGGTCTGGGTATTAGTGCAGGCTTCTCTGAGGAAGTAAGAGGGAAACCTAAATCTGGAGAATCAGAAGGAGTAATAGAAGATTGGGAAGAAAATAGAGCCTTCCAGGCAGAAGAACATCATGTGCAAAGGCCCTGAGGCTGGAGATATGATACATGCAGTATGGCTGAAGGAAATCAGGGGTAGAGAGCTCAAGATGAGGCTGGAGGGGTTGTGTGACAGATTGTGTTATAAGTGAGCAAATATTCACTCACCTCCCTGCCCCTTTTAGGCATGAGGATACTTCCCATTGACTTGAGGCTTGGCCCTGTGGCTTGCTTTAGTGAATGGAATATGAACGATTGGGACCTAAGCAGAGACCTGAAGTGTGTTTGAGAAGTTGGACTTGGCCTCTAGCATTCTTGGATGCAGGAGGCCATCAAGACGTTATGTAGGAAGTCCTTCTACCTTCTACCAACCTGTTCAGTTCTATGTAGTTATCCTACAAGGTGATATGGTGAAGATGGGTGGATGATTGATGGGAAGCTCAAAAGGTGCCTTTTTGGTAAGAGAGAGGAGCCGGGCTGCTGGGACTAAGCCTTCATGTGACATAAATCCTGTCCTTCCTCCTCAGACCCTGGGGAATCCAGGTGGAAGGACTGTTCTTAGTGCACAGAGTCTATGATGGTGGTTTAGTGGGAGGCCGGGTCAGACTCTCACTTCCAGGGTGGACTCCTTGCGGGAAAAGATTTAAGGGTGGACAGTTGTGAAGGTAAACATCCTGACCAATGAAGAGAAAAACAGCCAAGCCGAGCATACACAACTTTCACCAGGACAGTGGGAGGCTGGTTCTTCCCAAAGGGCCTGTTGGCTCTTGCTGTGCAAGCTCCCAGCAGGGTTGGTGATCCTGGAGTGGGAGAACCTCTTCTCCAAGGCAAAACAGGAATCTTGCGTGTGGGGAAGAGCCAAGGGAAGAGAGAGTGGATGGCTTAGGAGTGATCAGGTGGGTTATTATCTGGGAGGAGCTGCTTAAGGCCAACGTCAAAATTTCAACCTCTGTTGGGGTTGGTGGCTGGGTGGGAATGGGAGAGAGGGGGTTATGTGTTCATAAGCCAGGACTCCCATGAGGACGTATCAGCAAAAGTTACAGTCTTTCCTTGTCAGTTCTTGGAAGAACTAGATTTCCCTCATCATCTTAGAAAAATGCTTCTAGAGTCAACTGATAGCCGTTGAAATAGTGGAGGTGTTCAGTTTTTGTCAAAATTCTGCTTTCATTGCCTGAGCGTTGCCCTGAGTGTTGGGTCTAGAGCTGATTCATGGGGTTTGGGCCTTTGTAGCCAGGACAGAGAGAGTGAGAGGATGAAACTGGTGGAGGACCAATCTCTCACCTCACTTGGTGGAAAAGCTCCTGCCATCGTACACAGGTACAGAAATCTTCCCAAGGGGAGTATTGAAGCCTGACTCCCACTTCAAAAGGTCCTTCTGATTCTTCTTCTACTGCCATTTAGAACTAGAGCATGTTTTCATCTCCAAAGACTGGGCCCCCGTTTTATGTCTCCAGAGCAGCCCCCAATTCACCTTGCTAACCTTGATAATATTTGATATTATCAAATATTGGTTGATAATCTACCATGTGCCAGTCAGTGAAATTATAGAAGTTAATGCACAGTCTGATAGGCAAGCACAGTGCATCTCAACATTTTTGATGCCACAGCCCATGGTGAAAATGATAACTTTATATGATATCCCTCTGAGATGCTATCATGCTAATTGAGTCTCTTTCCTTTCTCCACTTTACCAAACATCTACTTCTATTATCCTTGTTTAGTTTGGACCATGGCCCCCCAAAGAGCATATTAATATGCTAGAACCTATCAAGGTGGTGAATAAGTAAATAGTGAAAAATTTGAAATAATCTGAATGTCCATTTTAGCAGAAGCAGATCCAGAGACAAAGATTTGAGTGTAATTATTTTTTGAGGTCAGTGTGTGTGTGTTGGTGGGGGGATGCGGTGTGCACAACCCTGGAAGGCGATGGAGAAATGGTACAGAGAAGAGGAGAGGAGCAGGCAGCCAGTAGAAAATGTGTTATTAAGCCTAGTACCACTGTCAGCATCTGGAGCTTATTTCCATAGGGGAAGCTCTGGAACCCAAGGTAGAGAGCACTCCTTAGAGTTGCTTCATCCAGTGGGTGAGGGAGCTGGGGTATTGATACACCAACTCCCCCAGTCATTGTCCGAGAGCTGCTCCTGGCAGGTGTTAATTCTCCGGCACTTGCCCCTGCTGCATTCATAGACAGCGTAGCATTCTGCAGTTCTGGAACCAGACTTCCGACCCAGAGATGCAGGTGCCAACAGTGGCATTTGGCTGGAGCACACGGAAATGTTAGGGACATGGGTGGAGCACTGGCAGAGCCTGCTAGACCTACAAGAAAGGGTGGTAGAATATTTTTTAACACGTGATTTCAAGCAAAGGATAAAGTAGAACTATGTTCAGCCACATGATGTCGAGTAAACAAAAGCAGCTTATAGGACATCAAGTAGAGTCAGACCCTTTGGATCAATTATTCTTCTGTGCATGTGAATATGCCACATGTAGGGGAAGGCAAGGCTGGAACTAGGCTAAGGCAAAGATACTTGCTTTGTGCACAGATTCTACAGGGGTGACAAAAAACTCAGTAATCAACACAAATAATATTTCCATGGAATATTTTTTTTTTTTTAATTTTATTTTATTTATGGCTGTGTTGGGTCTTCGTTTCTGTGCGAGGGCTTTCTCTAGTTGTGGCAAGCGGGGGCCACTCCTCATCGCGGTGCGCGGGCCTCTCACTATCGCGGCCTCTCCTGTTGCGGAGCACAGGCTCCAGACGCGCAGGCTCAGCAATTGTGGCTCACGGGCCTAGTCGCTCCGCGGCATGTGGGATCTTCCCAGACCAGGGCTCGAACCCGTGTCTCCTGCATTAGCAGGCAGACTCTCAACCACTGCGCCACCAGGGAAGCCCCATGGAATATTTTTAAAATATCAAAGTTAATGCCAACAGTTCTTAATGAACAAAGTATCAAAATTTTCAATAAAATCAGGATCTGACCTTGTCTTTGCACAACTTGGCCTCATTCCCCTCATGTTAATCCTGGCCCTGTTGGATCCTGGCCCGTTGAGGTGGAAAGTTAGGGAGATGCCCTGGCCTCTCCCCTCTTCCAGCCCTCCAGCCTCTCGCTCATGCATCCCTTGGCCGATCCCAGCTACCACCGCTGATGTCAGAGCCCCAGAAACCCCACCGGCAGGGGGCAGCTTCGCCCCCTCTGTCTTCCCCTGTCCCCCATGCTCACTCACCCCTGGACACAGAGCAGAAAAGCTGGAGGGGGACGAATGTATATGAGGACTCGAGGGCCCAGGACCAGTACCATTTCCTCAGGAACCACAATAACCTGGAGGCCAGAAGAACTGGTTCCAGAGCAGGCCCACAAAAGCCCTAGCAACCGACACCTTGGTCTTCCAGGCCTGGTCCCCCGTGGGTAGTTAACCGCACATGCTCTTTCACAGTCCTCTGGGGTGACAACCTGGGGTCAGGCTGACCTGGCCGGGCTCCGCTTGGTGTACCGAGAGCCCAGAGCCAAATGGCAAGTCATCAAAGCCAGCTTGTGGAAACCAAGCCATCCCGACCCCTCTCCCCCTGACAGCCGGGCCAGTGCCAAGAGCTCTCTGACCCCAGCTCCTCCAGGAGTTTGTGTGCTGCAGGTGCGTGCAGCCAGCCCCTTTGCAGGTGGGCTTCTTAGTTCATTAGGCATCAAGGACCCTTTATGTTTATGTAGCTCAATGTCGTGCTCACTACTGACACCTGTGGAAAGATGGGGCCAGGCGGGTTCTGAGAGGTCTTTGCAGGGCAGTGGGCAGGGAGACCAAAGTCACTTGGGGAGGAGTATAAACTGGAGGACAGAATGAACTTCTCTTTCATTTGACGACTTCATGGATCCTGAGCAGTGTTTTCTTTGGGAGATGTTAGCTTACGCCAGTGCGAACAAAATAATGTTTCTGTCTTGACTGAGACATTTGGCCAGAGAATTCATTTCACAGCCAGTGTTCAGACTGACTGTCACACAACCTTTAGTTTTCTTCCGTGGAAAACAAAAACACGACGACTTGTTTTCAGGTCCTTGGCAACTGGCAGTGCTGTGTTTTCTTTGTCGTGTCACAGTGGCTTCCATTCCCCCCCTTACCTGTACCTGTAATGAGTGCGTGGGAGTGTCTCAAAGGCAGAAGCGTAGAGAAAGGAGGAGAGGGGCTTGTAATATTCCACAACGAGTGTCAGCACCTTCTTGAAAACAGAACAAATCTGGGAAATGCTCTTCCTCAGGGTGACTAAGCAATGACCCTGTAGTCCAGGGGGTCGGAGAGGGCGAAGAATCTGATGTGTAGACCTTCATCCTCCTTCACTGCCTGGCACGTTGGTAGCCATGTCAGGAGCGTGGGCTCTGTCCAGTCCTTGGCTGCACCACTTAGTTGTGCTGATTGTCTTTAGATAAATGACTTAACCTCTCTGAGCTTCGGTCTCTTCATCCGTAAAATGAAATATAACAATACCTACCACATAGTGTTGTTGTGGCCACTGAATGTGACCATCCTTTTGATCACAGTATCTGATGAAGAGGAAGAGCATGATCAATGCTGTGTTTTATTATTACTACTGAGAAAGGTCAGTCTGGAAGCTCCAAGTTAAACATCTCCTCTATTTTCTGCAGGGTTCCTCCAGCAAGCCCATAACTTTGGGTCTTGGTAAAATGCTTGCAGTCAACATTTACAAGTTTGATAAGTATACTGCATGTCACAACCCAAGAAGGATGGAGGGAGAGCAGAGGGGAATAATTCTTCATCTGAAATCCTGGCCTGCTTTGCTGTTCTTCACTCAGCTCAGCTCCCTGTCTTCTGCTAATCTTATCCCACCCTCTGTATATCGCCAGTCCACAGAGGAAAGCACCAAATACTGTCTGGTACATAGTAGCTGTCGAATGATTGGCATCCATTTGGCTTTGGTTGGATTCCCCCCAGAGGCTGACCCTATGATAAAACAGTGAGTGCCAGTACTTTATTTGGGAGATGAACCCAGGAAGCACTGTAAGAAAGTGGAGAAGTGAGGAAGAGAAGGGAAGGGATGGTGTGTCAAAGAGCAGTCACTGCTGTGGGCAACTGTGGGCTCAGTCCCACTGGTAACCTCTAGGAGGCGCTATGGAGCATGCCTCAGAGTTGTCTTACAGGAGGTGTGAGGAAGCTAGGGAAGTAGCCACCAACTCCCCTCATTCATTGGCTCAGGGCTCTCCCAGGGGCATGCTCCTGTGGCCCGAGTTGCAAGTGACGAACCCATTGAGTATAGGAAAGCTGGTTCCAAAGAGATATGGGCAGGGTGCTGGTAGCTCCAGCTACACCATCCTAGAATTGCTGAAGTTTTATATAACCCTTTGCATTCGACTCAGGATATGTATTGCATGTTTAAATAATTGTCATATCTGATGGGATGATTTTGTGTCACTGTAATGCCTCAGGGGCATGGGTCTTGGTCTCAGGGACAGTGTGATTTCTGCTACCTGGGCACAGCTGCCTGCTAACAAATCTGCCTTGAATGGTTGTCTTTTCTTTTCTTTCTTTTAAATAAATTTATTTATTTATTTATTCATTCATTCATTCATTCATTTATTTTTGGCTGTGTTGGGTTTTTGTTGCTACACGCGGGCTTTCTCTAGTTGTGGCGAATGGGAGCTAATCTTCATTGCGGTGCGTGGGCTTCTCATTGCAGTGGCTTCTCTTGTTGCAGAGCACACAGGCTCTAGGCGCGTGGGCTTCAGTAGTTGTGGCACGCAGGCTCAGTAGTTGTGGCTCATGGGCTCTAGAGCACAGGCTCAGTAGTTGTGGCGCACAGGCTTAGTTGCTCCACGGCATGTGAGATCCTCATGGACCAGGGCCCAGACCCATGTCCCCTGCATTGGCAGGCGTATTCCCAACCACTGAGCCGCCAGGGAAGTCCCAGTTGTCTTTTCTTGAAGGGAGCCACAGAGGCAAATTGCCAGTGCTCATTTCCTCTTTGAGCTCTCCATAGAACAAGCCAACATCTGGAGTTGAGTTTTTATGTGATGCACATGGAGCTGAGACCACCAATTAATCTCAAGAGTTCAGAAAGCACCACAGCTTTGGGTCAAGGTGACCTGATAGGGCTGGGCTGGCAACCGAAGAGTAAACTGTTGAGGTGAAGTCTGCTGGCATGGGGATACCATGACGGTACTCTGCAAGACTGTGCTCTAGGAGTTTCTGTGTTTCTTGGTTCTTCTAACTTAACAATAGCTAACATTCGTTGAGCTATTTCTATACGCCAGACACTGAGCTAAGCACTTCTCACATATATTATGTCAAGAGGCAAATGGATAACACCATTTGTTTTACAGATGAGGAAATATAGACACAGAAGTGAACTCGCCCAAGGTCATAGACTCAGTAAGTGACAATACAGTTGAATCCGGGTCCCTCTGACTTTAGAACCCAGAGTGTTAACCACTACACTACCGCACTATATTTTATTTGTTGTATAGGTCTTTTTTTTTTTTTTTGACCCTGAAATGCTATTCCCAGTAGTGTGGTGGGAAGCCGGTTCTGGGGGGTGGGGTGAAGGCAGTGGGGTGAGGAGGGGTGGAGGTAGGGAGACTAGCCCTGATTTGTAGCATCTGTCAATTTTTGTGGTGTAAATACTCTCACCATGGTCAATTTCGAGCTACCAAGAGTTTAACGATAAGTTTACAAAATTCGTGAATATTTAACGATTGGCTCACACAAGCTGGTTTGAACCAACTCCGGTACACCACTGTCGATGGCACATCTTCAGAGTTCTCGATTATCAAGGTTTCTAGAGAATATTGTTGGAATAGCTTCTTTTCTAAGCATCCCACCCCTTAAATCTTGCCCATAGCTCTATGATTATAAATGAGACACTGGTCTTCATTCATTCAACAAATCTGAAGTGTTGTAGAGGCAGGAGGGGTGTAGAGGGGATTGAGGTGCAGTCCAATCTATCGAACATTGAGTTCCCCAGAAAGACTCGGAGGCAAGGATTTGCGTGATTTATGAGGAAGTGTTGCAGGGGAAGCTGGTAGGATGGCAGGAAGTGTGATGGGAAGGGGAAGGGGGCCGGCTAGGGTTTGCTGTCACGCCAAGTCCCGTTGAGGCTGCATTTGACTCAGTCGTGTTTGGGGAGCTGTGGAAAGAGTGGGGTACACTCAGGTGTTTTGATGGGGGCGGGCAGGACTGGAGTTTTTGAACTTGCTACCTTCACCCATTCATCATTGGTTAAGGGTTGTCTCCAGGAGGACATACATGTTCAGGCACTTCTGGCTTCCCACTGGTACAGTCAAAGCTGGTTCCAGGAGCCCCAAGCAAGAGGCACAGGTGTGGGTTGGCGGGGGCCAGAGGACATCTGGAGCTGGTATGCCTGAAACCAGTAAAGGGATCCGAGGGTCTGGGTACAGAGCTCTCATGTCTCTGAGCAGCTCCTGTGTGCCAGGCACTGTCCCAGGTTCACAGGACAGAGGATGAGTGCCGACAGCCGGTGTCCCTGAGCTCTGGAGCATGTGGTCTGGGGGCAGGGCGTCTGAGCAATCCAGACCAGACATAGGTCATTACAGATTGGGATAAACGGCATAAGGAAAAGTGCAGGGTCATGGGAGAGCCTTTTCCCAGACAGATGCTGGATTTAGGCGTAGGGGTGGGGTTAGGAAAGGCACGACTCAGTTTGACAGGATAATCCCTGGCTTTCATTGAGGGTCTTGAAATAGTTTGCAGGCCAGAGGCTAGTCCTTTCTTGTCTTTGAGTTTTATCCAGTACCAGAGGGCCACTTGCAAAAATGCAACAGGTAGACCAGAACCGCAGGTTACTAACGGCAATGAATGATTCATGGGGTATAAATCACCTACTCCAAATCATGTTGTAATTACTCGTAGCCAAAGCCCTGTAGATGACTCTAGTCATGTATAACTTCTCATTGTGCGTGTACTCACAGAAATCTTGGGACTTTCATGCCTTTGACTCCTATGAAGCCTGCAGACTCTACAGTCAGAGTGCCTAGGTTCAAAACTTGCTGGATCATCTAGTGAGCTGTGTATCCTTGGGCAAGTAGCTTAACCTCTCTGTGTCTGTTTCTTCATGTGTAGAATAGGGGAAATAGTACCTACCTCACACAAGTTCTTTTGTGAAAAGTAAAAGAAATGAGTTGATATATGCAAACTACTTAGCACCACCATCTCTGAGCACATTCTAAGCACTTTATAAAAGATAGTCATTATATATATTATTGGATATTGTATTTGACATGAAAGGATTTCCTTAATACTTGTTAAGCGAAAAAGTGGGTTTATGCATCAAATAGCTTGAATAGATGTTCTCAAACTTTGGTCTCCGAACTCTTTATACCCTTAAAAACTATAGAATTCCAAAGACGTTTTTCTAAATGTGGGTTTAAAATATATTTGTTTGTTTATGTAAATAACAATAATAAACTCCTTACACGTTAATATATTGTCTTAGTCCATTCAGGCTGCTATAACACAAGACCATAGACTAGGTGGCTTATAAACCACAGAAATTTATTTCTCACAGTTCTGGAGGCTGGTGTTCCATGAAAAATGTGGCTAGTTCAGCTGGCAGCTCAAATATCACACACCTGCTTCTCCTTGAGCTGACCGTGATACATCAATATGCAGAAGAGGTGCTTTGTGCATACTTCCCATTCCATCACAAAGAATATTGAAAAAAAAATGTTTTCTCCAGGGTAGAGATTTAATAAAGTTAATCATCTGCAGTGCTTCATCAAGGACAATCTGTAAGTGAAGTAAGTCAGAAAGAGAAAAACAAATACCGTATGCTAACACATATATATGGAATCAAAAAAAAAAAGTGTTCTGAAGAACCTAGGGGCAGGACAGGAATAAAGACACAGACGTAGAGAATGGACTTGAGGACACGGGGAGGGGGAAGGGTAAGCTGGGATGAAGTGAGAGAGTGGCATGGACTTATATATACTACCAAACGTAAAATAGATAGCTAGTGGGAAGCAGCCGCATAGCACAGGGAGATCAGCTCGGTGCTTTGTGACCACCTAGAGGGGTGGGATAGGGAGGGTGGAAGGGAGACACAAGAGTGAGGAGATATGGGGATATATGTACATGTATAGCTGATTCACTTTTGTTATAAAGCAGAAACTAACACACCGTTGTAATGCAATTATACTCCAATAAAGATGTTTAAAAAAAAAGACAATCTGTAGAAAATCCAGTTTCACTTGACTGCAAGTGTGTGAAGATGATACCAGTACCAGTGACTGCTGGTACACATTGGTGTTACTGCCTTGATTTGTGCTCAGGTGCTCATTTTAGCTCCCGTCACTTGTGCACCATCAATGCAAATAACACAGTGGAAAAGGCAAATCGTGTGCTAGTACTATGATGAAAATAGCTTTGACACGAGGACTCCTGGAACAGGTCTCAGGACCGTCAGGGTCTGCAAATCACAGCTGAAGAAATGCTGGCATGGAAGACTGCACACCAGACTATTGAAGCATTTATTTTGAGGAAGAGACCAGACATGAAGGGCTTTGGAAGGGGTGATAGGTTTTTACTTTTGTATTTGTTGCAGTTTTTACATCCATCATCTAAAAACATAAAACAGAAGATATTTCCATTTTACAAAAATTAGTAAAGAGACTTCCATTCTGGTCTCAGGTCTTGTTTATCTATCTGAGAAACTGCCACATCTCCCCTCCTCCTTCAGGGGGCTGTGAGAGCGTAGGTTTCCAGAGTTGGAAGGGGTTTTCGACTTGATCATCTCTTCCATGAAAGAGCTGTGGGGAAGGTCCAGGAAGATGAAGACTCAGCGCTGATGAGGATCCCCAGGTCCTTGGAGTAGCCTCTGGGGCAGACTTCCTGAATTCATAATCCAAGTTCCAGCCTTTCCTGCCGTGACCTTGGGAAAGTTACTTAACCATTTCATCTGTCAGTTCTTCCTTGGCAAAAGAGAAATAATTTTAATTGTATCTTGGGAGGATCTTGTGAGGATTAACTGAGTTAGTACCTGAAACGTGTCTGATACACAGCTTATGCTAGGTAATATCACCCTTTATGAGGGTGATCACTCCACCAGCCAAGGTGGTTTTTCTTGCTGGAAGTTTCCAATATAGTCAACAGGTCCACACTTTTCTCCCTGCTGCTGTCAAGCTAATGGAAAATATCTCTCTAGGGATGAGTCATGGCCATTGACCCTGACCTCCCTTGTCGAAGCATCTCCTCTGGGCCTACAGGGCCTGGAGGGGTTGAGCAGAAGTGTGGTCTGTGTCCCCTTCACCTCCAAAAGCAGGCTCCAAGGACACCCCAGTTAACTGGATGTCCCACTTGGCTGCCTTTGACAGTTCAGGTCTGACTGGGGCAAAGAGAAGGCCATGGGATTTCCACGCAGCCTTAATATCACACCAGCTCAAAGCTTCCTTCCCATAACTTCTCTCTCTTCCCCATCGTCATTTACCATATGCCACAGGTCAGTGTGAACCCACTAGGGTTCAGCTGGGCCCTTTTCCAAATGAGGTGACACTATGTTAGCTTTGGTGAGTCAATGATTTTTTTAAATTTTTACCTTTTTTTTTTTTTTTCATGTAGTCTGGATACGGCCATTGTTTCTGCATCCAACCTCTTCTAGTTTCCAGTGACCTTCTCTTCTTCCCCATGGAAGGGCAGGTGTGTTCCCATGAGTAGTTAAAGGCAAGACAGGGAACAGTGTGAAACCACCTGATAGCCCTCGAATCAGTGGCTTCTCTCCCCGCGACCTCCCACAGCTTAGACAGAAGTCACTTTCTTTTCGCCGGGATTTTGGCAGCAGCTGCCATCTGGTCTGCAGGCCTTATCCAGTCCCCTCACTGCAGCCAAGGAGCAAGTCTGGAACAGTCCTGCCCTTGATACTGCTTGGGCCTAGGAGAGAGCATACATGGAGGCCCAGGCCTGCCGTGCTCCCACTGCCAGCTCCAAAGAGCATGGACCCCAACAGTCCGCAAGTCCAAGTGCTACCCTCCCCTCCTGTACACACTCAGCCGCCTCTCGGAGTAGGGCTCTGTCACAGGGCTGTGGACAAAGCCCACAGCAGCCTCGCTGGAAGAGGAGGGACCAGAGACAGAGGCTTGCACAGACCTAGGGGTGGGCTTGGGGTCTTGGGAGCAGGAAATTCCGAGTTCCAGGTACCTAAAGTCTAGAAGGGGCACAGGTGCCAATGTGGTGTATCCTTTGGCCTCACAGACCTCTCCACCCATGAGAAGGGGCCAGGGGAGGCCCAGCGTGGGACATGGTGAAGCGTGCCCTGAGCAAGGACCTTGGGTGCCCACGTCTCAGGGTGGGGCAGTCTGGAAATCTAACATGCACGCCTGCAATGCCTAACACCCTGCAGTGGCTCTCCTCCAGTCTCGGGATCAAGTCCCCACTGCTTGATCCACCAGGCTCCTGCCTACCTTTCTCTCTTGTCCTTGACCATTTCTGGCTCTGGCCTTCCCCTTCCATTGGCAGTCCCTACATCCCATGCTGTTTCACTGCAGGGATGCTGCAGGATGTTGCCTTCTCCGGGCTTTCCCCTGCATGATGGCTCTTCTTTGCTGTTCTCTGCACAGGCATAATTCTTCCCTGATCCCCCATTCCTCTAACTCCCCAAGTCTAGGCTGGGTTTTATTCTTCAGCCTTCATAGCTTTCATCTCCTTGCTCCCTCTCTCCCCTCTCCCAAGAATTGGAGCATGACAGTTATCATTAGAGAGTGCTTGCTGCATTTATGCCCATTTTACAGGTGAGAGAGCTGAGGCCAAGAGTGGAAGCTAATTTAGTCTCACGGCCAGCTAAGGACAGAGCCAGGCTCTGAGTTTAGACACCGAGCTTTTAACCACAGCGCCCATTGATTGTTGATTCTTAAGCTTTGGAGTACAACAGGATCACTGGTGGCATTGGGGGCTGGGCGAGGAGAGCTTGTTAAAAATGCACACTCCCAGACCCCACCACTCCAGCTATTCTGATTCCGAAGGTCAAGGGTAGGGCCCAGAATCTGCATCTTAATAAGCTCTCCAGGGGTGTCTGGTGCAGGTGCACTATACCTGCAATTATGGTGAGTCACAAGATTTACTGCCCAACTGCAAGCCCCAAATGGCAACCTGCTGAATCTAATTAGACCCTCTGGGCTCTGCTGAGCCCAGAGGGGAGGAAGAAGATAGAGGATACTGCTTGCGTCCAGCCAGCTGTGTGCCGTCTGTGATGGTGGTGGAAGGGGGTTGGGGGGATGCCCTTCTCTGGGTGGAAGATGCAAGCCCTGTTTGTACCATACAGGCACCATACCAGACCCATGACCTAGGGTGTCTGGAAGCCATCAGACCCTCACGTCCCGTCTCCTCCAGAAGGAGAGGAAGAACCACGTTTCAGTGACAGCGTTCAGCTCTGGCTGGGCCTTAGCTACCTGGAACTTGCTCTGTCTGGTTGCCCCGCCCCATCATTGCACCCCACCAGCTGCTGCTGTTCATTGGAAGCCAGTGGCCAGAACGGGAGGGAGCGGAGGTTGAGAATGTAACTCCAGAGGACTCGGCCGATGGCTGTTGGAGCCCAGTTGCACCCTGTCTGCACCTCCATCTCTTCTCTGAGACTTGAAGACGCTTAGGGAGTTGAGCGGCAGCCCCACTAATTGCCATCAAGTGTGGGCATGGGGAAGGGTGGCGGCCTCAGGGGGTGGGCCTCACTCAGGCATGGCAGCTCTGCCAGCAAGAAGAGGGACAAGGCCACTCCTTGGAGAGGAGATATGTCCCCAACCCAGGAGACCCCCGGGACAATCTGAGAGACACCAGGCCTTTCTTGTGTCTGATCATTCTCTCCACCACAAATGCCCTGCCCTTCGATTCCTTCGTCAGTAATTTCTTCCCTCGTCCCAGCCCACTTCCTCCTGTCCCTGGTGCTCCTGCTGAGGGATTCGTGGTCCTTGAGTTCTGCCTCCTTATCCATAGCCTGTTGGCCAGGTTATCTGGTGTTAGGCTCAGACTGGACTCCTGCAGCTCCGTGGACTAAACCTCTAAGGCGCAGAGGCTTGGGCTGGGTTTGCCGTGTTGGAGCAGCCAACATGTTCTGCCCCCAGATTCATATGCTGAAACCTACCCCTCCCGGTGATGATAGTAGGAGGTGGAATCTTGCGGGGTGATTAG
Organism: Eubalaena glacialis; assembly: GCF_028564815.1. Classification (NCBI taxonomy): domain Eukaryota; kingdom Metazoa; phylum Chordata; class Mammalia; order Artiodactyla; family Balaenidae; genus Eubalaena; species Eubalaena glacialis. The sequence continues at coordinate 94,420,774 of NC_083722.1, read as the reverse complement.
GTCATGATGGTAGAACCCTCATCAGTGGGATTCATGCTCTTCTACAAGAGGCCCTGGGAGCTCCTGTGCCCTTGGGGGATTCTTGCCCTTGGGGCCCACGAGATAACCTAACTCCTCATCATTGCTTTCCCTCTATTTAAGTTAGCTCAAGTGAGTTTGTTTTTGCCAAGTAAATGATCCCCGGTTAAGACAGCTCTTCCGGGAGAGGTGAGGCCAGGCCTGACTCTTGTAAGTTAAGAAACACTGTCTGAGCCCTGGTGTGAGACATACACTAGGATAGGACAGAGTCCCGGCTTGCTCTGAGCATTGGGGCAGGAGTCAGCGGTTAGGAGAAGTCGGGAGGATGCTTCATCCCCAGGGAGGGGCAGTGGGAGAAGCACAGTCCAGAGAGAGAGCGCTGGAGAGAGCCAAGCAGGGCTCATTTGAGAAGGAGGTCATCTGTATTCTGTACTCCCCAAAACATAAAGCAGAAGGCTCAGGGCAGGGGCAGAATGCCAGGATTTTAAGTCAGAGATCTGCCAGGTGCTGAGTGGCCCTGGACATGTTTCTTAGACTCTTGAAACCTCACTTTTCTGAGCTGTGACCAGGACGGGAGCACTCTGAAGGGCTTGACCTTGAACAGTGCCTGACACATAGGAAGTGCTCAGTACTTGGCAGCTGTGACTGGGATTGGGAAGGGGACTGGCTAGAGCCACATTTTCCTCAGGGCCGTGTCACTGAAGGTTTGATGGACCCAGCAAAGGAGTTTGGATTTTATTCAGAAAAACTATGGGCAACTTGAGACATTTTAAAGCAAGCAAGTGGTCTGACCTGGTGATCACAGGGGTTTTCAACCAGGGCGCATTTGCACCCCCAGCACATATACACACCCAGGAGACAGGTGGCAAAGTCCGAAAACAGTGTTGGGCATGGGATGTGCTACCGGCATCTAATAGGTAGAGCCCAGGGACGCTGCTAAACAACCTACAATGCACAGGACAGCCCCCCACGGCAAAAGATTATCCACCCAAAATGTCAGTAGTGCCAAGGTTGAAGAAGCCTGGGTTAATGTAGTATAAAGAAATGAATTACTTCCCATCTCAGGGCCTTAGTTTTCCCATCTGTCAAACGACGGGTTGGGGAGTTCTTGGGAGGGTTGAGTGGCTTGTTCCTTCCGTAGGAATCTGCATATCCCGTTGCTGCGACTGGGCCTGTGGTCTGGACCCTTCTTACACCAGCCTTGTGGCCCTGGGCTGGGGCCCTCTGAGCCTCTCGTTACAGGTAATCCCAATAGAGGCAGAGACCTTATACAGAACATGAGGCTTTGGATCCAGGCCACCCATGGGATCAGACCTTGGCACCACTCCTTGCCAACTGTGAGACCTAGAGCCATTTTCTTTGCCTCTCAGCACCTCAGTTTCTCTAAATGGGACTGATAATGATGCCTCCCTTGTGGCACATTTGTGAGGGTCTGAAGAGTCTTTAGCTCAGCACCTGGCCCATCACAGGTGCTCCATCAACATCAGATACGGGGAGGGTGCTGACTGCCCCCCACCAAGGGTGTGAGATTGATAAACACAAGGGACCTTGTGAGAAATGCACCCAGTAGACATTCAGACAGGCTCTCTCCGGAGGCCTTTGACAGCCCGCATCAGTCCGAGGGCACTCCAGGAACACACACTCCTTTGGATATTTGCTGAACTAATCGGGAAAGGAGAGCAGGAAAGGAAACAGGAATCCTCAGTGTGGTGCGGGGCTCACGAACTCAGTGCCTCAGGGCCGGGGGAGGTCACCAGACTGCAAGGTTAATCAGTAAGTTGATAAATGTCTTGACTGAATGGTACCAGAGATGTGAACACAAGAAATGCTTTTCTCAGAAAAGCAGGATGGCAGACCCAGGAGCCTGAGTGCTGGGTTCAAATTCCTGTCTGGCCACAAGCCAGCTGTGGGAACTTAGGCAAGTTGCTTGACCCCTCCTAGCCCCAATTTCCCCAGCTGTAGAAATAGAGCTATGGAGATAATAATAATACCTACTCCAAAGGGTGGCTCTGAAAATACAATACATGCTATATATCTAAGCACAAATATCAGTGCCTGGCACAGAATTGGTGCTCGGGATGTCATCGTTTCTAGCTTCTGTTCCCATTCTTACAACACACGCGAACCATCTCCATCAACCTCGGTGTCAAGCAGTGTAGTCCACAGACCCACAGCATCAGCATCACCCAGGAGCTTGTTAGGAATACAGATACACAGGCTTCACCCCAGACCTACCAAATCAGGAACTCTGCATTTACTGGCTGTGTGACTTCACTTGGAAAGATTAACCCCTCTAAGCTGTGGATTCCTTGTATGTAAAATAGGGATTATACTATTACCTACCCCCCTCCTCTGCTCTCAGCTCTCTAGGGTGACATTGGCCTTCTGTCAGTTTCCAGACTGTGCCAAGCTCTTTTCTGCCTCAGGACCTTTGCACATACTGTTCCTTCTGCTTGGGATGCCTATTCCTTGGCTCTCCCTGTGGCTGACCCTTGTTATCTTTCAGGCTTCAGCTTAATGTCACCTCCTCAGAGAGGCCTTTCCTCACCATGCCCATTCCATCCCCTGTAACTCCATGCCTCTACACATTATATATTTCATTCCTGGTGTTAATCTCCGTCCATCATTATCTTGTTTCTGCGTCTGCTTATTTGCTTCTTGTTATCTTCCCTATCAGTATGTAAGCACCAGGAGGGCAGGAATTGGGTATCTCTGTCTGCCCAGTGCCTGGCACGGGGTGGGTACTCACTCCATAAACATCTGGAAAAGGAATGAATGAGTATGTCATAGAGTTAATATGGAGCACTTGTTGCAGAGCTGGGTACACGGTGAAGGCCTCATCATAAAAGTGGCATTATTATATTGTTATAATAAGACAGGCCACCGTGCAGCCCCAGGCTTCATGTGACCTTGGACCCTGGCCTTTGCAAATATCTACTCAGGCAATGCTCAGGCTAACAGAGGCCTTTCCATGCACGGCTCCAGCGCTCAGCGGGCGCCCGTGTGACCCTCCTGCCCAATCACGTAGCCACCCTGAAGATGCTGCCTCATTAAAATATGGAAATAGCTGTCATGTCTGTCGCTATCATCCAGCCCAAGCCACCAAGTGCTCCAAATTGGTTTTTGCCATTTTATACAGCACAACATACATTTGTTCACTTTTCAAACAGTAAACACCACCTGCAAAATGCCTTTAATATTTAATGTGGCCGTAAATTGTTTTGAAAATAAATCCAGCCACGTGGAAAAGCGGCAGAAGGGACGGGAAACAAATCCAAGAACCTGTTCCACAGGGGGTGGGGTGGGGGCTTGGGGAGAGTGGGCAGAGCGGCCGTGGGGCTGAGACTCAGGTGGTGATTCTGAGAACCCGATTACCTGAGTACTTCAGTGCCCTGACATTTGAGCTTTGGCGGTGGATGGGAGATGCTCTTGCCCTCCAAGCCATACTGATTTTGAACTCACGACCGAGCTTACTTGGTTCTACAGAGGAGGTGGCAATAAGTGTCTGAGGTTCACCTTGACCGGGACCATCCCAGGCGAGAGGAAATCAGCCACCACCCTGGTGGGCAAAAGTGTGATTGGCCATGAGCTCTTTGCCCAAACCAGCTTTTAACCGTTCCCCAGCCCCACTGCCCAGTATCATGGCGTGGGCGGGGGTAGGGGTATAGGGTCTCCAGGTCTTTTTTGTCTTACTTCCTCATAAGTGAAATTAAGATGCTAATAATATCTACCTGGTTAGTTACTGTAGATTTGAATGGGTGAGTGTATGTGAACCGGTGCCTGGCGTGCAGAACAATACGGGAACGTGGGTTTGCTGCTGTGGCTGACCCACTCCTCACAGCCCTCCTCCCTCCCCTCCAGCGGCACCGACCTCTCCGTGCCTGGCGTCTTGCCTCCTCCCTCCCACCACCGGGCCTTTGCACCAGCTGTGTCCTCTGCTTGCCTCGACTTGCCTTTCTCTGTTTGCTTGGATAACGCCTGTTTCTCTCCCAGCTGTCAGCTCAGTAGACCGACATGTTGATCTTTTGGGAAAACTGTAAGCTTTCTCCTCTTGGTGTCACAGGTGTTAACTGAATCTCTGGGCCGGGGTGGGGGGAGTTCTCTGATTGGCCCACACCAGGTCATCTGCCCACTTGTGACTGGGGTCCGAGGACAAGGAACAGCAGGCCTATCACAACCCATATGCTGGGGGCGGAGGGGCTTCACCCCCGGAGAAGGCAGCTGCTGTTCTTGGCAGACAGAACTATCCTTGTCTATTACAATGAGATGTGTGTCCAAGGACAGTCACCCCAGAAGCCACGTGAGGACCACCTGTGGCGGGTGACCAGTTAGGCAGCTATTACTTTGGTCAAGGCTAGAAGGATGAGGGCGGATGATTTGGGAGACATTTCAAAGAGCTGAGACAGAGACAGAAAGGAGGCGAATTCTGAGGCTTCTAACTTGGTTAAAAGAGTGTATGGCAGTATCTGGAAGGTTGAATGACAACATTCATGTGTTAACCAGGACATTGTATCATGTCACCCAGAGAAGTGAGTGATTATGTGGAGGTCTGAGACAACAGTATTCAGCTCAGAGAGGGAGACTGCTTTGGGGGTAAAAAAAAAAAAAAAAGCCCGAAGTCCCTCAACTTGTACCTTTTAAGTAGGTACATAAATGTAATGCTGGTACAAATTCTACTAATTAGCAAAGGGGTATTAATACCACCTGACTCATTGCTTGGCTTTTCCGGCCAAATTCGAAGCTAGTGTTCATTACGTCTCCCTGCCGTCTCGATCGTCCTGAGAAGAGCGGGGCTCCGTGTAAGTACCACTGAATATCTGTCCCTCTGGTTGTTGACTCTCCCATTGATCACATTCGTCTACATGAGAAGGTTGAGTACCTAATGGAGCTTTTTCAAAATAGCCACTGAGTTCTCTGAATGGCATGAGAATCCAAATGGACTTATTTGCAGGAAAGTGTTCTCTGCTCTTCTCGTCAGTGTGCTATTAGGATCCCAAAATAGCACGCCCAGAAGACTTCGTGGTTTTTCCGTCCCAAATATGATCTGCTCATCTCAGTAAATGGCACCACCGTCCACTGAGATCCTCAAGCTAAAAGCCTAGAACTTGAATGACATCTTTCCTTTCCCCCCAGAGCCAATAAATCCTGCTGGCTCTACCTCTAAAATAGATCCCAGTCTCTCCCTGTCCAAAATGTATCTCTGTCTCCCCTCTAGTCCAGGGGTTGGCAAACTTTTCCTGTAATGGGCCAGATAGTAAATATTTTCAGCCTTGTGGTCTATACTATCCTGTTACAATGACTCAACTTGCCTTGGGTGCAAAAGTTGCCATAGACAGTACGTAAACATGAGTATGTCTGTATTCCAATAAAACTTTATTAACAAAATCAGCAGCCCACAGGCCATAGTTTGTTGACCCCTATTCAAATCTCAGCCCCCACTATGTCTTGTCTGGACCAATGCACAACCTCCAAACTGGCCTCTCTGCTTCCACTCTGGCCACCTCGACCATGCATGATCCACCCAGCGGCCAAGGTGATCTTTAAAAAAGTAATCACATGACGTCTCTTCCTGGTTTAAAATGGTCTGGTAGTTTTCCATTTCCCTACTCTGTCTTTGCCCTGCATGACCCGGCTCCTGCCTTCTCTCTGACCTTGCCTCCTGTCCCTCTCCTTGCCTGCAGTGCTCCACATTCACTGGTTTCCTTTCTCCTCTGCTCCCTTCACTCTTTGGCTGAAACATTCTTCCTCTAGTCTCCTGCGGCTGCTTCCTTTTCATCATTCAGCTCCTGACTCAGTACCTCCTCCCCAAAGAGAATCCTTCTGACATCTGTCTAATACTGCTGGCCCCGTCCTCATCACCCCATTTGAAACTGTCTTATTTGTTGATTTGTTTACTGTTTGTCTTCCCAATCTGATGTGGATGCTCCATGAGAGCAGGGACCCCGTTTTTCTGTCCAGCACTAATATCAGCTCCAATATGAGGGAATGAAGAGAGGCTACTGATCTGTATTTCCAGGCAATGCCTATTCTGATGTCTGTTCACCTCCGATTTTCCCAGCTTTTACCAAGCCCTTCTTATGCTGCCCAGAAAAGTCTTGCCCAATAGCTCCCTCCGTGCATGTGAGAAAGCCAGGAAAAAAAAAAAAAAATGCTACTTGTCTGAGTCCTTGGGCTTGTCCAGGGACCCCTGTGCAAACTTATGTGTCATCCTAAGACCAAGTTGGGAGCAGGGCTGCTCTTCTACAGCTGGCCTCCACACGGTGGCCTCTTTACCGACAGCCTGTGATGCTGTGCAGGGGCGGTAGGGATGCTTGATCCTCTGGAAGCTCCGATTCAGGAATCCTTTCTTCTGCTCCTGGTGCTTCTTGACGTATGATACAAATTTACTCAAGCTTCATTTCCTTGTTTCTCAAAATTTTCTCTCTTAGGGCCTCTCCTTCCCACCCCTTCCACCTACTCCCCTTTTCACTAGGATGCTGGGGCAAGAGGCTGCTAGTTGCCACCAAATATCCTTTCTTCCTTGGTCATAGGACCTCAATTTTATTTGAGGTGGCATTGAAGCCAGCAAAAAGCCTACATTCGCCAGCCTCTCTTGCAGTTAGGGGTGGCCATGTGACTGTGTCCTGGCTAATGACAGGTAAATGGAAGCACTGATGGAACTTCTGGGAAGGGTGATGAAAGGGTGCTGACTCACCTAGTGTCTTAGTCTGCTCCAGCTGCTGTAGCAAAATACCATATAGGACTGGATGGCTTAAACCACAGAAATTTATATCCTTACAGTTCTAGAGGCTGGAAGTCCAAGTACAAGGAGCCAGCCGATTCTGTGTTCTGGTGGCAACTCTCTTCCTGGCTTGCAGCCGGCCGCCTTCTCACTGTGTCTTCACATGTAGAGAAAGAGATCTCTCTCTCACTCTTGCTCTTGCTCTTTTCCTCTTCTTCTGAGGACAGGAGTCCTCTCAGATTAGGACCCCACCCTTATGCTCTCATTTAACCTTAATTACCTCCTAAAAGCCTTATATCCAAATACAGTCACACTGGAGATGAACACATCAACATATGAATTTGAGAGGACATAATTCAGTTGATTGCAACTAAGCATTACATCACTTGGTCCTTCCCTTCCTTCTACCTTCCTCAAAACTGGAATGCAGATATGATGGCTGGAGCTTCAGCAGCTACTTTGGACCATGTGGTAGACTTGAGAATAAGTGCCAGTGGCCTAGGAATAGAAGTGTAGAATGAGGGGAAGGACCAGGGTTGACTTTGTGGAGACACTCTATCATCACTGGAATAATGTTAGAATTTGCCTTATGTTAGAGCACTGGTTCCCAACTGCAGCCCATTAGAATAACCTGGGGAGCTTTGAAAAATACTGGTGCTTGGATGTCATCCCCAGAGATGCTGATGTAATTGGCCTTTTAGGGTGCAGTCTAGGCATCATGATTTTTTTAAAGCTCCTCTGGTGATTCTGAAGTGTTAAGGTTGAGAACACTGTGTTAAAGAATAAACACTTGGGTAAGAGAATAAACTATATTTTAAACTATGGTATTTTAATTTTGTTATATGAGACTAACACAACTCCTAACAATCAGAAGTCTAATTTTAGGAGATGAATCACTTCCATCTTCTAAGATTTTCAGAGCACGAACCACCCAAAGCTGGCAGGAACCCCGCTCACATCCTACCATGTTCAAGAGCATATATGGGTACAGCTCAATTCAGGTTGAATGGTGACAGAGCTGTGAAATATTAACCAAAATTTTCCATCCCTTTGCCCACATGAATAAAACAATGTACAACTAAAAAAAAATTACAGGATTAAAATAAGCATTCAAATTAAAAATAGTCAAATGTGGCACTTTTGTCAATACATGTTGTTTTTTTTCTGAGAGTGAAGCCATTGCTAGTGATCACTGGAGGCCAATGAACTCTTGCTTCTGTGCTCCAAATGCCTCTCCCTGTCCCCATCCCACGTGAGACCAGATCAAGGGTAGGAGCTCTGCCAGATGGTGAGAGAGCAGGTTTAAAATAAGCAGGTGCCTGGGTTCGAATCCCAGCTCTACCACTTAGAAGCTGAGTGCTCTTGGGCAGGTAGCTGACCTCTCTGGGCTTTACACGCACCCCTCTGCAAAATGGGGCTCAGGGTTGCACCCAGGATTGAGGTGAGGTTAAACAGCAACATATGAAAAAGCACTTGGCATTCTGCCTGACGTGTAGCAACTGCACCGTAAGTGTCAGCTGTCACTCTTAGGCACTGGCCAGCTGCTCCTCCTGAACTGCGTGTCCTTCCTGTTGAGTGCGGAGGCTCTGCCTCTCCCTTTCTGGAAAACAGTGCTGAAATAGGGCTGCTTTTATGAATAGGGAGCTAAATGAGCAAACACATGTCTGGAAATAAAGGTAATTCATCCCTGGGGAGATACCATCTCCCAGGTTCAGGGGTTAATGGGCTCAGAGGGTTCATAACAAAGGTGCTCCAGACAAATTGGCTGAGCAGCTATTGTTGCCCAGACAGCTCTTCAGCTGTGTCTCATTTATTAGCGTGGCTGCCCGAGAAACAAATGAAAAGGCGAGCCCCCTCCAAGACAACAGAAATCCAGCACAAGGGGCATAACGCCCTGGAAGTTGGAGCCAGCGACAGAGGCCGTGCTTCGACCCTGCTGCCAGCACTGAACTCTGGAGGAGGCTGGGAGGAAGCCAGTCCTGACGGCGAGCGCTCTCCTCGGTAAATAAGGGAGCTGCCAAGAGCCGAGCCCGTGGAAAAACACTTACAGATGAGAGGGAGACACATGGCAAGCATGACCCTCTGCAATCGTAAAATGCGTGGTGGAGGAAGATGGGAGGAAACAAATCATTCTCCTTGGGACTGTCCATCTGGAAGTGTGTGGCTGGGAGCATTATTACAAATAAATACATCCAGCCCAGCAATGTCTGGGAGTAATTGGATGTTTTCATCCTTCTGGAACCTGTGGAAAAGCTCCTCATATACACACGGGTCCCAAAAGCCACAAGAGATGCCCCCCTGCTGCCGGCCCGCTGGTTCTGCCCTTCCCTGCCCATGGATTGGTTCAGCCCATTTTCTAGGGCAGGCCTGGGAGTGGCGAGGGCTTAAGATTCTAGAAGCTTTTGAGGGGGAGCTTGAGCCTGGGAGAGAAGACAGGAGTCCTTGCGGACCTGTGGGAAATGTCACCAGATGGAGTGCGGGCCCCTGTGGGTAATCAGCTTCTATAGGGTTTCTCAAAGTTGAGCCCTGGAGCCATTTTTATTCTAGAGTACTGGCGAATCACGTGGATTCCTGGGTCCTGAACTCCAGACCTCCAGGATTCAACGTTTGGAGAGTGAGTGTTGGAATCTTGCATTTTAATACAGCTTCGTGAGAGATTCCTGTGCACGCCAAAGTGGTGGTTCCCAAGCTTGAACGTGCATCAGAATCACCCAGAGAGCTTGCTAAACACAGAGAACGGGGCCTCACCTCAGCAGCCACCCCTGATTCAGTAGGTCTGTGGTGGCAACTGCAGCCTTGCATTTCTAACAAGTTCCCCAGGTGCTGCTGCGACTGCTGCTGGTCCGGGGACCACACTTTGAGTAGCACTGCATTAAAGATTGCAAACCATTGAGCTACAGGGTTTGCAGTGAGGCTGAGCAAAGTCCCATTTGTCAACAAACGTATGTGGAGACCCAAATGAGTGCAGGACCTCCTTGTCCTCTGGCATCATGGAGTCTGGGGGCCAAACCTTCCCTCCTGTACCGCCAAAGGAGCCTGAAGATGTGACTCGAGTTAATAATGGCTGCAGCAGGAGTTTGCGCTGGAACTTCCCTCACAGAAACCCAGGGCCTAGTCAGTGTTGTCAGCTGAGTAAGATTTTTAAAACACCCCACTGCCTGACAAGAACACTAAACCAATTAATTTGGGCTCTCTGCTCTCGGGCACCATCAGGGTTTTCAAAGCTCCCCTGGAAATTCCAGTGTGCAGGCGAGGCAGAAAGCCACATACAAACGTTATCAACCCTGAATACTAAATATTAGAATCACCCAGGGAGTGGGGAAAGGACACCGTTGCTGGGCTCCACCCCTCCCTGGAGATTCTGACTTCCTGGTTTGGGATGGCGCCAGGGCATTGGCATTAAAACAAAAGCCTGCAGGTGATTCCCCGTGCAACCGGGGTGCAGACCTGCTGGCCAAGCGGATGGGGACCTGGGAGGGCTGATCTTGGGAGAGGTTAATGGGTGGGAGGAGCAGGGATGGGGCCAGATCCATTCAGGTCACCACAGTCAATGACAATGGTAAAGCAAGTCACAACAGCAGAAAACAGTTTCGTGAAGTGTGATCAAGACAAATTTCTTCCCCTTATACCAGAAACAACTGCAAACTCAGACTGTCTTTTTCGCTGGCCTGAGCAGGCATTTGCTGGGGGAGGAACTCTCTCTGCAGACTTCAGACCTCCCTCCCCACCCTCGGGGATGCACAGAGAGGAGGGTGTCCCCGCCAGATGCCAAGCCCCAGGCACCTGGATTTCTACTGCTTTGCAGGGGCCAAGGAGGAAGGTCTGCTAGAATTACTACCTCCTCTGGGTAATTTTTTATTCAAACAAAGATTCCCTGGGTGCTATTTCAGCGTTCTAAACCCGGGGGTTGGATCCTGGAACGTGCATTTTTTAAGCAGACATTCTGGGTGATTCTATTCTGCATTATAATCAGGGAACAACCTGCCTGAATGTTCTAGCTTCAAGGAAGGGGAAGTTTAGAGAGGTGGGGCAGAGTCGAGAAGGCATAGTTCTTTGCCATTTTTGGTTTACTTGAGGTCCCTTCTGGGCACAGGATCTCTCAGAGAAACCTTTCCCCCAAGATAAGAGCCTGACCTTTGAACAAAATTTCCATCTGGGTCCGATAAATGGAGCTGACTTTCCCCAGGAGAGCGTGGTGTCATACTCAGCTGCCTTTGTTTTGATGTGTTTTTAAGGCCTCTCTAATAGGATGGGCTAGATTGCTGGCCAAGAAATGGATTTCTTCTCTCTCTGGAGAATTCTCAATCTCCTCACTGGAGATTAAGGCTGGCCGTCCCAACAATGACGAATGTTTAATGGCCCAGCTTTGGCCACTGGTCCTGGCCTGCAGTGTCTGCTCATGACAAATGTCTCCTTGTAATCTGCTCAGACTGGGGTTTCCAAGGATTTCAAATTGGATGGAGGGTGTGGAGAGGGAGGGGGAGAGAAAGAGAGAAAGGGAGAGGAAGAAATAGAGAGAAAGGGAGGGAGGGAGGAAGAAAGAAAGAACGGTTTAAGTCCACTATACCTTGGCATTTGCAAATTAACTCTGTAGGATCCAAAGGTCTGTGACCCCCGGCCATTTGTCATTTTGATGAGGCACAGATTTGAACAGTGCATGTCTCTCGGCTGTTTACAGCGAGGGGGCGTCCCTTAGCTGGGGCAGGGCCGGAGATGACCACCGGCATCCTAGTTTTGTGGACCTCATGATACGGGAGAAGTTTCGTTTCCTGGTGAAAATGGCCATGTGGTTGGGGAGAGAATTTCAGAGAATGTGGAAATGACCATCAACTTGTGGGAAGAGAATGGGACGGGGTGCTCAAGACTCTTTGGAAGGCATGTGACTCAGGGCAGAGCCAGGAATCGGTGTCATCCTTTCCAGTGCTCACAATCCAGGATTCCTGGAGGTCTCAGAATCAGCCCTTCCAAATATCTGTGGTCTGCTGTGCGTTAGGTCATGGAGGAAAGGACAGTAATCAAAGTTCTAATTTGAGAGCTTATTACATGCCAGGCAAAGTGCTAAGAGCTTAACACATCATCTCACGTAACCCTCACAGCAACCCTACAAGTGCATACTTGCAAGATCACCATTTGCTAGACGAGGCACAGAGAAGTTCTCCAGTTTCAACAAGGCCACACAGCCGGACCGTGACAGGGCTGGGATTTGAACTGACAGACTCTCTCCTTGAGCAGACTTCTTGAGTCTGTCCAGCCCAGTCTTGGCAATGAATCCTGCTGAGTCCATTTAGAGAGAATCCCCTGGCCCACCTTGATAGCTGATCACCCTTAATATCTGATCAAGTTCCAACTTCATTAAGTCCTCGACCTGCCTTTAGCAGGAATCCTGTGTGGTCTGTTTACCAAGAATCATTCCTGTCCTTAATGTCTCCTCTTAATAATTTTCCGCCCACAAACCCCTTCACTCTGTTCATTGACTGTAAATCTGAGCTAGCGCTAGGTGTATTCCACGAGAGCCCAATCTCTCTCCCCTATTGCTCTCCCGTTTTGCAATCGTCTTGAATAAGCCCTTCCTTACCATTTTTAACAAGTGTCAGAATAACTTTCTCTTTAGCAGAAAATAGGCAGTTGTCCCCTGGTAACTGCATTCTGAATCTCTCCCCTGTCCCACCAGACCAGTGGTATCCACTATAAAGCAAGTCACATCAATCACTAAAATTTGCTGGTAGCTCCATAAAAAGAGAAAAAAGAAACAGGTGAAATTAATTTAAAAAATATTTTTCTTACCGAATATATCTGAAATATCATTGCAACAGGTAGCAGACACTAAAAAAGGATTAATGGGATATTGTATGTTCTCTTATGTCTACTAAGTCTTCGAAACCCAGTGTATATTTCACATGTCAAGCACATCAAGCATATCTCAGTTTCGAGGAGTACATTCCAAAGGCCAGTCACCACTGGTGGCAAGTGGCTACAGTATGGGGTAGTGCAGTGCTGGCCAGTGCCCTGGCAGGACACTTCAGTTAGAAGATCTCTTCATGGCAGAGCCTGGCGTAGAGGGAGCGCCGAGAGGGGAGGAGAGAGGGGAATAAAGAGACAGGGGACCTGGCTGAGCAAAAGCACTGCAGACATTTCTGTGGGCAGAACCCAGGGGACCACGTGTCGGGAATCTGCTGGCCGTGAGGGTGTGGGACTGTGGCTGGTGACTGTGCCTGGGATGGAGGTTAAAAAAAAAAAAAAAGTGACCTGGATTAAACGTGAGAACAGGGTGGGTGGTGAGCCAGCTGGGGAAACTGGCTCTGAGGCTGGGACAGAGCAGGCCTTGGGTGGATGGGCAGGGCAGGCTGGCGATTGATGAGGCCGGCGGCTCTTCGGCTGTAATGCGCACTGGTAGCAACTGGGATCCTTTTCAAACGCAGATTCTGACTTGGTTGGTCTGGGATGAAGACTGAGTGTCTACATTTCTCTTCTTTCTTTTTTTAATTGAAGTATAGCTGGTTTACAGTGTTGTGTTAGTTTCAGGTGTACAGCAAAGTGATTCAGTTATATATATTCTTTTTCAGATTCTTTTCCCTTATAGGTTATTACAACATAATGAGTAGAGTTCCCTGTTCTGTACAGTAGGTCCTTGTTGGTTATCTATTTTATATATAATAGTGTGTACCTGTTAATCCTAAACTCCTAATTTATACACCCCCCTTCCCCTTTGATAACCATAAGTTTTCTATGTCTGTCGGTCTATTTCTGTTTTGTAAATAAGTTCATTTGCATCTTTTTTTTAGATTCCACATATAAGTGATATCATATGATACTTGTTTTTCTCTGTCTGGCTTACTTCACTTAGTATGATAATCTCCAGGTCCATCCATGTTGCTGCAGATGGCATTATTTCATTCTTTTTTATGGCTGAGTAATATTCCAGTGTGTGTGTGTGTGTGTGTGTGTGTGTGTATATATATATATATATATATATATATATATATATATATATATACCACATCTTCTTTATCCATTCATCTGTCGATGGACATTTAGGTTGCTTTCATGTCTTGGCTATTGTAAGCAGTGCTGCAGTGAACATTGGGGTGCACGTATCATTTTGAATTAGAGTTTTGTCTGGATATATGCCCAGGAGTGGGATCCCTGGATCATATGGTAACTCTACTTTTAGTTTTTTTTTTATACAATTTTTTTTTTTTAAGATTTTTTTTTGATGTGGACCATTTCTAAAGTCTTTATTGAATTTGTTACAATATTGCCTCTGTTTTATGTTTTGGTTCTTTGGCCTCCAGGCATGTGGGATCTTAGCTCCCTGACCAGGGATAGAACCCGCACCCCCTGCATTGGAAGGCAAAGTCTTAACCACTGGACTGCAAGGGAAGTCCCTACTTTTAGTTTTTTAAGGAGCCTGCATACTGTTCTCCATAGTTGAGAGTCTGCATTTCTAACCAATGCCAAGGTGTGGTGATGTTGCTGGTGTGTGGACCACACTGAGTAGCAAGGATCCAGGCTTTCAACGGCTGATAAGCGACAAGGAAGAGGATGATGTTGAAACTTACCTAAGCCGTGGAGAGCTGTTGGCTTCAGTTCCCTCTAAACTGTGGCAACAATTGCAGCTCCCTCCTATTGAGGACATACTACATGCCAGGCACTGTGTTCTGTGCTTTACGTCAGGGGTCAGCAAACTATGGAGGCCTGGCCAAATCTGGCCACTTCCTGTTTTGGTGAATAAAGTATTATTGGAATCCAGCCACACCCATTTGTTTACATATTGTCACAGCTGCCTTCATGGTGCAGTGGCAGAGTTGAATAGTTGCAACAGAGACCAAACGGTGTTCAGAGCCTAAAATATTTACCATCTGGCCCTTTACAGAAACATTTTGCCGATCCCTCGCACATTATCTTATTTATTTCTCATCACATTACCCGGTGAGGTGAGTCCTGTTATTGACCCCTTTTACAGATGAGCAAATAAAAGCCTAGAGGCATCGAACACTTGCCTAAGACCTCACAGCCCGTAAAAGATGCAGAGCTGGTCCTCATACCCAGACGGACTTAGGCCAAAGAGGCCAATGTCCAGGCTCTCTGCACTAGGCTAATCTCATGGAAATAGGAGAGGCTTCTAGAAAGTAAAAAGATCTAAGTGTGAGCAGAAGTCAGAGTCAGGACTAAAGATCTAAGTCAGAGCAGAAGTCAGGAACAGACCATTGCTTTGTGAGAAGGGCCAGACACATGTATTGCTTGAGCGCGTACTATGTGCCAGCATAGGCTGGGGGCTTTCTGTTGTAGCTCTTGATCCGTCCCCCATCCCCTCTTGCCCACCTCTGCATTCACCTGTGTCTCCCACCTGAAACTGGCATCTCTCTGCCTGAGGCCTCTCCCTGCAGTGGGGCGGCAGTTGTTAGGTAGATACCCCAACTTCCCCATCCCTCTGTGGGGCGATTCGGAGGCATGGTCTCCACGCTTCTCCCAGGTGTGCGCGGTGGTCACCTGCTCACCACTGGCATTCCCCCTTCTGTGTCCCATCACTTTCTCAGTCCCCCGACTTGTGCTTCCGGGATCACCTCCCAAATAAATTACCTGCACCCAGATCCTGTGTCAGACTCTGCTCTCAGGGGAACCCAAGCTAAGACATATTCAGTGGTTCAGATATCACGACAACCGAGACAGTGCTGTGGGCTCACATTGTACAGGTGAGACAACTAGGACCCAGAGAAGATGGTCCAGTGACAGGGGTTCCACGCCAGATCTGTCTGACACATTTCTTCGTGAGTCTCACTGCCCATTCCGCAGTGATGATGATTAGGATGATGGCGATGATGGTGACCGAATGCTTGCTGCGAACAGATGAGGAGTCCGTGGCTCAGGACAATTAGGTGACTTACCCGAGTTTTGTCCACGTGTTAGAACGGACATTGGATCGAAGGAAGCCTGGAACGGAGAGGTGGAGACCCACATGTGCAAGGCAGCTGTGGGCCTGGAATCATCTCCCTGGGGGGACGCCCTGGTGTGGCCTGGTATCTCTCAGCCCTGCCCACTGGGTGGGATAAACATCTTCTTCAATGACTGATCCCAGGACCAGTTGCCATGGTTACCACTGGGTAACCGTCTGAATAATGGAGGACCGCGATGGTAACTGCAGCTTCCATCACCCATCTGTTTGACATTCTCTCCCACCCCCCAATTCCTAGTGAAACTGGAGCTGGGGAGTGGGAGGGGGGGTCGGCCTCCCTGCCATGAGAACAAAGGGGAGCAGCTCTCATGACCTCATCTCTAGAAATCCAGTGAACTTCGCCCCAGTGCCTGGGAGTTATTATTGCTCTGCTCTCTTCCCTCCCCCTCAGATCTTCCCCCAACCAGGATGTAAGCAAGAGCCTGCCTGCCAAGTGTGCGCGCCGCTGCTCACGCCCTCGCTGCTCTTTTACGCGATTATTCTCCAGCCCCGATCTTGCCCGTGTCTCTCCCTTCCTCCTCCTATTCCTCCCGCCCTCCCAGAAATGCAGTCTTATAAAGGCTGCACACCCCTCGCGGGGGAGTCATTAAGGTTGGACAGAGGCTTACAGAGTCCTGGCTGCCTCTCCTGAGGCTCTGAGCGGTGAAGTGATTATCCAGCCTCCTCATCCGTAAAATGGGGGCAACAGCTGTTGTGAGGACAATAGCAGAAAAGTGAAGAGCCTGATTCTGGAATCAGACAGAGCTGCCTTTGCATCCTGGCTCTACCGTTGTGTGTGCTGTCCTAGGCCAGTTAAATTTTTGAGCCTCTGATTCCTCTTCTGTACGACGAGGATGATAGTTGCATCCACCTTCCCCGGACTTAGCGTGCTAATGGTTCTAAAGCGTGGAGCATCGGTTCCCGTTTGCTTCTCTTAGTTCCTGTGCTCCTATCTGCCCGTGACACTCTAAGGCTTCAAGTCCGCTGAGGGCGGTTACTTGATCTCTCTTGTTCCCAACCAAGCGCGGTGACGCGAGGCTGTGCCCTCCGCCAAGAGAAAACAGCTTGCCTTCGCGCCGGATGCAGGAACAGGAGATAAGACACCTCTGTTTCCTCTCTTGACTCCTGTGGCTGTCATCAGAGTCTGATAAGATAGTACCACTTGGGTGGGCCCCAGTAGCTCCAGAGGGAGGTTAAGAGCTTGAAGCTGACAGGGACATAGAGCTTCTCGAAGCCGGTGGTTTGAGGCACGAGGCAAGGGTGGCAGAGGCTGAGGCACGAGGCAAGGGTGGCAGAGGCTGAGAATGGGAAAAGGGACAGAGCTGTGAAATTCCTTTTCCCCAACAATGTTGATCCTTCCCTCCCTCCTCCCACCGGCCCTTGGGATGCTCTGAGAGCCCAGGACGAATTTTGGGGGAACAGGGATCCCTCTAAAATCCATGCTAGGCTTTGGGATGTCTTTAAATTCTGCAAGAATTTTGGGGAAAATTTGCAAATGTGCACATTTTGTTAGGGAGAGCAGGACTAGAATATTCCTCCAAATCTTGTAGGCAGGGTTCTTCAACTCTGGTCCCTGTATCACTGTGCTGGACTGGCTTGTACCCACTTGCAAGAACTGACTGTTAAATTTTCAAGGACTTTGCAAGCCAGTTGTCAAACACAAACATTAACTATTAAACGATATAAATGTACAATGAAATAAGTTATGTTAAAAACCAAGGTAATAAATACTCAGTACTCATCACTTCCTGATTATTTTACTTCTTGTGGCTATTCTCCCTGTTTTTGGGGTTGCGTACGTCTGGTATCTGCAGTATTGTATAGTGCTGTGCTTCTGAACATCTTTCTCAGCTCTGCATTCAGCCGTGTCACGTGGGTGACTGACATTGGCCACGGTGGGAGTATTTGTAGCACATGCTACAAACCAGCCCTCCCCCATGCCCCAAGCTCTTGTTACATAGTTACAAGCACGTGGCAGTTCCTGTACTGCCCACAACACAATTATATGAGGCGGTCGGTTACAAATACAGATCCCAGAGCCCCTGTATAGACCCAGGATTTCTAGGTTGGCATGGAGGATCTGTGTTTTAAGGGTGCTCCACAGGGGATTTATAAAAACACCATAAATAGGGAGAGACTGGAAGGGAATAAGAGAGGGAAGGAGATGAGGAGGGAAAGCAAACAGGAGGGAAAAGCTGTAAAGCTGGGTGAAGGCTGAATTCCAGTGTCTGCCGACTTTTATTATTATTATTGTATAGAGAGAGACATCTGTTGAACACTCACTATGGTTCAGGCACGGTACTAAGTGCCTTAAGTTCATGTTTCATCTGTAAGTCCCCTTGATGTAAAAGCTATTTATTTATTGCACCCGTTTTACAGGTCAGGGATCTGAGGCTCGACTGCCTTGCCCCAGGTCCACACCCAGTAACAGTTAGAGGTAGAATTCAAACGGCAGGAGTGAGCTGACAACAGAAATGCTGGCCTCACTCCAACCTCAGTGGCCGGCACACAGAAGGGCCTCAGTAAATGTAATGGATGGACTTATCCAGAAGTTACCCTCCTGCCAGAGCAGCATTTCCTCTGGAGTGGGTTTAAGACTCAGGGTTATTTCTTGAATGCCATTTACTGTCTCACATAAGCAAGGAGAAATACGGCTCAGCCCTAGACGCAAACAATTAAGACAGAGCGCCCCCATCCAGGGGCAGGCATGGGAGGGATGGCCCACGTTATGGTTCAAAAGGAAAGGGCTGTTCACACCTGGGTCCTTACTGGCTCACCCTCCCCAGTTCCTTTGCTGGTCTGAATAACTGCACTCAATACACATCAGTGAGAATAACGATGGCTGCGATCCTGGAGCTCCCAGCCTGGTCTGACTGATGCAAACCCAGTCGCATGAAAAATTAGGAACACTGCAGGAGCTAAACAAGAGAGCCAAGTCACTACCTGCTGTAACAAATTTAGTTTACAAGTGTCATTAGTTCTGGAGAGAGAATCTTGTGGGGTAGTGAGGAATGGAGGTGGAGGGTTGAGTCGATGTCCATGTGAAAGGTTGGTCAAGAATGTTGACTCTAGAAGTCAGGGAAGGATGTCGTGGTCTCTAAGAATGGGAAGAGGTTTGAAAGGGCCACCCTTGGAAGGGGCCTTCAGGCCTTTGGAAGGCCCTCGGGGGGCCCTGGAGGAGTCTGACTCTGTAGGCCTGGCCCTGCGGTGTCAGTTCTGTGGGCACCCGACACTCAGCATCCAGGATGCGGCCGAGAGGTCGTGGTGGGTAGGGAATGCTCCTGGCCTCCCTGGGTTTTCCAAAGACTTTAGGACAGCGTTCAGTTGAGGCCAAGAGTAACCCTTTCTTGCCTTCCTTTCCCCACCATGCAAGTGCCTAAGAGTGGTATTTCCCCCAACTGGGACATATAGAAATTCCAGAAAAAGAGTCTCATAGTCAGATGGGTTCAGGAATTGCTATATATTATATCCTTTTCCACAGAGATGATAGTGATCACACTAAAGGCACTGAAAAGTTCTGTAGACAAGAAACATTTTCACTCTGTAGATCATTTCGAATTGCAGGTAGCGGATGATGGCAGGCTCCATCTAGATCCCCGATTCGTGTTTCTGACCCACCCCTGCTTTCAGTGAGCTTTCACTTCTAATGGTACCTGTGGGTCTTCTGTAGAGGACTGCCCTCCAGCTACAGGGCCTAACGTGTCCACAAGCAGAGCCGAAAATGCCTTGCAGTTTATTTCCCCCAGGGCAACCCTGGACCAGGGAGCAGTGTGTTGTCCTAGTTGGGGCAGCTCGAGGCTATTTTAGAGCCCAGAGCTCCCCTGCAGGACCAGCCCAGAGCTGCCCCCGGGAGACTCTGTCCCAGCTCACACGTTCACACTCTTGCCTGATTCTCCATCTGTTAAGCCCCCTTACAGGTTATCCCGGGAGCAAGCACGCCTCTGATCAGTCCCTCCACTCGGGGTCCACCTCTGGGGCAGTGGACCTGAAACGACTCATGTTTCTGACATTCAGGTTGTTTGTTCCTGAAACTCTTATCAGCATGGTTTAGATCTTGAATTCTTCTTTGGCACTGACTTTGACAAACTCCTCCCTGGAGACAAGCCTCCAACCACTGCCTTGATCTTCTGGAGAGGAAGAGCCCTGATCTGATTGGGGGGGGAAAGGCATCCTTTGGAGCCTCTCTCCAGCTCAGCCCCTCTCTCCAGAGCTTTTCTCTGCTGTCCTCAAACCCCAGCAGGGCTTCTGCAAGGAGTCTGCCAAGAGATTGCCTCTCTCGGTGTGACCTGGGGAATTCAGCAGATTGGGCGATGGGGATTGGATTAATCTCCATCATGGTGCCCATTTGTGTTTGGAGAACGGGGTCACCATAAACGATTCCTTTCTCACCGTCTTGAATACACCTCTCTTTGTGGCATGAGACTTGCCTGGGTCAGATAATCACAAATTCAGATGTCTGCATCAGTCAGCCAGATAATATAAATGAGTGCGTCTGACCTGATATGAGGCAGTTGGGAGTGATGGGTACTGGGACAGAATGGGGAGCAAGCGTCCCATCTAAGGGGGCAGCTGCCAGTGGCCCTAAGCTAGTTATCACTTTGCGAGAGTCTGGTCCAGCCAGGACTTTTTCGAGAAGCCAAAGACTCAGATTTTGTTTGAAATCCCTTGACTTTCCAATTAGCAAATAGTTCCAACATTGTAAAGCCATGTGACCAAGTAGTACAGATATGAAGGCTAGGTTAGAGGTCCTAGGTTACGATCTTGGTCTTGATTGTCTACAGCAGGTCAAAGATAGACTGGGGAGAGACACAGCCGTGGATTAAGAGGACAGCCGGTTCTCCCTCCCTCACACATGCCGTCCACCGTGCCCTTTGCACATGCTGGTCCCTCTGCCTGCGACACTTGGCCCCCAGCTCTACCTGGCTAATTCCTCATCCTTTAGACTTCAGCTGCCTCCTGACCCATGAAATGGCCTTGCCTTCCCCTGTGTGAGCTCCCGTTGTTCCAAGCTTCCCTCTACATCAGACTCATCCCACTTATAATGACCTGTTCAAAGTCTGTCTTCCCCACAGTTCTGCAAGCTCCTTAAAGACCAGGGCTGTGTCTACCTGTAGTTCGTTACATTCCCAGCCCCGGGCACAATGCCTGACACACAGTGGGTGCACAGAAGGCTTCTTTTCAATGAATTAAAGAGGAAAGCGCCGAGGAAATTTCCCTAAGGGGAAGGGAAGATTCCAGACTCGTCACAGACGATTCTGCTGTCTCCTTGAAAACCACTCCACCAGGATGGTGTTAAGCCCTCATTGGAATTGTTCCTGTTATCCTAGAATTGAGGCCCAAAGAGCAGACGGTGCTAAGCAGGGCCCCAGCTTAGGGCTGTGCATGTTGAGTTTTGTGAACGGAATCCCCTAGAGGGAAGGAGGGCGAACTGTGGCCTTGGGCCAAATCTGCTCACTGTTATCGGTTTTAATAAATAGAGTTTCATCGAAACATAGCTCTACCCATTCATTTACTTATTGTTTGCTGCTGCTTTCGTACTACAACAGCAGAGTTGAGTATCTGAGACAGAGTCCACGTGGTCTGCACAGCTTAATATATTTACTGTTTGGTTAGC
This sequence comes from Eubalaena glacialis, assembly GCF_028564815.1. NCBI lineage: Eukaryota > Metazoa > Chordata > Mammalia > Artiodactyla > Balaenidae > Eubalaena > Eubalaena glacialis. The sequence continues at coordinate 94,399,489 of NC_083722.1, read as the reverse complement.
TTCAGTGAAAGTTTGTAGAGCTCTGCCCTAGAGTTGTGCAGTGCTCAACGTGCACAGCGGTACATGGCAGCCATGGTGTTTAGTCTGCCTCAGTCCAGATTCTGAAACCATCAACTACTGGGACCGGCCACTTCCCTGCAGGGCTCGTAGGCAGTGACATTTTGGCAGAATCCCTACTATCATCAGCGCTCTACCATTCCTACCCATGAATAGAAAAGAAGAGTGAAGAAGATAGAAACCTTTTGGGACCAAAGCGTGGGGAACAGCAACCACCTTGCCTTTTGTTCCCTCCACGTCTTACAAGATCAACGGGATGGAAATAGTCGGGGACTGCTGATGGTCTCTTTAGCCGGAAGTTGTCAGGTTCCAGCCCAGGAGCTTCTGGGTGTGAAGAAAGGGGCAGGAAGAAGATGGCAGACGAGAGACAGTGACTGTTAGGAAAAAGATGGGGTAGCCTGCAGGCCCAGCTTTGCACCCTGCAAGGATATGTCAGTCTCCTGTGGTGCTCTGGCCTGAATGTGTCTCCCCCAAATTCATATGTTGAAATTCTACCCCCCAAGGTGATGATGGTATTAGGAGGTGGGGCCTCTGGGAGGTGATTAGGTCATGAGGGTGGAGCCTTCATGAATGAGATTAGTATTCTTGTAAAAGAGACTCCAAGAGCTCCCTCGCCCCTTCTGCCATGTGAGGGTACCATAAGATGTCTGCGACCTGGAAGAGAGTCATCACTGGATCATGCTGACACCCTGATCTTGGACCTCCAGGCTCCAGAACTGTGAGAAATATATTTCTGTTGTTTGTAAGTCACCGAGTCTATGGGACTTTGTTATAGCAGCCCAAACGTTGTAAGCCCTATGGACCAGTGATACTAGTGAAGGTAGCTGGGCTGCTGCCACCAGGAGGCTCACCCTCTGGGTGCAAGGATCTCACAGCAAGAAGCTGTGAAGCAGATGGACCAAAGCAGAACCTGGGGTGGGGGAAGGAGGAAGTTGAGCCTGGACCGGATCGCCACCTGTGGCGGCCTCTGCATGGCAGGGAGATCTCCACTGGGCTTTCCAAAGAGTATTGCTGTGGTTTTCTAGTGTTGTGTAGAGAGCACTGGGGAGCTTAACAAAGCAACAGGATTTATTTTGTTCCTGAATCTGTGGTTTGTGCAGTTCTCAGCAAGGATAGCTCATTTCTGATCCACTCATTCTCAGCAAGGGGGGCTCCCAGGCCGGGGCAGGCATCCGCTGAGGGGGTCCCCGGCTGACTCATCTGCCTGTGGGCCCTGGTTGCTGGCTGGGGCCTTCACAGGGGCTGTCAGCTGGTCCAGCTGCACGTGACCTTTCCAGCAGCTGCTGGCCTTCCTCACAGCATAGTCATGGGTCCCAGGACCAGTGTCCCCGAGACAGAGTCAGGTGGAGTTCGGATCCGTTTTCTACCCTAGCCCAGAAGTTACACGGCACTATTTCTGCAGCACTCTGGTCATGAGAAATAAGTCACTCAGACTGGCCTATATTTAAGTGGAAAATATAAACTAAAGAACATGTGGGCATGTTTTAAAACCTCCACCAAGACGCTTCCCCAAGAATGAGCTTTCGGAATCGCCCTACAGAGAACCCAGAAACAACAACGAAGTAAAGGACCACAACCTCCGCCAGGCTGGGACGGGAAAGGGAGCCTGTTCCCTCCTCGCTCCCCATCACCCACAGGCTGTGTGAAAGGGGAGAACAACCTCCCTGGCCACATGCAGACCACCCTCCCCGAGACCACTCTTAGTGCCCCTGTCAAATGCCAGATCAAGCTTGACAATGAGTAGGGCTAAGCCTTACGATGCAAAGTGAGACTGATTTAATGATCAGAAGTGACGGCAAAGTTACCGAATGAGGTTAAAAGTCATTTAAGGAATCCTTTGCCACTTGGGGCAGCAGGGCCAGCTGGGGCGTGGGTGTCCACAGAGCACAGGCAGTAGCAGCAATTGCAAAAGTAAAAACCATCCATATTTACACCCCAAGGTGGGGAGGCGGAGACTCCTCTCATAATGGTTTCCTTTGAAAGGTTTTCCTCAGTAGTCTCATTCCCCTGAAGTGTGCTTTCTAGACCCTATACTTGGGGGAAATTGGGGGGGAATTGGATAAATTGATCTCTAGGGGTCCTTCCAGGACTAACACTCCCTGGTCCTCTTGCTGACAGGGGCTGGGTGCTGACAGTTTACTTAGGAAATGGTCACTAAGAATGTATTTATTTTATGAAAGCATCTCTCAGTAGGGAAATCATAATAGTAGCAGGAGAAATTAGCTCTGTTCTCTGATTTCACTGAAGGAGAAAGAGTTACATATGGTCTTTTCCTCTCTCTCTCTCTCTCTCTGTCTGTCTCTGTCTCTGTCTCTTCCCCCTCCCCCCCCCTCCAACCCCTCCCTGATGGCTGTCTCACACAGACCTTGAGTGGTGATTTGACAACTTTAACAAGCTTCCAGCAGGGGAGCCAAACTTCTGGCCCAGACATCTTGACAACAGGGAGTCCGTTATACAGCCCCTTGTCTTGAAAGTTTTACTATTCAAAGTGTGGTCAGGCAGCCATCAGCATCACCTTGGGAGGCTGTTAGAAATGCAGACTCCCAGGCCCTAACCCAGACCCCTTGGATCAGAATCTGCATTTTTTTAAAAGATTCCCCAGACTATTCAAATGTACATGAAAGTTTGGGAAGTACTGTTTTAAGGGTCCCAGTCCCTGGGCTTTTAAAAAGTTCTTCCTCCATCTGTTTCAGGGTTCTCGGAGGTGAACCCCCTTGGTTTCTGACCCCTCAAGTCCTTGGCAACCCCCCTTCGAGATGGCTCTTCGTTGCTGGCCAGAGAGCCTAGGCAGTGCTCACCATCATTCAATAGCTAATACGAATCAAGCCACAGTTCAAGCGCTTGAATTTAAAATACTCTTGACTCTGCATCTGGAGAAATGGTGGGCGGAAGTACTTCTGGTAAATGGTTTATATTTAAATGGCCGTTTGTGGAAAACCACTGTGTCGTTCCTTTTGAATCCCGTCTGATTCTGGAGCTAGTGTAGCAAGGTTTCCAAACACCCTGGAACCATTTCCAACGCGTGTACTTCAGTCTTTAGTTACTGTCAAAAGGCTTGGCTCATTGCAAATCTCAGAAACGTTTTCTGTTGTAAGGTCGCTTGCCTATAGCCATTTGTATAAAAAGCTAAATGAACGTCGGAAAGGTACAATAAAAATCCTTCTGTCCACTGGAAGTAGCACAGCCTTGTGTCTGGCTGTTGTGTAGACTTCTTTGTTTCCTTCCCCCAGCCTTACGTGGAGGATGTAAAAACCTACAGGGGAAGGTTTGTGGTTTTACACACTTAGAATTCTATACCTTTTGAAGGGGAAAGATTTCTCATCTGACCTGATGAAAATACTTCAAGCTGTACCAGGCATTTCCATTTCGAACACATTTTGGCTTACCCAGGTGACAGCAGTCTGAAGGAGGACTCAGTCCGTTTTTAGGTCTGTCACTGAAAGAATATCCAACCTTTTGGAAATCAGCCAGGTCCCTGAGATGGCTCACCTTAGAAGCAAGATTTCCCAGCCCTCCTCAGCTCTAGACCCCAGATGAATAATAATATCCATGGGTATTTTTTAATGCCTACTTGCATTTGCTAAGCCTTCTTGTGATTTTTTTATCTTTCTAAGTAAGGGGTCCCCTGAAAGCAGAGCCTGAGGCAAGGATTTGGGTGCAGGGGATTTCTTTGAGAGGTGATCTCCAGAAGCAGGAGTGAGGATGGGATGTGGGGAGAGTGACATGGAGAAGGAGATCAAGCCAGGATAAGGGGGCCTTTCAAGTGTGCTGCTCTAAGCCCCAGAGCCAAATTGCAGTGGGACCTCTGAGAAGCACTGAAACACCTCCAAAACATAGTCCCTGAAAGGAAAGGAGGTAGAGCTCTCATCCACTGCTTTTGAACTTGGTTGGTGGAAGGTTGCACCCAGGGCCATTGAGTCCTCTGCCATTCTGGCCTGTGCTTCAGTCCTGGCCAAGCAAGTTTCTGCAGCATGCAAAGCCCTGGAGCCTAAAGCAGAAGGATGCTTGGCTTTGCATGAGAGGGGCGTGGGCCCTGCAGGTGGGCGAGAGCTCAGACACAACTGCTCACCATGGGTGCAGCTAGAGGCTACTGCCTTGTCTCTCACTACCTCTCTGAGGCAACTATTACCATCTCCACCTTACAGCTAAGGAAAGGGAGGCTCAGACACGTTGGATAGTTTGCCCTGCTGCGAAGCAGGGCCTCGGGGTCCCAGAACAGGCCGGCCGACTCCAGAGCCTCTTTCCAGAAGCTGCCACACTGTCCTGGAAAGGACTGGAAGGAACCCAACCATCCCATTTGCCCGGGACCAGCCCAGTTTTAGCACTGAAAGTGCCACATCCTGGAAAACCCTCATCCCGGGCAAACTGGGGTGGTTGGTGGCCTTCGTGGGCTTTCTCTGCCTCTGCAGCTCCTGGCTTGCTGCCTAGGCTCCCTCTGGGAGAGCTGCACACAAATGGGTTCCAGGCCATCTTTCTCTCTTTCTTGCTCCACTGCTGCATTCCGGTGAGGCTGTTTCCAAGTAAAACCCAAATAAAATTGGATTTCATATGGTGGTTTCCCCTGAGTGAAACTTTTATGTAGAAGCTGGGAGATGAGAAAGTTTTGGGTTTTCTTTTTCTTCTACTTCCTTTAAATGGGGCCCATTTATTCTAATGATGCTGGGGGAGGGTGTGATGACTATAAATGAAATTTGATTTATTTGCTAAGTGTCCATTATTGTTTCATTGCTTCACTAGGGGCTTTTTCTTTTTAATGAAAAAATGTGTGTGTGTGTGTGTGTGTGTGTAGGCACACACTCATAGTCAGTCTATGTATATAGTTTCCTAGGCTAATTTGCCATAACAAAGTAGCACAGAGTGGTTGCCTTAATCAGCAGAAGTTTATTGTCTCACGGTTCTGGAGGCTGGAAGTTCAAGATCAAGGTATCTACAGGGTTGGCTTTGAGGGATAATCTGGCCCAGGCCTCTCTCCTCGGCTTATAGACGGCCATCTTCTCCCTATGTCTCTTTCCATCTTCTTCCCTCTAGAGGTATCTCTGTGTCCACATTTTCCCTTTGTGTAAGGGCACCAGTCACATGGATTAGGCCCACCCTCATGACCTCGTTTTGACTGGACTGCCTCTGTAAAGACCCCATCTCCAAACACGGCCACATTCTGAGGTACTGGGGGCTGGGATTTCAACATACGAATAAAGGGGGCATAACTCAATCCTTACCACTACGTTCCCCAGAATAAGTGAGAGGGTCTCAGCGAAATCGAGACACAGCCATTACGCCCTCTTCTCCCCCCCATCACTTGTCACTCTAAGATGCTTTTGGGGCGGGCGGGGTCCCCACAATGTCGGCTCCAACTCCTTTCTGAATATCTCAGAAGAGGAGCATAGCGTCTTGGAGGAGTGACAGCCCTTCCTTTACTCATTCCCACGTTTGCCTAATGTTTATTGAGCCCCTGCTGGGTGCCTGGCCACGGGCTAGATGCTGGGCGAGGAGCAAAGGTGAACGAGACTGAATCTCTGGCCGAACTAAGCTCCCCCAGGGGAGCGGGAAGACGCTAGTCTTTCAAGTCAAATGGCCATTGCTTCGAATTCTGCCTTTCATTGACCCCAGCTGTGTGTCACATGGCGTCTCTGAGCCTCACTTCCTCCGTCTTTGGTGTTGGGGTGATGAGAGCACCCAGCCTGCAGGGCGGTTGTGAGGAATAAGGGTCTGATTAAGTGCCCAGCCCAGCGTCGGGCACACAGTAAGCATTTGGTCAATATCTGTTCAATGAATGAATGAAAAGTATGTGTTCAATAACAGAATCAGAGATACGTAGTGACAGCTAATGGTATAAACAGGTAAAGGAAGACACCAGGGGGCAGCAGGACCCCCAGGCTGCAGAGGGCTGTGGCACGTGTGATTTTGGTCTGTTGACCATGTTTCTTTGGGCATCCCCTCCCCCATGCTGTGGGTCCTCCTGAAGCTGGCCTGAAGCGCCCTGCCTCCTCAGTGCTGGGTCGGGCCTGTGACCTAGGGTGGCTGGTGAAGGAGAACTTTAATCTCCCCAGTGATGGGCAGGGGAGCGGCCGAGACAGTGATGCCTTCCTGGGAGGGACATTTGTGTGCTGAGAGAGGGCCCTGCTTTCCCCTGGGATTATGTATAGACGGCAGTCGTTGTCCCAAGCTGCATAGAAGAGGACCTGCAGAAAAGGACAGAACTAAGAGGTGGGGAGGTGTAGGGAGACGGACGGAGGAAACTAATGAAAGCGACAGTATTTGTCTAAGACCCTGGATCCAGCTGTGCTTGAAGCTCATCCCACTCCTAATGTCAGATACATGAGTCGGTAAAGTTCCCCAAATCCCCTTAATTTAAGTTGGGCTTAGACATTTGCAGCTGAAGGATCCCTGCCTGTAAATGGTTATAAACACAGTTTTTGGGAACCCAGAAGACAGTCCCATTAATCCGGACGAGAGGATTCAATCTAGGTTTCTTGAAGAATGTGATACATGGCCTATCTTCCAAGATAAGTCAGTTCTCATCCAGCCAAGAAGCCCAGGGGCATTTAAGCGGGAGGTGTGTGTGCAAAGGCAGTGAGGTATGAAAGGGCAGGGTCTGTTCAGGGCCGGTGAGGAGCTGGCTGGGTCATTTTATTGGGGATGAAGGAGGTGGTGGTTTAAAAATCAGAGTCAGGGAATTCCCTGGTGGTCCAGCGGTTAGGACTTGGCGCTTTCACTGCCGGAGCCTGGGTTCGATTCCTGGTCGGGGACTAAGCTCCTGCAAGCTGTGCGGCCCAGGTTTCCTGTGTCCAAAATCCGAACAGATCCAGGGGGGCAAAGGCCCAGAAAGGGGACCTGACAGTAGGCAAAGACCTCAAAATGCTTCATCACAATTTCCTCTTCAAATGGCAAGATGGGAATATGAAAGTGCAGTTAGGTGGTGGGGTAGACAGAATAATGACCCCCAAACATGTCCCCATCAAATCCCTGGAACCCGTAGATATTACCTTACATGGTGAAGGGATTTTGCTGGTGTGATTAAACTAAGGCTCTTGAGATGGAGAGATTATCCTGGATTATCCCCGTGGGCACACAATGTAATCACAAGAGTCCTTGTAAGAGGGGGACAGGAGGGTCAGAGTCAGGGAAGGAGACGTGATGATGGAAGCAGAGGCCAGAGTGATTTAATTGCTGGATGGGACCACACGCCAAGGAGTGTGGACAGACTCTAGAAGCAGGAAAAGGCAAGGGATGGATTCTTCCCTAGAGCCTCCAGAAAGAACACAGCCCTGCTGACACTTTAATTTTAGCCCACAAGACACATTTTTTGAACCTCTGACCTGCAGAACTGTAAGATAATAAATTAGTGTTGTGTTAAGTCCCTAAGTTTGTGGTGGTTTTTGTTACAGCAGCAATAGGAAACCAGCATAGTGCGGAAGTAACATAGATCACAATTATGAAACAGTAGAATGAAAGGTTAAGTGTGTGGGCTTCAGGGCCAACTTAATCCAGGTTTACAAACCAGCTCTGCCACTGTCCAGCTTGACAAGTTACCCAAGCTCTCTGGGCCTCAGTTTCTCCCACTGTGACATGCACTTACTAAAACCTACATCGTACAAGAGTTGGAAAAATCAAATGAGATAACGTGTACGATAATCATCACAGTGCTTTATATGTGGTAGATGCTCAAGAAATGTTAGTCATTTTCCTTTTTATTGTTTTTTCATCATGATATGCAGGAAAAATTTTTTTAAATGTGGTGTCTAGTGTTCAATGTAAAAAAAAAAAAATACCATTTTCTTCCCTTCTTTAAGTTGTTTATCTTCCAAATCCTTTTCCCTGGAGTGGGTAGGGATGTCATTTGTTACATAAAACAAGAGAACTAGGAAGGAAGTTTTATGAACACTTTTAATAACAGTTTTTACATTTATATGATGTTTCATGGGCTCTGCCTAAATGCGTAAACCAATATGAAAAAACAATGCAAGGACAAAACAGAGTTATGTTAAGCACAACCAAACCACAACTTAATTTTTTTTTTAAGTTTTTATTGAAGTTATTACAATATTGCTTCTGTTTTTTGTTTTGGCTTTTTTTTTGGCCACAAGGCATGTGGGATCTTAGCTCCCCGACCAGGGATCGAACCCGCACCCCCTGCATTGGAAGGCAAAGTCTTAACCACTGGACCGCCAGGGAAGTCCCACAGCTTAATTTTATAACAGATGGTTATAAAACATTTCCATTGACTGAATAAAGGTAATTGATTGTTTCAAATTATTTACCTTTTGAGGCAGAAATAAGGACTGTGTTCTTCCATTTATAAAGCTCTGCGTGGTGTCCCATGTACTTTCCCACACATGTTCCCATTTTACAGATGAGAGCACTGAGTTTTCCAGGGATCCATGTGCTTGGTTTCAGCATTGGTATGTGTTGGAGTGCCTGGAAGCCTTGTCCATAGCCCCTCCTCCCTTCCCTCTTCCCCCCTCCCCTCCTCCTCTTTCATCTGTACTTTCCATAGGTGATCTCACCCAGTTCTATGGTTTTAAATGCCATCATGTGCTCAAGAATCCTAAAAATATATTTCTAGCCCCAACCTGACCCTTGTACACCAGACTCATGAGTCACCTGCCTACCTGACATCTCCATTTGGATGCCTGCTGGGCACTGCTGACTCATCCAGAAAAGGACTTAGGATTTTTCCCTCCACTGATTTGCTCCTCCCCCAGCCAGTCCCTCCCAAATCCTGGGGCCTTTCTGAGCACTTGTCATCTTATCACACCCACATCCAGTTTATCAGAAAGTACGGTTGGCTCTATCCCCACAATATGACTTGAGTTCAACCACATCTCAGCATCTGTATTTCTACCACCTTTATCTAGATGTCATCAGGGTCCCTTGAGGTACTGCAGTTTCCTCCTATGTGGTCTCCCTGCTTTGTGCTCACCTTATTGCATGCTGTGCTACAGAATGACCAAGGTGACCTGTGAAAACCACAGATTTGATCTTGCCACTCTTAGGCTTAAAATTCCATGGTGGAAAAAAAAAAAAAAAAAAATTCCATGGTGGCTTCCTGTTGTACAGTCAAACTAAACTCCTCACCATGGCCTAGGGGGCCTCCGTGAGCATGTCTTCGTAGGACATATAAAGAGCGTGTGCTAGCTGAGGTGATATGGAAGGGGAAGAGCAGAGACTGTCTTAAGGTCTGCTTTAGGGGAACCCAGACTAAGCCATCTTAACCAGGCTGTATGTAAGGGGAAAATCAAGTCCCTGATAGGAAATTGCCAACGTGCTCTATTCTCTTCGTAAATAGAGTAGAAATTCTACTCTATTCTTCTTCCTTAGTAATAGCAGCTCTGATTTGTATTGGGCACATGACTGGAATAAAGACTAAATTTCCCAGTCTCCCTTGCCACCAGGTATGGTTTATGTGACTAGGTTATGGACAAGGCAGTGTCAAGGTTTGTGTGTACAGCTCTGGGAAGTGTCCTTTAAAGGAGAGGGCATGATCTTTTTCAATCCTTTCCTCATTCCTGCTAGCTGCAATGCAGATGTAATGGCTGGAGCTCCAGCAGCCATTTGAACCATGAGGTGACCTCGTAACAGAAACTGCGCAGTAGAACACAAGAATGAAGAAGGCTGGGTCTCTGGTAATTTGAGGCATGGTGCTATACCAACCTCAGATTGCTAATCTCCACACCTTCCTACACTTTTATTTGTAGTTTGTCTCTTAAAGCAGAAACTAATGCTAACTACTCTGGGGGAGAGGCATGACAAGCATAGGACCAGGGAAAACAGTGTGGAGATGACTGCAGCCCTCCAGGCAAAAGACCCGAGTAGGATGGTGGAGATGGAGAGGTGTGGAAAAAATTGAGAAAGGTATAGGATGTAGCAGGCTTGATAGTGAGTTAGAAATGGAGCATGAGCCTGTGAATGAGGAAGGTCAAGGGTGCCTCCCAGTTTTCTGGCTTGAGCAACCACGTGGTTGCAGTGCCGGTTACTGAGTTGGGGACCCAGAGAGCACACAGTGGACATTTCTGTGAAAGAGCTTTGTTATGCTGTGTATGCCTGGCATTTTGTCATTTGAATCAGTGTATTTATGTCACAGATTTGCAATGAAATGACCCATTATTTCAATCAGTGCATACGATATTGCTACTGTATGAATTTATGCTTTTCCGAATATCTCTGTAATTTCCATTCCTCATGAAGAGAAATGGTAGAAATGGTAGGTAGAATGGAGAAATGGTAGGTAGAATCTGTTTTTAGGGGCTGATTCTCAGGTAATGATGTTATTCTCCCTTTGAGCTCTGGGTCATTATAATCTATGACACACACACACACACACACACACACACACACACATAAATTGAACCCTGGGCTCTTGGTGAGTAAAAGGAATGTGGTGAAAGACAGTCTCCCAGGCCGTTATCCACAGACCTTCCTTACGTTGGATTTATGATTGGGGAGGGGAGGGGTAGTTCTGAAATGTGCTTGGCGCTTTAACTCATTTGGCCTTTCCTGTTATTTGGGTTGGCAGACTCACTCATCTTCCTTATAAAAGCTTGGCACGTTGAGGATGGTATTTTATATTTTTTATGTTAAGCTGGAATTTCCGGATTGGGTTCTGCAGCATATGGCTCTGTTTTTACTAGGTTCTGGTGGACTTACAAAGGAATTTTTTTCTCTTTTGTTTATTTCATGCTGGAGTTTAGGATCTGATCCCCATGGAGGAGGAGGGGGAAGAATTGGCAGGGGAGAGATGGGCTATCCAAACACAAGACTATCCAGCACGAGTCCCGTTTTGGTTCCAACCCTGGTGATCTGGTTATCCTCAGACTCCAGGCCAGAATCATAAGTGCAAGGGAAATGAACTGTACTGAGGTCCTTATTTTCACAAAACAGTTTGGCTTTGTATTAAACTGTTACCTTCAGGCATCTAGTTGTGGACCACTTGGGTGTGGAATGGGAGTCCCTGACTCTGCTCCTCCATAGAATTGTTTATCTATTGGTCAGTTTCATAAAGACTTCAAAATTCATTGACTGCTTTAGAGGAAAATGGTCCTATATAGGCAACCTCTGAAATAGCCCACAGCCTTTTCCACCTCCTAATATTCACATGCTTGTATAGACCCCTTCTACTTTGATAGGGCTGATTGTATCATTATAACCAGTTGGATTCTACAGAAATGAATAATGTAACTTCTGAAGCTAGGTCATAGAAGATGTGGCAACCTCCATCATGTTGCTCTTTTCTGATCACTCACGTGGGGCATCCAGCTGCCATATTCTGAGAATACTCAAGCAGTCCTGTAGGGAGGTCCATGTGGTGAGGAACTGAGGCCTCCTGTCAATAGCCAAGTGACCGAGTCATCTTGGAGACCCTGATCCAGCCTTCAGATGACAGCAGCCCCTGTTGACATCTTGATGGCAACCTCTTGAGAGACCCCAAACCAGAACCATTCAACTAAGCTGCTCCCAAATTCCTGACTCATAGAAACCATGATACAGTAAATGCTTATTGTTTGAAGCCACTAAGGTTTGGGGTAATATTTTACATAGCAATAGATAACAACTGTTACAGGTGTACTTCTAAAAGACATGATGATACTTGAGAATCTTACTCAACTCATCATTGCTGAAGTAAAGCTTCTAACAGGGAACATCTTCTGTAATATTTTTCCCTTTTTATAATCTTAAAAACATTTTTTTTGGCTATTATTGTTAACGGATGTGGTGACTATTTGTCATCTATGGTTGCCCATCATCAATTCCTTTTACCTCATAGCAATTCAAGTTTCTATTAGAGATTTGATTTTCCCCTTATGCAGAAAGACTGGTTATGTCTTAGTTTTAAGGTTCCCTTAAAGCAGACCTTGAGACAGGAACTTGAGTGCACGTGGTTTAATTAGGAGAAGATTCCCGGAAGCACTGAGAGAATGTGGACGTGAGACCTGGAAAGGAGGAAGCTGATATCCCTCCATGGCATTAAAGCTGAGCTTATCACCGTGTGCACCTGGGCTCAGTCACACTGACCTTCTGAGAAGGAATACCCTTCAGAATTTCTTTCTGAGGGGCAAGGAGGCTACATTGTTGATCTTCCAAGTCCTGTCCTGCCTTGATTGATGGTGGTCCAGTAGCCAGGGAGAGGAGTAGTTCTGTATACAGGTGAATCTGTAGGTAACTTCTGGGTTAGGCCAAAAGGGTGGAGGTGCATATTCATAGCAGCTTCTGTAGAGGGCAATTCCTGGTGACCACTTTGCACTGGGAAAGTCAGATCCTTGCTGTCTCCACTCCAGTTGGTGCAAAGGGATGGGGAGAGGTGGGAGAGAGAGGATAAACCTCAGCTGATTTCCCCGAGCACTTTCTCTGTACACTCCGAGTCTTAAGCAGTGTAACAGCTTAGAAGTCTCTCCTGGACTTAGAGGCATTTGGGCCAGATTATTCCAGGTTCCAGACCGTAGCTCTCCTCCCTGCTTCCTTGGCATTGTGAAAATTCCTTGGTTCCTATCCATCACAAATCTAGTCCCTGTAAGTCATGCAAGTCTCCTACCAAGTCCACGAGCCCTTGACATCCTTTCAATAAGTTCCTCTTCACTTAGGTTGGCAGAGCTGGATTCTGTTGCCCTTAACAAAGAAGCTTAACTGAGATGACGGATCTTGCTGAAATTAATAGTAAAGTTCACACTTTTCCAACCCAAATCCCAGTGGGATGGGATAGATTTAAGAACTTGCTAAATGGAGTCTAAAGGTCATCTTTATGTGCAAGATATTCAAGAAGGCTTTGAAAAAGAAATGTGAGGCTACAAAGATCTGTGACAGCATTAAGTGGGAACTACAGTTTATAGAACCACTGGTTTAAAGATAAGCGGTCTCTGGCTGGCCTAATTTGGCAGACAAAAATTCCATTTTCTGGAGCACAGAAGCCTTTCCCTCTGTTGGATAAGAGGTGAGATGCTGTCTATGAAAGCTTGCTCTCGGTTTCAAAGGTCAACACTCAAATTGTACATCTGCCACCCTCTTATTAAAGACCAAAGACTTGGGAGGAATGACTTGATATTTAAGCATGGCCTGCCTGTCTAGACCTTTTTCATTCTTTCTCTCACATGCTTTCTGTTGTTCCCACTCATACTCCAGCACTTGTCAAGGTCACCGATTTACAAACTTTTATTAGCTGATCAGGAAGGGATGAAGAAAGGCTGCTTGGATCTGAGAATCCTCAGCAATAATGCTGATCATTTTCATCACGTGTAGACCAGCTACTGAGCTATTTTTACCACTTTATTTGGTGCTGGCGGTGGGGAAAAACAGTCTCTGAAAATAGTTTATTTTCCTGCTGAATGTTATGGACGTGGTGAGGCTTGACCATCATCACAGCAGAATAGCGTAGTGGTTAAAATCAGAGTTTGTATTCAGATAGCCTGGGTTCAGTTCCTGGCTTGCTGTTTTCCAGTTGCATCATCGTCATTCCCCTAGGTCTTAGATTCATCATCTGTAAAGTGGAATTACAACTCCCACTTCATGGAATCTTTGGGGGGATTACATGACACAGTGCTTGCCGAGCTTACAGTAAATGTTTAATACAGTTCTTATTATTTATATTAGCGGGGATCACAGCAGGAAACAAATGGCAGACGAAAATTGGGTAACTTGTGGGGCAGTTAATAAAGCGACTGATTACAAAGTGTAAGCAGAGCATAGGGACACCAAAAGGGAGAGTGCAGTTACCCAGGGTGGTTACCACCCTTAGGCAGGGAAGGGGGGGAGGGGAGAGAGGCTCACCAGGACCCTAAAATTGAGAAAGTTGTGTAGGGAGTCCACCTGACAAAACTGTAATGAGAAATGCTACTTGCCCATGGCGACCATCGGGGGGAAGGTGGGGAAATAACCCTCCTAACCTCTGCCCCTTCCCTCCGCCTAGTGTCCTCCTGTTGGTGGTCCCCATTGGTTGACCCATCATGGAGCCAGAGCACAAGAGAAACAGGGAGGAGGTAGGGACAGGGCAGCACCGTCAGTCACAGAGTGAGGTGGCAGTGGTACAGCGTGGCTCTGGAGGAGACCCTCGGAAATGCCCAGGCTACGAGTATTGCTGCAGAGTCTGGGGAACCTGAAAGAAACCTATTGGAAGGCCAGGGCTTCCAGTGAGTGTGTGGATTGAATGGCCATGGAACTGTCTTCTTCTGAAAAGTCTCTGTTAATTTAAAGCTTTTCTGTGTTCATCTGTCAGTGATTTGACAAAACGGCGTTCCTCTTTTTCCATCCTCCCACCTTGTTTTGGAAGAAGCCTCGGTTGGTTGAAGCAACCTCTCTCCCTCTTTGCTCAAGTATTTCCAGAAGTTTCTAAATCCTGGCTCGGCTCCTGCTGCCAGCTTCCCACTGAGCCCATGGATGCGCGTTCGATTATAATGGCTGGAAGGTCAATAATTCTCTCCTAGTTAAAGCTACATGAGGTGGAAGCGTGGAGGCTAGACCGTGGACACACGATGACATCTTGGCTGGGTCATCAGCAGGCAGCTTTGCTTTTGAGGGTTAACGGACAGTTAGTAGGTATGGTTTACCTACTTGAGAAAGGTTCCCCTCCTTTTTTGTATCATTGTGCTTTTATTATTTGATTGGATTCCTGTGTTTTTTAAATATCCCCCCTTCCCATTTGAAAATATATTGGTTTGTTTATAAGAATCAAAATACTTATATTTTGAACTTACGTAATTAATTAGTGAGCTACATTTCATTTAAAACATGTATTATAATCCTCAGCTCCACCCAGATATTGGAAGACTAGGTATGTGTTATGACTTCAGCAAATTATTTCGAAATACCCACATTGATTGCCCAGTTTCAAAGATTTAGAGTGAAATGTTTACTGACAGTTGGAAAATCTGATGCTCAGCTTTTTGGAAACGGCCAGGCCATTAGAACCCGCACCTTGCCCAGACATAGATATGCCCCCGCCCTCAAGTGCTTTTGCTGGTGAGGTAGTCCCTTTGGGGCTGAGGGCTTTTCAGTCGACCACCAACAGCACTTCCAGTAGTTTGGACATCAAGGCCTTCCTTGAAGGGGGATCTAGGAGGAGATTGCCTGTGTCCTTCATAATGATCTTCAGGGAAGATGTGATTTTATACCCATCTTGTGTACGGGGAACCTGAGATTTCACCTGAGATCGTATAGATCCTACCATTACAAATCCACAAGCCACTATCCGGCACTCTTAGGACAAGAGTTTTATATTCATACATTTTCTATGTTAGAGAGGAAACTGAGTGCCCACACCATATATTATGCTGTATCTCTATGTTAGTTTCTATCGCCACTGTAACAAATAACCACTGATGCAATGGCTTGAAACAACACATTTATTATGTTACAGTTCTAGAGGTCAGAGGCCTACAGTCCAAGTGTTGCAGGGATGTGTTCATTCTGGAGGCTGGGAGGAGAATCTGTTTCCTTGGCTTTCCCAGCGCTCCAGGCCACCGGCATTCATTGGCTTGTGCACCTTCCTCTGTCTCCAAGCCAGTAGCACAGCATCTCCAAGTCTCCCTCTCTCCCTTTGACCTCTGCTACCACCATCACATCTCCTGTGGCTCTGACCCTTCTGCCTCCCTCCTGTAAGGACCCATGGGATGACACTGAGCCCACCCCGACAATGCAGGGTCGCCTCCCCCCATCGCAAGTTCCTGAACTTAATCAGATCTGCAGAGCCCATTTTGCCATATCAGGTAACATTTGCAAAATTCAGAGATTAGGATATACACATCTTTGGAGGCTATTATTCTGTCTACCATAACCACACAGGTGTCCAGGAGAGCACCCATAATCAGAATCATTAATATTTCTGTAGCAAAATGTATGAATATTCATGCTAAATTGTATACATCGGTGGTTAGCAAACTGTACGTGGGCCACATCCACCTGTTTTTGTACATCAGGTTTTATTGCAATGCAGTCACGCCTATTTGTTATGGCAGCTTTCATGCTACAAGGGCAGAGTTGAGTAGTTGTGACCTGCAAAGCCTAAAATACTTACTATCTGGCCCTTTACAGAAAAAAAAATTGCTGACCCTTGGTATAAATAATATCTCTGAATAGTTCAGGTCAGTTTTGCCACCAAATGAATTTTCCACAAACCTACAGAAAACCTTTTGGTTTTCAATGTTGCTGAATTTCGGAGCTACAAGCAAGGAAGCACGGACCACTCATTAGTGACCGAGCTAGGGACTCAATCCTAGTTCACTGCAAAGCCCAAGTTCTTTTTTTTTTTTTTAAATTTATTTTTGGCTGTGTTGGGTCTTTGTTGCTGCGCGCGGGCTTTCTCTAGTTGGGGCGAGCGGGGGGCTACTCTTCGTTGCGGTGCGCGGGCTTCTCATTGCGGTGGTTTCTCTTGTTGCGGAGCACGGGCTCTAGGCGCCTGGGCTTCATTAGTTGTGGCATGCAGGCTCCGTAGTTGTGGCTCATGGACTCTAGAGCGCAGGCTCAGTAGTTGTGGCGCACGGGCTTAGTTGCTCCGGGGCATGTGGGATCCTCCCGGACCAGGGCTCGAACCCGTGTCCCCTGCATTGGCAGGCGGATTCTTAACCACTGCGCCACCAGGGAAGCCCAAAGCCCAAGTTCTTAATCCAAATAGTCCACAATTCCATTTCCTTTGTATTTGAGCCAAGAGTGTATGTGTCTATATTGGACCCATTTTAGGATTTCAGACACCCAGAGAATTAGAGCAGAATGTGGTCATCATCTAATGCACGGGTCTAAAGATAATAGTCGGCCGGCCACACCGGAACAGAGGTATGTTAGCTACAACAGTGCTCTAAGAACAAGGCACGTGAAAGCCTTTAGCCAGGAACATGCACTCTGATTAGCCACAGTCACCACCATTCCCTGCCTTCCTTATTGCCTCACCTAAGCTCCTCTACACATCCACATTCCCAGCCTGGTCCCTGAAGGCTTTTAAGACTTACCTGCTGACCTAATCTCTACCCTCCCGTACTAGAGAGGAAGAAAACAAGGTCGATAGAAGCATCTCGTGGAGGTCACATAGAAGATAGGTGGCAGAGCTGAGACCAGAACTCAGGTCTCCTGCTCTCTCTGCCCATTTTCTTTTACTTCACTATCAGGTACTTGGACTTGGCCCCTGGCCAGTTATGATTCACACGCTCAGCTTTTACTGGTTGTTCTCTCTGCCCCGTCAGTCCCCCCCTCCCCACCCTCTGCTCGACTTTGTTTTCCCCACAGGTCACCACTAAATCACTTGCCTAAACAATCATCACCTTCAAATGTTCAGCTGTGGTCCCAGATGTTGTAATCTCTCTTGGCATCCTTCGACACTCTGGAGAGAAATTTCCTTGGAGATCTTCCAAATTCAGGGCTGAGAATTTGTTATCACATGAATTTCAGACTATGCCAGACTTCGGCTTTCAAAATCATCACAGCACACCTTTCCTCTGCGTCAGGGTTGTATTGTAGCCTGTGGACAGAGGCCCCCAATTCTTGGCTGATCCGTTCTAGGTGGGGTGCTGGGGTCTCGTTGTTGGAAGGAAGGACTTTTGGCCCAGGGATGATGATCCACTGACATCATTCTCCCTGAAGTCATTCCTGAAGGAATTCCAGTAAAAAAAAAAAAAAAAAAAGCAAAAGGCATCTACCTTAATGAGAAAGGGTATAAAATCTCTTCCAGCTGTTGGACTTATGTAAGGACGATAAAGTTTCTTTTATTGAGTACCCCTGCTCTGGTTTGAGCTTAGCCACACCTCATCCATAAAGAATCCACCATTGGGATACAAATCACTTTTTAATCAGAATCCCTAACCACAGGTTCAGGGATAGGGCCAAGAACACCCTTGTATGCTCCATTACATCTTCCTTTAAGAGACATTGCAGAGAACTGGATGTTTCTAGAAGCTGGATGTCTGCTTTCTCTGTATTTGAATGTAGGTATTATTTTCACTACTATTTAGTGCCTTCGACAAGTGTATGATCACTGATGTAGACTGAAAGTTATACCTGGAAGAGTTTCAGTGAAGGGAGGAAATTTTAATTCTCCCATAATTTCCATCAACTAACCCTCCTCCAGCCACTCCAAATGAATTTACAATCTGAGTAAATGAGCTTTTCTGCAGACACACTTCCACACCGAGACTCTAAGCCATCCCCTTTCCTTCTGCCATATTGACCCTGAGCACCTCTGGCGAGAAATTGTACAGAGCAGAGCCACTGGTTGGAATTCAAACAATCTTATTGATACATTATTTGCTACTTGGGTTATTAGTGTATAATCTCCAACATTCAACCAAATGACTTGTGTTTTTCTTGAATACATGTATAGATGTCTTTTCACAGGCCAACATTGAAGGATCCCTTTAATTTCAGTAGCTCCTCAAATATTTCATCCAGGCTACCCACGTTGATGGGCATTCCATTATATCAGGCCTTCATCTGGGTTAGCCCAGAGTTTCTGCAAGGCTGTTGTGAATATTACTTAATTTCTTCATTTATTATCCAAGTATGCTTGTATACCTACTAAGTGTGCTAGGTTCTGTGAGGAATGTTTTATCCCCTCTGTTGCAACTATTACTCATATATAAAGCTGACCCTGGATGGCTTCCTATATACTGGGCACTGTTTTAAGTCCTTTATATGTATTAACTCATTTAATCATCACAAGGATCCCACAAAGCAGGTATTATTATTCACATTTTACAGAAGAGGAAACCGAATCCCAGAGAGGTTAAGTAACTTGCTGAAAGTCACACAGCTAGTGAGCATCAGCCTTAAGCAGGACCCTAAGTGGATTGGGTCCTAAGTCCATGCTTTTAACCCTTACACGATATGAAAATTAAAAGGGATTCTTTCTGCTCTTAAAATTGTTACAGGTACAGCAAGGCTGCAAACTCACATGCTGACAGGGACCAGGCAGGAAATAAACAGGAGTGAAGTAGGCCAGGTGGGCATTGAGAAGAAACAGAGAATTCCATCCCCTCGCAAGGGTGGCTGCTGCATGGACCCAGCCGATCATAGCTACTATAGTAGACAAGCCCTGTATGGCCCGGCTTGCCCCTGCTCCACGAGAAGCCAGAAAAGCAGAGTTTTGAAATCTGAAATCTCTCACTGAAAAAAAAAAAAAAAAAAGAACTTTTGGGTTTAGCAAGTTTCTGCAAGCTGAGTGAAGTCTGTGGGTTGTCAGTTTGCAAACCTAAGTTACCATCTTAGTGCGGGATATAGCACATGTATGCCGGTACCTATAAAGTGAAGAGAAAGTGCTGTGTCCCATCAGAGGCATGTTAGGGAAATGCTATGGAAATTCAGAAAAACAGAGAAAGGTGACTGCCGTTTGGCACTGTGTGGGGAAAGTAGCAATTAAGATGGTCCGTGAAGGAGCAGAGAGGAA
Organism: Eubalaena glacialis; assembly: GCF_028564815.1. Lineage (NCBI taxonomy): Eukaryota > Metazoa > Chordata > Mammalia > Artiodactyla > Balaenidae > Eubalaena > Eubalaena glacialis. The sequence continues at coordinate 94,380,081 of NC_083722.1, read as the reverse complement.
TGTAAAGGGCACGTTAGGAGAATGGTAAAAGCTGTTTGGCCACAGGGAGGTCAGATAGTCATCAAGTGTGGAAATGTGCCCTATTGGTAGGTGGAGAGCCGGTGCTCCACCAGACCTTCCCCTAAACCAGAAACGAAAGGGTTAATGTCAGTCAGCATCTGTGGCTGGTCATCAAATATTTAAAGGCTGCCCTTGACCATAGTCAGGGTAACGGAATTAAGACTGGCCAGGTGAGCTGCGCCAGTCACAGTAACCCTGGGGGCTAAGCCCAAGCGTGTGGACTTTGACCCTGGAGGGCCACAGGAGGTTTTGTGCCGGCACTGACCTGGCCAGAGTTTGTTCCGACGGCTCTGGGTCGGGTCACTTGAAGAGAGGAGGACATTGGAGGCAGGAGACTACTTAGGAAATGGACCAGGAGAGTCCTAGTGATGGGAACAGGGGCAGAGGCAGAGCAGTGGCAGGGCTTGGGGAGGGGGTGAACGCAGTGCACCAGCGAGAGGCCGGGGCCAAGGGCCACGTCCAGGGTCAAGCCCAGGCCAGTGGCGGTATCACTAGGCACTTGTACAAGGCGAGGGTGGGGGAGTTGGAGGGGAACAGGTTGAGGGGGAGGAGTATGAATAATCTTTGGCACATTTTGAATTTGAAGAACTAGTGGAACTCTGAGGCACATATATCTTATTCAGTGTCTTCAGAAACAATAACTATATATTCATCTACCTCCCCACACCCCCTCCCCCTAGAAATAATTTGTTTAAAACAGATCAAAGATTGGAGGGAATGGAGCCCGAGACCAGTAAGTCTGACTGCAGAGGATAATAGACTAAATTTGGGAAGTTTTTGATAAAAAGCAAGTCCAGGCAGGCATTGCCTGGGGCAGCTCAGAACCGAAGGAGGTAACATTTATTGAATACCTACTATGTCCCAGAAAGTGAGCAAGGCTTTATGTTGATTATCTCATTTGATCTTCAGAACAGAACAACCCGAGGAGCTTTAATTATCCCCATTTTAAAAGGTGAGGCACCTGAGGCCCAGGAATATGAAGTCATTCGTGCAACCTTTGAAAGGAAAGACAGGGCCGTTTAAGGCAAACTTTACCCACTTTATCATGTTCTTTTACAAATGGCCCTGTTACAGGGGACACAGTCTTGAGTAGTTGCCTTTCCACCATTTCCCCATGGTGTGGATGTGACCAGATTGCAGCGCTGATGGACTCGTCTGAGAGCCTTGTTCGTACAGCAAGCACATGGCTTTTCTTAGGCTCAATGTGCCTTCGTTCAAAATCTACATGGTCTTCAGAAAACTTCCATATTAAAGAGTACTTTTCTTTGACTGGGGTATGAAGTCATATTGAGGTTGCCCCTTGGTGACACATGGCTTCTACAAGTGGGAAAACGTTGAAAAGCTTGGACTTTGGAGTCAGACCTGAGTTCAAATCCCAGCTCCATGATTTACTGACTGTGTGACCTTGAGCAAGTCATCCAAGCTCTCTATGCCTGTTTGCTCATGTTTCGTGCCAACCTCATTGGATTGCTGTGGAGGCGAAGTCATCTTTCAAGTATATACTGTTTTCTCCTCCCAGTCTCGCCTGTGTTCTCTCTTTCCCCTCCAGTTGCCTTTTGGAAATAATCTAGACCAGCGTCAGCAAACTTGTTCTTAAAGAACCAGATAAGATGCATTTGAAGCTTTGTGTTTATCACACAGCCTCTGCTGCAGCTGCTCCACTCCGCTGTTGTCGAGTGAAAACAGCCACAGACAAGAATTAACAAGTGGGTGTGGTTGTGTTCCAATCAAACTTGACTTATAAAACCAGGCAGCATCTGTATTTGGTCCAGGGGCTGTAGTTTGCCAAGCCCTGGTCTAGACTCTAGCAGTTATGGGGACGCCCCGGCAGGTTCGGGGATGAGAAGTGCTCTGTAAGCAGGCAGCACCAACTTCCTAATGGAACAATTCCAAAGCACTCCTTTCTTTTTTTCATTATCTTTTAAATTTTTTTATTGAAGTGTAGTTGATTTACAATGCTGTGTTAATTAACTGCTGTATAGCAGAGTGATTCAGATATATATATGTATCAATATTTATACATTCTTTTTTTATATATATTCTTTTCCATTATGGTTTATCGTAGGATATTGAATGTAGTTCCCTGTGCCGTACAGTAGGACCTTGCTGCTTATCCATCCCACATGTAAAAGCCCACATCTGCGACCCCCAACCTCCCACTCCATCCCTCCCCCAACCCCCTCCCCCTTGGCAACCACCGGTCTGTTCTCTACATCTGTGATTCTGTTTCTGTTTCATCGATAGGTGCATTTGTGCCCTTTCTTGAATACCCCCTACTTAACCTTTAGTAAATCATGGCAACTTTTTTTCTTAGGGAATGCACAAAAAGGCTGCAGGGATTTTGGAAGTGGCTTCCAGAATATGAGCATTTAATCACTTTTAATCGTGCTGAGATTAAACTGATCAGATTTACTTTCAAATGTACACCGGTCCAAGAAGTGCTAGTTAAAACAAAATAAAAACATAGGGGATTGGGATTCTTGCCATACTTAAGAGTGTGCTCAGCTTTGTCACTTGTGGGGGGCGGGGGATCCCTCGCATCCAAAGAGGGTTTTCTCACAGCCTGCCTTTCCTCCACAGAGCAGAATCCTCTGTTACAGGAACATTAATGCCATAAATTTCCATGGTGCCTGGATCCTGAATCCCACTGGCTCTGGTTGTGCTTTTTTTTTTTTTTTGTAAGTCTGGATTTCATGGATGTGCTCTTATTTGAGCCCCAGACAGGCTTTCTTAGTGTCTGAGCCTCAGAAAGACGTCGCAGAGCATCTTAATTCTGTCAATGTGGGGGAATTCTTTAATAATGTATGTAGTGGCCATGAGCGTGCCCTCTGGAAATAGGGATGGTAACTGGCCAGTGATTCCCAACTCCTGAATTCTGAGCTCTTTCCTTACATTTGCACCAAAGCCACGCTTCCCACAGGCTGCTTCCAGCCAGTGACCAAGCAGGGATACTGGGGTAGACCCATTTCTAAGAGGTGCAAACTCCTTTGATGGTTGTGGCACTAAGCCCTGCTGAAATTTCCTTAGCACACGTTCTGGGATGCTTTTTTCTACCCTCCATCCCTCTGTTCTTCACTCGGGGTCAGACTGGCATTGTGGTCTGATGGCTCTCCCAGCCTTTCCCACCTCCTTCCCTATTTTCCCTCATGAGTGTTTTCCATAATAAAAGCCTGCATATTTAATCCCATTTTGCCATCTACTCCTCAGAGGACCTGGACTAACACAATATATACTTTTAAAAATGTATGTATATGAATCCCTAACAGTAGGGTAAGAAGTACCTCTCAGGCTTCCCCGGTGGCGCAGTGGTTGAGAATCTGCCTGCCAATGCAGGGGACTCGGGTTTGAGCCCTGGTCCGGGAAGATCCCACATGCTGCAGAGGAGCAACTAATCCCGTGTGCCACAACTACTGAGCTTGCGCTCTAGAGCTCCGCAACAAGGAGAAGCCCCTGCAATGAGAAGCCCGCTGTGCGCCGCAACTAGAGAAAGCCCGCGCGCAGCAACGAAAACCCAGCACAGCCAAAAATAAATAAATAAATAAATTTATATTAAAAAAAAAAAAAAACCTCTCTATGATGGCCGGACTGAATTTTGCTCCTGTCCCCATTTATATGTTGAAGCTCTAACCCTCAATGCGATGGTATTTGGAGATGAAGCCTTTGGGAGGTAATTAGGTTTAGAAAAGGACATGAGGGTGGGATCCTCGTGATAGGATTAGTGCCCTTATAAGAAGACACTCAGCTTGCTTGCCCTCCCTCTGCACTTGCATAAAGAAGAGGTCATGTAAGCACACAGAGAGATGACAGCCATCCACAAGATAGGAAGAGAGACCTCACCAGGAACCGAATCAGCCAGAACCTTGATCTTGGACTTTCTAGCTAGCTTCTAGAACTATGAGAAAATCATCTTTTGTTTAAGCCTCTCAATCTATAGTATTTTGTTATGGCAGCCTGAGCAGATGAAGACAGAGGGAAAGTTGATCTCACTCTAACTGGAAAATGAGTCTGGGAGCAGGTGGCTATGTGTCATCACCCCCACCTCTACAACCAGAGCACAGCTCTGTCTGCTCAACGCAGCCACATGGCCACAGGTAGTGGCTACGGAGGGTTTGGAACCCGGAAATGTCTGCCATTGGTGTCTTAACAGAGTTGCTAAGGGTATTTGGGACGGGACAGTTCTCTGGGCGAGACGTGTATTTTAGGGTGTTTAGTAACCCTGGCCCCTGCCCACTAAATGCCAATGGGGCCTCCCAGTCCCTGGGGCAACCAGAACAACCTCCACAAATTTCCAAACATCCCCTGGGGCAAGACGGCACTGCTCCCAAGTGCAGCCAACCGGCACCCCTAGGGTCTAAGCTTTTAATCACCTTGCTTCACTACCAGTCTAATCGTTGGTCTGTGAAAGCAGCTGCCCAGCGGTCAGAGCTGCCCAGGGAGGTGGAGGGGAGAGCATTTCATTCCTTTGGTGTTTGGTGAGAAGGTTTCCTTGTGCTGTAGGGTTTCCAGGACTAATCCAAGGTCGGTAATAAGTATCATCCCAGCTCCAGGGCCTGGAGAAGCAGGATAGCGTGTGTCCAAAGGGTGTGCAATCAGTACTGCATGTTGAGAAATTATTTAATTGACTTCTTGCCTCCAGACAGAATATGTTAAACTTACGGAGAGTGTCACCATTTTCCCTGGCTGACCCGCTCCCGTTTGTCTTGGTCCTTACTCTCAAAAATGCCTTCCTTAATTAGTCTTGCTGCAATTTATACCAGCTTCTACTTGCCTAGGCGTCTGCATCTTATTACTGTAAGAGACCATATAACACATGGTCGTTTGGAGATTGAGCTCTGTAGTTACATAAGCGGTTCAAATCCCACCTCTGTCCTGATTAGTTGTGTAACTATTAGTTATGTAACTAAGAACGACATTCTTTTTTTTTCCATCTATAAAACAGGGGCAGCAGTAATAGTCCCTACCTGTTTGGGTTGCTGGGAGGATAAAGTGAAATTCATGGCATTCAGGGGACAAAAAAGCAACAATTGCCTGTCTAAAAGTTTCCTGATACACAACACACTGTGGCTTTACCAAGGAAATTCTCAAATTTCTCCGCCATTTTGGGATATTGAATTATTCAAAGCTCCAGTTTAAAATGTAAATATTGAATTATTTAAAGCTCCAGTTTAAAATGTAAATATTGAGGAACTCTTGGATTACAGAGCTTGTGGTTATTTACCTTTGTATCCCTCTCATCTAACCCACAGAAGGTGGGCGCTGAATGATGGGGTTTTGTTTATTTTTACTGAAGTATAGTTGATTTACAATATATTAGCTTCAGGTGTACAGCACAGTGATTCAGTAATACATACATGTATATATATGTATATTCTTTTTCAGATTCTTTTCCCTTAGAGGTTATTACAAAATATTGAGTACAGTTCCCTGTGCTATATGGTAGGTCCTTGCTGATTATGTATTTTATATATAGTAGTGTGTATATGTTAATCCCAACCTCCTAATTTATCCCTCGCCCTGGATAATCGTAGAATGAACGTGTCCAAATGCTGTACAGCAGACCTCGTTTTATTGCACTTTGCTTTATGGTGCTTCACAGATATTGCATTTTTTTTTTTTTTTTTTTTACAGATTGTGGTTTGTGGCAACAAAGGTTTGTGGCAACCTTGTGTCAAGCAAGTGTATGCCATTTTTCCCAGCTGCATTTTCTCATTTTGTGTCTCTGTGTCACGTATTGGTAATTCTTACAGTCTTTCAGACTTTTGCATTATTATTATATCTGTTACCATGATCTGTGGTCTTTGATGTTACTATTGTGAAAAGATTATGGCTCTATGAAGGCTCAGATTATGGTTCGTATTTTTTTAGCAATAAAGTCTTTTAAGATACGTACATTTTTTTAGACATAATGCTATTGCACACTGAGTGGACTACCGTATAGTATAAACATAACTTTTGTGTGCACTGGGAAAGCAAAAAATTCGTGTGACTTGCTTTATTGTGACATTTGCTTTATTGCAGTGGTCTGGAACCGAACCTGCAGTGTCTCTGAGATCTGCCTTTATTAGGTCACTGTGATAGTAATAATAATAGCAGCTAACTGTGAACAAGTGCTTCCTAAGTGTCAGGCTATATTCTAAGTGTTTTATATATATATTAGGCTATTTAATCCTTATAAGGTAGACAGTTTTATCATTTCCATTTTACAGTGAGGAAACGAAGGCTTCAGAGATTAATTTGCCCAAGTTCACACAGTTTGTCAGTGTGACCTTGGAAGAAGACAGAGTAACTTGAGAGTTTCGGAAACCAAGCTCTGCCTGCTCCCAGCTCCCCAGGGTCGGGCGGGCTGGATCTGGAGATGGAGAGCAAAGGTGATAGTGCTGGTGGTGGGTGGTGGCTTTTCTCCAACGAGCGCTCATGCAGGATGTCATCTGTTCTCAATTTCCACTCTGGTTGTCCTCCGTGGCAGCCCTCCAGCCCAGCACATGTGCTCAGGCTGTTGGCCAGGAGCTAAATTTATTTGTAAGCCCAGGGTTCAAGGAGGTACATAAATTACACGTATACAGCCTCATTCCTCAGTTTAGCTTGATGCAGCCGAGTACCCATCAGGGTTTTCCAGGCTGCTCACTCCCAGTCCTAAGCCATCGGCCCTTGTCGGGGTGCCTTCAGCTGCCACCTCTACCCCACACAGCAGGCACCTTATGAAAGAGACACTGGCACGTCTCTGTCCTGTCCACAGTCTTCGGTCTGGTCCCTTTGCCCAACTTAGTCCTCGCATTCCACTCTGTCATGTTCTCACCTCTTCTGACCATGTGAATCACACACCTCACAGCCCTTAATGCTTTTCCATTCCACTGAGGATAAAGTCAAACCCCTTTCAGGTGATTTACAAATCCCTTTGCACTCTGGTTCCCACCCACCTCTCCAGGCTACCTCCCAGGCCACTCCCTCCCCACTAGTACATCCCTGTCCTTCTCTTAGTTTCTTACACATGAGCAGGCTGTTTTGTTGTCCTAAGGATGGGAGAGTCCTTTTTTCCTTAACTGTTAGGGAACCGTCTTCCAGTGATAGAAACGGTCGTGCCCACCAGTATGATTCTTGTTTTGCAAGAACTAGATAAATGCCAGCAAACTGCTCACAATTTAAATCACTGTCTTCTAAGTCTCCTCAACCCCTGAATCTTTTCTGCTTTTATGTTTACTTTAGTCGCATCGTATGTATCCTTTCAGAGGATGTGTTAAGGAGGTCCACGTGATAGAAGTTGCATAGACTCAGGCAGATTTGAGAGAAGAACTCTCCTGCCCCAGTGAAGACGTTTCTGGGGAGGTAAAAAGTCCAGTAGATGGAAAATGCCTTGAGAATAGGGCTTTATTTCGGGGTCTTCTGTAGAATTTGCCATCTGTTGAACTGAATGCGGGAGGAGTGGAGTCTGCTTAGGACATTTTCAGGGATGAGAAAAGAAGGAGAAAATGCTGTTATTTACCGCAGACCTACCCTGCAGCAAGTGCTTTACATTACATTATATCCTTCAATCCTCACAATAATTCTATGAAGAAATATTACTATCCCCACTTTATGAGGGGGGAAACAGAGAGGTTAAGCAAGTTGCCTACGGTCACACAGCTGGTAGTGGACAGTGGCAGTGTCATAGTTCAGGTCTCATTTTCCTTCTTCTACAAAACTGCACTCCTGATTAAAGCTGGTTAAACCATCTCTCGGCTTGAGCTCAAATAGATCTTTTTGCTTTTCCCTGTTGCCACAAGACCCTGTTTTTCAAATCTCTAGTGGGGGCCTCTTGATATCTCAAGAACCTACGACTCAATCGCATTTCAAGTTTTGTCAGAATTCAGAAGTTTTGGAAAGCTGACCGTTATGCAGATTTTAAAAGTGGAATTATAGTGTTTGTCAGTGTTTGTAAGCCACTGTCTGGACATTCAGGAGAGTGTCAGAAATCTAGTTGGGTAATTTACTGAAGTTTCCTGCAAACGTGCCTGCATTATGAAATTTTTCAATTACAGGAAATTATTTGAGTGGTTGAACTGTTTCTAACAGGGAACACTTCTTTATTTTTTTAAAGGAGCTTAATTTTTTATTAAATACTGCAATCTATTTGGGGGATTGAATTGCTGTCGATATGGAAATAGGACCACTTGGGTGATGTGTTCCCCGTTGCCAGTTTCTCTTACGCTTAAACAATCTGTCTCCTTTCAAAGTATGACAGTTGGCAGAAATTCTTGGGCATATGAAATTGGGATTGTTTTCAGACATCAAAAATCGGCCTTCAGATCATCCTTGCCTCATGGTCTAGCTTCAGCCTTCGCTTACCTTTGACACGCAGCTCTACCTCCCCGGCATCATCTTGTGTGGAGTAGACCCACTTGGGTGTGCACGCCAGGGGAATTGGATTTGACGCTCCCCACCTTCGCACTGGGGTGGCTAACGGCTGCGATCCCCTCATGTAGAGAATCCATCAGCTGCCAGGAGAAGGCAGTGAAGCGTGTGAGACCCAGGAACTAACTCTATTTCCTAGCAACCGAGGAAAACCATTTCTCCTCTGTCAGCAGGAATGCTCAGATTTATGTAAGCTAGAATTGCCCGTTATCACCATAATAAACCATATATTTGCAGGCAGTATTTACAGCCAGCTCGTCGTGGCATTCCGTCCCGGCAGCCCCCAAGCTTGTGAGTTTCCCATTTGCAGCCCCCCAAAATACGATTAGCTGGATGCTGAGTACTAATTTAGTTAACAGCAGTGCCTGACAAAGCTACTAACTGTCTAATTATGAAGGAAGATTACTGATACCATTAATTGAATGGTTGTAAAACTCCGGTAAACTCAGATGGTAGTAAAGTCCATTTTCAATTCACTAGGCTATTAAAAGTATTTCCGGCTATAAAATAAACAGACACAAAGCATACTAAACAGGGTAATATGGAAACATAAAAAAGAGAAGGGAGAAGCTTGTGATAGCAATTAGTGGTCGTGATTAGCTGCGCCACAGGCCCAGCGGCGGAAATTAAAGATTAATTTATGGCAGCGCTCTGGCGAGGGAGGTTTGCCGGTGACTGTTCTGCCTACAGGTGGGCTAGGCGCTTGTCATTTCCATTGCCAAAAAATCATCCCCAGCTTAGGCTGTGCTTCAGCCTTCCTTGGGACTGTTCTGTCTGTTCCCTGCAGCTGAAATATGCTTGATCAACACATTTCTTCATTCGGAGCCTTAGTTTCCCTACAGGGGTGAGCTGGTCTAGGGGCCTTGTAGCTCTAAGAGAACCTGAGATGATCTGTTCCAACACCACTTCCTACCAGCCTGCATCTTTGCTGACCCTTACGTACAGTTTACCTGTCCATGGTGCCCATACCCTTTACCTGGACGCTCTCCTCTCCAGCCACTCCTGGGAAACCCTTCTCGGTTTCCATATCCTGGAGAGTTCTCTTAAGAACCCGGTCTCTGTACTGCCCACTCACCATTCATCCTCACTGCCTCTTTCCTGGCTGTATTTTCAGTCCCACCAGCTGATAAGTTCCTGGGGAGCTCAATAAAGATGTGAGAATTGATTGAGGGGAAAGGCCTTCCAGGGCAGGAAGTATGCCACATCTTGGTCCGTTTCCCCAGGAAGATGTTGGAAAGTTGAGAAGATATTATCTAAGAACCTGTCACTGTACAGAAATAACAGGAACACTAGTTGGTATGGAATTTTGCTATCAAAAGGCCTTTTCGTGTTCTGATGTCCAGAAGCAGCCATGAAATAGATGAATGGGCATGTTGGCAACCTTGCCACTGAGAGGATGGAGACTTAGAGAGGAGAGCTGGCCCAGGTTCTGATGGGTTGAACTGAAGAACTCCTCTGGGTGGTTCTTAAACCCTGACTCACTGTAGTCATCATCTGTAGAAAGAGCAGAGCGTCCTGGGGTGGCTTTTTAGACCCCACTTGGAGAATGACCTCTCACATGTGGTTTATCAAGTAAAGACTTTGTGCACCAACTGAAGCTGGGATGCATCACCTTTTTCCCATCTTCTTCTTGTCCTGGACAATTGGAGATTGCTTCACCAAATTTTAAGCCACCCCATTACCTTCCTGTTTCTTTATCCTAGACCTGGGTTACCCCGAGTATGGTCCCTGGACCAGAAGCAGTGGTATTCCCAGGGAGCAGGGGAGAAATATAAATCCTTGGGCCCATCCCAGGTCGACTAAATCAGAATCTGCTGCGTAACAAGTCCCCAGGTGTTTCCTGTGCTCATTAAAGATTGAGAAATGCTGCTCTAAACAGGTTTTCCCACATTGTCCCGGGCTAAGGATCATCTCAAGTGCTTATTGAACATGCAGCCTCCTTGACCCTTCTCTAGACATTCCGCACAGCCCTGGGTTTAGGATGGTGCCTGGGTGTTCGTGTGGGTGACTCATGCCTACAGGGGTTTCTTTTCCTGAGGGAAGTTCAGGATTCTCTGCTCTAACCCAGTGGTTCTTGCTCCTGGGTGTACATTAGAATTACCTGCTGAGCCTTTCAAAAATACTGAAGCTAGGAATGCACTCATAACAATTCCATTCAGTCAGGTGAAGGTGGAGCCCAGGTACTTCCCTGGCGATTCTAATGTATAATCAGGGTTCACAGCCACTGTCTCAGTCAGTGGTTCTCAAAACGTGGTCCACAGACCAGTAGCACCAGCACGATCTGGGAACTTGTCAGAAATGCAGATTGGCGGGGTGTGGTGGACTACCTCCCAAATCTACTGAATCAGAAATCCTTGAGGTGGGCCCAGTTATCTGTGTTTTAATAAGTTCTCCAGACAAGGCTGGCCTGTGTAATTCATGGGGCCCAGTGCCAAATGAAAACAGAGGGCCCTTGTTCAGAAATTATTTAGAATTTAGAGATGGTGACAGCACAGCACTGAACCACAGCTAGAGTCTTCTAAGCATGGGGTCCTGTGTGACTGCACAGGACATACACCCATGAACCTGGCTCTGCCTGCAAGTGACTCTCATGCCCACTGATGTTTGAGAACCCCTAGTCTGGGTTATAGCTGGTGTTTTTGCTTCTTGGCATGGTCCAAGAGTGACTCTCAGGACTTGTAAGCCACTGGCCCTGAGATGACAATAATAATAGTACCATTTGTTGATCATTTGTGATGTACCAGGCACTGGGCTTGGACTTCCCAGGTGTTATTTTCATTCAAGGCTCACAACAACCCTAGGAGAAGTATTCTGTTGCCTTCATTCCCATTGTGCAGATGGGGAGACTGAGCACCAAGGCCATTGGCCACTGGTAGGTTGAATATTTTGCATATCAACTGTTTGCCTCCTTCTTCACTCTGCCTCCTGCTCCAGTAATTATTTGCCCTGAGATCATCCTTGCTCCTAACTCCATGGGTGAGGACTTACTGGAATAGAAGGGCCTACAGGACCTCTAATAAAGGGCCAAGCGTTTTGCTCTGGCAAGATAGAAGGGTTTATAATCATGGGTTTTCTATTTATCATTTCACCAATGAGGAGCTAGAGGCTCCGACGGGGGACAGATCTAGCAAGTGACAGAGTTAGGGTTTGAATTCAGGAACCTCCGATCTCGAAGGCTTCCCGTCCTTCCAGGCTGCCGTAGTCCCAAGCATTCACTTACAGGATGGATAACTTCCCTCTTCTTGTAGTTTGAAAGGGAGAGGAGGAGTAAAAAACCAAGGAAAGAAACTAAAGTCTCCAAGGATCTGGGAAGAGACCAGGGGACTGTAAATTACACTAAGGAAGAGAGGGAATGCTAAAGTGAAATTGAGCTGGTGTTCAGGCCGGACTCAGCCGCCCTTAGGCTGGATATCTCTGAGAAAATGACTTCACCTCTCTGAGTCTGATTCCTGTCCTATAAGGTAGGTATAATAATAATACCCACCTTTATTGGGTTGTTGTGAGACTTCAATGGGATAATGGTTTAAATGAGCCACAGTGCTTAATAGGACTCCTGCCACTTAGTAGGTGCTCAGTAAAAGTTGCCATTGTTATTAGTATTGAGGAGGCCTTTGGCCCAGGCCAGTGGGATTTGGAGTGAAAGTCTTGGCTCTACCCCTCTCCCTTTTCTCCACTCTCCTCTGTCTGCCTCCCTCACAGTGGAGTTGGGTAAATTAGAAATTCAGGATGGAGCTGGGAGATCTGGAGTTCTGTCCCAACGCCACCACCATTTAGACCTTGGACTTGTCTCCACCCCTTTCTAGGCCTTGGTTTCCTCATCTGACAGTCACAGGCTGGAACCAGTGGTCTGCAAGGCTCTACAGTACCCTCCTTTCCTCCTAGCATCAAGAATCCATTGGCAATTAAGCCCCATTCGTTTGTTCCTGTGCACTAGTTTCTTGAAAGACATTTGAAAAGAAATCTGACAAGGGAGAGGCTCCAGGGGCGAGCTGGCTTGAGGTTTGAGTCTGGCATCCCCCAGCTATTAACTGGAAGAAGCTTGGAAATGTGGAAATCCCTCCCTCTGTGCGCTGATCCTTGGGGGTCTGGCTTCAGGCTTTTCCTGGCTTTGCCATGAAGACCATCAGGGTCCCTGACCCTCCGTGGGCCCTAGATTGACTTCTGATCGGCATAAGTTGTGCTGCAGCTCGATGTTTCCCTGTTTTCCTTCTGCACGTTCGGTTTCCCAGGAAGCAGGCTTTGAGATGGATCTTGGTGAGCAGGAGGCAACGTCTGTGGAAGGGAAGGGAGGGGAAGGAAGTGAATTGGGCAGAGGGAGAAGTGGGGCTGCAGTGCAGTCATAAGGGAGGCCTCAGCCGACTCTCCACGGAATTCTCTGCTGGGAGCAACCTTCAGAGTCATCTGAGCTGGGGTGGGAGTGCAAGGTCAGGACTTTACACCCCCGTGTCAGTCTGTCATTGGATGCAGCCCCCCGTGGAAGTGGGTGAGGCCTTGCTGAGGAGGCATCTCTCTTCTTCAGCCCAGACAATCCCTTTAGGACACTGACAGCTGAGGACTGTCTGCGGGCAGCTCTCCCGGCAGCCAGGGGGCCTCAGTGCTGGGATGCTGGGAGCTGAATACAGCACCCCTGAACCCCGCCCCCGCCTCCTTATTCCTAACCAGGCTGCTTAGGAAATGCAAACCTTGATCTTAGCCTTCGCAAGTGCCAATTGGGTGGGTGATACAGTCTCTTAGTTTTTCACCAATTTGACCTTTTCCTCTTGAAACTAGATCATGCTGGAGGGTCCGAGCTGACCAAGAGGTCAAGTAGAGGTAGAGATGTGCCCTGTCCCAGTACAAATACTAAAAGCTACCAGTTGCTATCAGTTATTGAGTGCTAACTATATTCCAGGTTTACTATGTCTCCAATTTTCTTTAAAATCCTTCAGCTTATCTAATGCAATATTATGAGTTTGGTGAATCTAGGCCAGTATTGCTGAGAGCAGCCCAATCAAGGATGCATGGTCCAGGGGAGGCCAGAGAGGCCCATTCTAGGGGAGCTGCTACAAGTTCTTTGGTTTCCCACCTCTTGAGTAACAACCAGAGCTTTGCTAATTAGCTTCCATAATGTCAGAAATGTGTGTGTTGTGTGTGTGTAAATATTGACCTTTGACCAACCACGTAAATATTAGAAATGTGCTCCCTCTGATGCAATGAAAGGGATTCACCATACATGGGTCATGTATAGTGAATCTTAAATCTTTTAGAGATGGACCTCGTGTTGCATGAATAAGGTATGGGGAGGTCTGTAGACTTTACCCTGAGAAAAATCACTAGGCAGAAATCACTACATGCTCCCATGAACGATCCCTTTCATGCCAAGGAGTGGAGGCAGCAGAATCGGTCCCATGTATTGCTTTGCTGCTCATTTGTTAATAATTTAGAAGTTGATAAACCTTCTTAGGTGTGATCAAGAGCCCCTTTAGAACTTGTAAACAAACTTGTGCATGGCAGGGCTGACCGTCAGCATCTCACACTTCTTCAGTGGCGGCTCCGTATGTATATCCTGTGTGAGAACCTGGGAGCGGTCCCTCAACCACATTGTCTCCCGTCCATTTGCAGCCGGGCACCATGCCAGCCGCTGCACAAATGTACTTATTTAATGTCCACAGCACCCCTAAGGGGTAGATACTATTGTTTACATCCTTTTTATTAGTAGAAAAACCCACCTCATAGTGATTTAATCATTCCCTTTGAGGTCCTCACAGCCAGCCAAACCAGGATTTAGACCCAGGCCTGTATGTTTCCCAAACCTGCGTTCTTCACTTCTGGCCCATGCGACCTGCCAGACGGCTTCCCGGAAAGGCAGGAGAAGACGTGAAATGGGCCCAATGCTTCTCTGTGCCCATGGTACCATGAGAACCACCACACAATTAGGAAAGTCTCTATACTTTTACATCTATGTGGCGCATCTCTGAAAGATCTCAGCCAGTCCCTGAGTCTTGAATTTCACCAAAATTTCACTTAACTTCACCAATGAGAGCTCATTTCTACTATTCATCAGGCAGGTCAACAGGCCAACTGTTTTCACCCCAATAAACACACAAATAAAAATAAAACAAAACTCATTTCTTTTTTTTTTTTTTAATTTTCTTACTGGAATTTCTGCTGTGGTTTCTTTTTTTTTTAATTAATTAATTTATTTTTATATTTATTTTTGGCTGTGTTGGGTCTTCGTTTCTGTGCGAGGGCTTCCTCTAGTTGCGGCAAGCGGGGACCACTCTTCATCGCGGTGCGCGGGCCTCTCACTGTCGCGGCCTCTCTTGTTGCGGAGCACAGGCTCCAGACGCGCAGGCTCAGTAGTTGTGGCTCACGGGCCTAGTTGCTCCGCGGCATGTGGGATCTTCCCAGACCAGGGCTCGAACCTGTGTCCCTGCATTGGCAGGCAAACTCTCAACCACTGCGCCACCAGGGAAGCCCAAAACTCGTTTCTTATTCTGTGGGTGTGAGGGGCTAACATCTGGCCACTGCTCTGTCGTGAGCTATCCACGCGATGCTCAGCTAGGTTCTCAAACCCCTTCAAGCTTTGCTTTCCTCTCCCCAAGTGGAAATCTTTCCTTCTAGATTTATGTTTGTGATGTGTGTGTGTATGTTTCAAGAAGTCTAAAGTAGGACACCAAGATGGCGGAACTCATCACTCAAAATGGGTGGAAGTGCCCCTCAAGGAGGGGTCTCCTGCCCCGACAAGAGCATCAGGCAGTGTAGGCAGAGCTGACCTGAGCCTGGTGGGAAGAGGAACCACTCTGGAATCAGCCCATCCTGGTGTCAAGAGTGTTGGCTCCCACACATCTCCGTGACACTCACCACTGCTGGACGCACACACCTCTCTGGGGCTTTCTTTGGCCACAAGAATACACTGAGCCCACGCACAGGCCAGGCCAGACGTGCAGGGGTGGTGGGATGCCCCAAGAGCAGCCTCCACCAAAGGCTCATTTACGCACAGAGATAGCCTCCTTACTCTATTGGTCTCCCTTTTTTCTGTTTCTCTTCCCCATTCCTTACCAGAGCTCTCTGGGACCACCTCCCGAACGGACTAGTTGCACGCAGATATTTGACTCAGGGTCTGCTTCCATAGGAACGAAGCTCCCTGGTTCACATCCCTGCTCTGCTGTGGAGCAGCCGTTGGTGCCTGGGCACATCACTCCTGTCACTGGAACCTCAGCATCCTTCACTGGGAAGAGTGAGATGATAAAAGTAGAACACATCTCACAAGAGAGTTGGGAAGGTTCCAGAAATAGTCTGTGTAAATCGTTAAGAACAGCATCTGGCATACAGCAGGCGTTCAGTAAATGCTACTTAAAAAAAAAAAACCAATTGATAGCTCCTAAAATTTCTTTGGCTGAGTCTTCATCTAATCTGAGATCTCTTTGCTCTCAAACCTTAGACTTCCTCTGGCTGAATCTCCCTGGTTATTTCAGGGAATCTAATGCCTTTACTAAGTTAACATATCTTTAGCAAATATTGACTTAACACCTATTATATTGAAGACTCGGTGCTATGGTAGATATAAAGAAGAAGATGAGGTCACTGTCTCCAGGGAGATAAGACATAGTCACACGCAGCTGTGGTCCAAGGAAAACTGTGATAAGCACGCTTCTCTACAGGCAGAACTCGTTTTCTTGTGCTTTGCTTTATTGTGCTTCGCAGATACTGCGGTTTTTTGTTTTTTTTTGTTTTTTTTTTTAACAAATTGAAGGTTTGTGGCAACCCTGGGTTGTCAGAGGATAGTGAGCTTTTTTTTCGCAATGAAGTATTTTTTAATTAAGGTATGTGCATTTTTTTAGATGTTAATTGTACACTTAATAGACTACAGGATAGTGTAAACGTAGCTTTTATACGTACTGGGAAACCAAAAATTTGTGTGACTTACTGCAATATTTGCTTAATCTCGGTGGTCTGGAACTAAACCTGCAGTATCTCTGAGGTCTGCCTGTACGTGCCAGTAAAGTAGGAAGTGAGTTGAGCGGAGGGTAAAGATAATTGTCTCTGGTGTGGAGGAGGAAGGGGTATCGGGGGTGGGTTTTGAACGTTGGGTGGAATTTCAACAGAGGAGATGGAAGAGAGGGAGTGATACCAAAGGTGGAAGGTCTGGCATTCTGCAGCGAGCTTACCCCTATCTTATGGGAGACCCAATAGATTAATGACTCTCCATTTCTAGAGCAAAGGGGATAGCAGATTCTCCAAAAAATGTAATAACAATATATAATGTGTTATATAATAGATTATTATACCTTACACATAGTACTTACTATGTGCCAGGAGCTACTAGAGATGCACTACGTAAGTTCATTGAATCCTCAACTTCAAGGTCAGTTCGACTATTATCTCCATTTTACAGATAAGAAAACTGAGGTGCAGAGATGTTAAGCATCCTGCCCAAGCTCACTCAGGTACTGTGTGGATGGCTGAAGTCGAAACGCAGGAAGTTTGCCTCCAGCGTTCCCATTCTGTACTGCCTCTCAAGAATGGCACCTTTGCAGGACTTTAGGGGAATAGGTAGCCGTGATGTTGACAAGACTCAACAGGAGAAAGAACCTCTCCCCCATCCCGCCCACCGCCCAGCCCCATAGAAGTGGTCTCCAACTGGAGCAGTGGTTCTGGAAGTTGCAGGTCACCATGACAACGCACCCCTGAGCCCGGCCACGCCCCCAGGCTCAGTCTCACTGGTTTCCAACCCCTGCGCAGGGCCCCTTTCCCTGCAGGGCCTGCTGGGGAAGTATCCCTGGCTTGTGGCAGCTGTGGTTTGGCGCTTAGGACCCAGATGTAAGAGGAGCTCGGGCTGAGGCAGGGGCCGGCGCTTGTCTCCAGAAGGCAAGCCCCAGAGCGCCTCAAATAGGTGGTAACATCCCCAGTTTGATCCAAATCAAAACAAGCCTGGATTTTCCTGTTTGTTTTCTTTTCCTCCAGCAGGGAGAGGAAAGGAATGTGCAGCGGCTGCTAATTGGATAGTGGAGTGACCGATTTCTTATTTTCTTATCCATGCTGAGCAGAGCTGTAGGGAATCTCTGGGGCCAGGAAGGACACAGCGGGAGTCTCTGGGTCTCTCTGAGACGGAGTTCACAGTGGGGACCAGAGCTGCCAGCTGACATGT
Organism: Eubalaena glacialis; assembly: GCF_028564815.1. Lineage (NCBI taxonomy): Eukaryota > Metazoa > Chordata > Mammalia > Artiodactyla > Balaenidae > Eubalaena > Eubalaena glacialis. The sequence goes on along the minus strand of NC_083722.1, from coordinate 94,362,503 downwards.
TTTATTTGGCCTGCCCGGTGTTTAAAAAATGTTTTAAAATAGATGCTGACATTTTTAAAAGGGGGAGATGATACATAAAATTCTGCATTCCTGGCTTGTGTTGAGACATGGAAAGATCTGGGCCCAAATCCCTGCAAGTAAACAATCAGGGGGAGCTGAGCTGAGGCTGCTCTTTTATACAGGTCACCAGAGTCCCCGCCCACCAGCTTCACTCACCTGTATTACCTTTTAGGTCCTCATCAGCATTTGAGTTTGTGACCCCACAAGACAGGAAACCCTCCCTCCTAGGACCCTCACCAATCTCAGGATGGGCACTACACTGGTGCCATGGGTCAGCAAGCAGACCAATAGCCAAGGCGACTGGCGAGGGGCGCTTCCGGAGTCAGTTTGATGGCAGATTAAGGTGCCCGTTACAAAGCCATTAGAACGCAGCGTGATGCATCACTGGGTAAAGAGAGGGGCTGAAGCTGGAGACAGGTTCCTGAAATGCTCCATCCGATTTAATTCTTCTATACTTTTTTGAAACCTTAGGCAGATGAGAGCAGAGGCTGTAAATCACCCTCTGTACAATGGCTCATCATAAAGGATATGGAGAGAAATTAGAGGAGGCAAGAGAAGGAAAAGCAGTGATGAACAAGGCAAGGGTTGTTAACAGTGTGATTGAAGATGGGCAGGTAGTGCGTGAGAAGCTGCTGGAAGTCCGGCTTGATTTGGGCATCCCAGACGAACGGGAAAACCCACCAGCCCAGCCTACTGCTCTGCCGTAGGGCATGTGATGGGGGGAATGTGTGTACAGAGAACTCACTGGGACTGTGCCTTACAATGTCAAACACATGGAATTTGCTTCAGTCAGTATGTCTCTTAATCTTGGCTCTGTCATTTTTTGGCTGTGTGACTTTGGGTAGGTTACTTAACCTCTCTGAGTCACATTTTCCTCCTCTGTTAAATGAAGTAATCATCATAAATGCCAAGGGTGGTGCCAGAAGTCATAGGAAGCTCTCACTGAACGATGCTTTCTTTATATAATATTGTAAAAGATTTAAATTGAACCATCCCCAAAGGAAAGTAGATTTCACTTACTCAGGTGGCAGTTAAAAGGTGATCTCTGAAGGTTCTGTTTTGCTCCTCTTGAGGAAGGGCAGGAAGACTGCCCCTCCCAGGGTCCTCTGAGTGTCCACACAGGTTTGTCTTGACACAGGACGGCAGTGTTTGAGTGGAAGAACTCAGTCCAAGAGGAGGGCAGCCTGAGGCTCACTGGGCTTGTCCACGGCTTCCCAGACTGGCTGTGAGCCATGCCTGTGGGAGGGACATGCTCCTGTGGGAGTCTCTGCCCTTCTCTCCTCTCCTCCCCGCCGCACCCCTGACTCAGTGCCCTGGGACCCTGACCCTGGCAGTGCCTCACGCACTGTCTTTGTTTGGGCTTCCCCAGAAGCAGAGCCTCAGGTCAGGACTTGAGCGCTGCTGGTTTCTCGGAGGTTGTGGTGGACATGGAGATGCCCATTCAGATCCCCCTTCAAGGAAGGACTGATTGCCCTGCTGTCAGCACCTTCAGGGTCTGCCCCAGCTACAGAGAGAGCTCCACCGTGTCATCTGAGGTCATGCCTGCCCTTCCCGGGGCTACTGGCATCCTCCTGTGTACCCACATCCGGAGCCTGAGCAAGGTGGAACATTCAGCTCCACAGGGGACACCCAGGACTTGTTCCAGGCTCCTCCTAGGCAGCGCAAGGCTTTGTCAATCCTGTATCACATCGTAGCTTACCCTTCTGTCCAAGCCTGCTTCCACCCCCTTCCTTTCATAGGTGTTGATTCCCTAATAAAACCCAACACCCCAAATTCCGTCTCAGGGTCCACTTCCGGAGAACCCAGCCAGTGGCAGAGCTCTGGAGTAAGGGGGCCGGGAAGGAGGGAAAGTCAATATAAGAGTGTGTTGTCAAAGCCAGAGACCCTGCTGGGACCTCTGAGAAGGGTCAAAGATGCCCCCTGGGAATGGTCCATTGGGTGGCCTCTGTCCATCAGCTCCCAGAACTGCCTGTGAGGGCTCGAACTGCCCCCATTCCTGGGCTTCACTTACACACTGGCTGAGAGGGTTCCCATCCACCTTCGGAGATGCCCTGAACAGAAGGTGGGTGCACCGAAGGAGGGATGCCATCAGCAGGACTCTAAGCTTATGAGGGGCTTCACCGTGGCTGAACTCGGCAGAGAGCCCGGGGACGTGGTGCGGGGCACCCCAAAGCACCTGTAGACAGTAGGTGCTTGGGCCAAGCAGAGGTACCAGCAGGAGCTGGGTGGGTGGGAGGAGAGGAAGGTGGGGTAGTTTCTGCCCTGCTCCTTCCTGCCTCCGCAGTGGGGCTCAGGCAGTAGCTCTGGCTTCAGGCAGCTCTTCTTGGGTCCCATCTCTCCCTGGGATCAGAAACACTGCCCCCTGCCCCTTCAGCCCGAGGATCCTGGCGTTGCTATTCTCTGGGTGTCTCTACTTTCCTTACTGGCTCTTTTCACCCCATTCACACCTCTGATAAAAGTCTCCTGGCCAAAGGGCCTTTGATTGAGTGCTCTGCGGGGATCCTGATGGACACAATGGGCCAGGCCACCCCTGATGCTGAAAGCCTTACCTTCCCCATTGACCCCACCTTCTCCAGCTCTTCCATCCCTCCTCCTCCCCAGCCACTCTCGGTCCCCCTACAGCTTGCTTTTGAATCTATTTCTTGTAGGTAAATTTATGTACTCCTCCTTCACAGCTTTGCCTTTTGATTTGGAGGAAGAAAAAAAAAACACCTTTCTATAAAGCTATTAAATGTTTTCCTTTCACAAACACCAGTTTTGTACGTCAGAAGCGTTGCCTTTCATGACTATTGAATTCTTGGAAATGGGCTTCAAGTGCCTATTTTGGGAATTAAAATCAGAACATCAGCTCTTTTTCCCTGTCTGCATTCCTGCCCCTAGTCCTCTCCAGGGTGATGGATCCCTCTGGCTGGGCAGAAGGAAGATCATTTAAAGGAAATGTGAAAAAGGAAGGAATAATGCTCCATTTCAAGAGATTTTTCTCCCGACAGTTATTTTCAACAGGTGAGAGCTAGTGAGGCTGGCAGCAGATTTTTTAGGGAACACACAGCTACTTTTCCACCCCCAGCCCCCAACATACACATTCTCCAGAACCTCTGGAAAACCCCTTGAGTGCATTCAGTCAACACATTTTAAGTGAGCGCCCTCTGCATGCCAAGTAGCTGGGTGCTGAGAACAAAAACGTGTGATTCCCACCCCACGCCATGGGGTTTATAATCTATGTTGAGCATTAGAGATTAATTGGTGATTCACAGAAATGTGACATTGCAATTTTTCCTTGGCACTTGCTGTTCCCTCTGCCTGGAATGCTTTTCCCTCAGCTATTTACATGGCTTGCTCCATACCTCTTCCATTTTTTTTTTTTTTGCAATCATCACTCTTCATGGAGGACGTCTATGGTCACCCATATCCCTTCTCTCTCTTTTCTTTTGTTTCCTTTTTTTGGGGCCCATCTATCCCAGAATGTAAGCTTTATGAGAATAAGGATTTTCTTCTTTTTTTTAAAAGTCTTTTTTGTTCTCTGCAGTATTTTCAGAGCTGAGAAGAGTACATGGTACATAGTAGGTGCTCAAACAATGTTTATTAAATGAATGAACCAAACCAAGTACTAATAAGCATGGAGCTGAGAAAGACTAGACACAAGGCTTCTCAGGGGAAGTGAGAGTCAGGCTGATCTAAGAAAGATCAGAAGGCATTAACTAGGCCTGAAGGAGAAGCATATAATTCCATGCAGGAAACACTGGCATGTGCAGAAGCCCTGTGGTGAATGAGAACATGATGGGCTTTAAGAGCTAGAAGGTGTTCAGTGAAATTCAAGCACAGGACAGGGGATGGGAGAGAGATGTTATGAAGTAATAATAACAACTGAAACTTAGAGCAGCTCAGAAGTGCTGGGAACCATAGCAAGCTTTGTACAACTCTGGGAGGAAGATAGTATACTTATTCCCATTTTATAGATGAGGAAATCGAGGCCCAGGTAGTTGAGGGAACTTGTTCAAATCACAGACTTAATGAACGTCAGAATTAGAATTAAACTGCAGTACTCTGACTGCAGAGCCTGTGGCCTTAACCTCTATGTCTTTCAGTCTTTAGTAGGAAGGGTAGGATAGGCCAGCACCTGTGGGGACTTGGAGTGGCATAGAATCCCCACTGGGGGCCAGGCAGGAGCAGGCAGATACAGGCTGGTTATCTCCTGCGGGGATTCTCACAGATCTCCCAGCTCTGCGCTCCCCACCCCACTTGGCTCTCTGCAGCCACACCTACTCTGGTTGGATTGACTGTCAAAAACGCGTTTCCACAATTTCTAGTCTGGATGGGCAAAATCAGTCCAAACTCCCTAAAGGTTTGGCCCTGTACCAAGAAGATACCTTCAGAGATTATTCTGAAGCTAGCACTCTGTTCTCTGGGATGATGGTTATTTTAAAAAGCATTAAGTAGGTCATTTGCAGTGCAGTGTGGCGCCTCCAACCTTGGCTGTCCACTAGAATCCCCAGGGGAGGCTTTTAAACGTCTCCATGACCAGGCCACACCCTGACCAATTATGTCAGAATCTCTAGAGGTCAGACCCAGGCATCAGTAATTTTTAAAGCTCCCCAGGGGAGCCCAAGAAGCAGTCAAGTTTGAGAATCACAGCCCCTCATTACTCACAGAGTGGACCAGGGGCCAGCACCATCAGCGTCCCTGGGAGGCTGTTAGAAACGAAGAATCTCAGGCCCCACCCCAGACCTACTGAGTCAGAATCTGCATTTTAATAAGGTTGATTCCTGTCTGCCTTAAGGTTTGAAAGGCATGGTCCTAGAATCACACTGTCTGATACTAAGGCCACTAACCACGTGTGGCTATTTCAATTAAAATGAAGTTAAAAATTCAGCTCCTCGGACACACCAGCCACATTTCAAGTGCTCATTTGCCATGTGTAGCTAGTGGCCACCATATTGAACAGCACAGAGAAAGATCTTTTGGATCATTGCAGAAAGTTCTGTTGGACTGCAGTGCTCTAGAACATTCTGGAAGGAGGTGGTAATCAGCCACAATCTTTTTCCTTTGGATGCCATAGGCATACAGATAGACAAACAATGCTACCCCCTTAGAAGGGACAAAATTGACATATATTCAACACCGCATAAGAGGGGACACAGGTATCCCGCACTTTTCAAAAGCTTGTTTTATACTACTTTTACAAAAGACCTACATTAGTACCTGTTTTTGGTAACTGAAAGAAATCCGAAGAGGACTTCTGCTTTAACCAAAAAAGACTAACAGTCAAAATAGCATTCAGCCTTGGTTTGGCATCGAGCTGTCATAGAGGCAGCGTGATGGATACCGCCCAGTTCCTTCCCAGGAACCACATTCAGCGTCTCAGCATCTCAGCATCAAGCCGCCGTAGCTTTGAACTATATCCGTGAGCATCTGTGCTTTATCTTGACTTATTTTGTGCATCCTTTAGCAAGATGTGTCCTGAGGTAATTGCTTCTTTACAACCATTTCGGCTTACGAAAGGTTTGCTCTACGTTCAGATAGCGGGGGAAACCAGTAAATCTAGGTGATTTAGTTTCTGTTCATTTTAAGTAAATCAAGAACATAGCCCCATCTTCCCAAGCCCTGGGTAAGTGCAGGTTGTGGGGATGGGGAACAGATGAAAGGGGGAGAGAGGAGAAATGTGAGAAGCAAGATCGATGTCAAGTGTAGAACAGAATGCGGGACGGCTAGCCCTGATCCCCACCCTCCCGTGCCTGTCGCCGTCAAGGCAGCAGGAACACACGCCCTGATTGTCACGGTGTAGAAAAGTACTCGGCAACCAGATGTGACTGATTTCTGACTCCAGGTACACATATGAAAAGCAGGCATTCTGTCAGCTAACTAATAGCCAGGTTACAGTGTGACGTGGCTGGGGGCTTAGTTTGTTTTTCTTTGAGGGGTGTTTTCTTTGCAGGAGGAGATTCAGTCCCTTTAGCGAAATCCTTCCTTTTTGGGGGAAAGGCCAGTGATGTTTCTCCATGTAGACTGTTGGGTCGCTGACAGCAGGATGCGTAGTGCAGCGAGAGCTGAACAGTATGATGATGACGGAGCGCTCCAGCAGTGGAGAGTGACGCGAATTTTCCTGGGAGAAAGTTGCTCTCCGTTTAGATGGATGCTCTGCCAGCTGACAGGAGGTTAGAGGCCAGGTCGCCCAGCAAGCCGACCGTTTGTTTCCTCACACATTCCTTTGGGTGCTCTCCTCCCGAATTACCGTGGGGAAGAAGTGGGTGAAAAGGGCGAAAAAGCAGAAGGAGAGAATGCACCAACAAAAGGTATCCGACTACATAACACCCTGTGCCATGGCGCACTGTTTAAATCTTTACACAATTTTAGCTGTCTCAGTTGATATTGTCACATAGTAATACTTTGCATTTTGAGGTGTTTCGTGCTTGTTTTATGAAATTGGTCCTCATGATTACCTGAGGAAGAAGTCAGAGCAAGTTTCACCATCCCCTTTAAAAGGAATACAGCCCAGAGTAGTTGAGTGATCTTGCCAAGGTCACACAGCTACTAGTGAAATGAAGACTCAAAGCGATAGTTCATGTATTCATTTATTCATAACTCTTTATTGAGAATCCTACCAAGTGTCTGCCTCTGGAGATGCTTCTGTGTCGTCTCTGTTTTCATGTTAGAGTCTAGAGAAGCTGATAGAAAGAAAAAAAAAAAAGAAGCAAATTAACAAATTAAATGATTACAAATTGAAAATCACACACCATCACTTCCACCATCTTCTCTTGTCCACACAGGCCAGTCCTAATCAAATGTGGGAAGGCACAAATACCAGGAGGTGAGGATCTGTGAGGGCCGTCTTAATTTGTCAAGACCATGCAATCTCAGCAGAGATGATATCACCCTCAAGCAGGCAACGATTTGCTCTTGGAACGGGTGAAAACAATCTTTTTTTATGTATAAAGCACAGATATACATATAGTGCATAAGCAGTATATCTGTGTACTAAAATTTCATGGTGAGGGAAACAGGCAATAGAAAAAAATTATCTAGAAAGTCTGTTTAGGGGGATGATAATAAAAAAAAAAAAGGGTTTAGAAACACTGGCTAAAAGTTTTTTTGGCCGCAAGCACTGGAACACAATTTAAGCTGACTTAAGCAAAAAACAAAGCCCAGGAGTGTAGGCTTATGTATGGCTAGATCCAGAGGTTCAAATACTATCACCTGGGCTTTCCCCTCCATACTATATGTATTCAATAGATTGTCTCTAAGCAGATTTCCATTAGCATCTCTGTGAGTGCCATTCACATCCTACTATCAGCTAAGCTGTCTGCCGCCCACTACCCACCCCACCAGGAAAGGTGCTTCAGTCTTCTTAGCTCTAGCAGAAAAACCCTAGAAAGTACCCACATTGGTGCATCCTTGGACATATGTGCATCTGTGGTTCTGGGACCAGTTCCAATGTGTGGGCTTTTTTCCCCACACTACCAAGCATTTGTCCGACACCAGCTGAATGTCCTACAATTCAACTCAATTCTAACGCTGTCTACCTGGAGATAGCATCAGATTCCACAGGTTAAGGGCTCATTGTTACAAGATTGCCCCTACAGGTTCAGGTTGTCACCTGTGCTTCTGCCCGACCTGCTACAGATTGGAGATCCCAATGACCCCCTCCTCCGGTTTGATTAATTTGCTGGTGTGGCTTACAGAACTCAGAGAAACTGTTTGCTTACTAGATTACCAGTTTATTATAAAAGGATGTAACTCAGGAACAGCCAGATAGAAGAGATGCATAGTGTAAAATATGGAGAAAGGGCACAGAGAGTCCATGCTGTCTCCAAGCGTGCCACTCTCTGCAGATCTCCACGTGTTCAACAGACCCATAAGATCTTTAAACCCTTTCCTTTTGGGTTTTTATGGAGACTTCATTACATAGACATGATTGATTAAATCATGGGCCACTGGCAATTGAACTCCATCTCTAACCCCTCTCCCTTCCCTGGAGGTGGGATTAGGGGAGGGTATTGAAATTTCCAGCCTTCTGATCACATGGTTGCTTCTCCTGGCAACCAGCCGCCATCCTTAGGTGCTCTCCAAAAGTCACATCATTAACATAACAAAAGACACCTTTATACCTTTCCTCGCTTAGGAGATTCCAATGGTTTTAGCTAGAGCTCTGTGCCAGAAATGGGATGAGGACCAAATATATATTTCTTTTTATAACTCACAATATCACAGCATCCCTTGAGGAAGAGGGGGGAGGTGGCTCTGAGTTAACTCCTGAACCACAGAAAAGATGAGTTGATATCAGAAGAAGGGGAAAAGACCACCAAAAGGCAGAAATAACTGATGCCCATTTGGGAGGATTGTGAAATACTGCCCACATGCCTAGATTAGACAGCAGTGTGGACACTGAGACTGCTAGGTATATGGAGAGAGAAGAAGAAGATAAAAGACCTTCAGTCGTTTCATTGTGCTGTCCAGGGGGAGTCCTGTTTCTCTTGAAAAGGTGGGCTAGCAAGAAAGACAGGGCTTTGTAATCTGAGAGGTGTAAACTCTACCAATGACTAGCTCTGAACCTCTCAGACTTTCAGTTTTTTCGTCTGTAAAATGGGAGTAATGCTACTCACCCCATGGGATTGTCACCAGGATTAGTTGAGATTGTGCATGTAAAGTATCCAACAGAACACTGGCATATGTCACTAAAAGATGAGAGTAGGAGGAGGAGTGTAAGGGTAGAGGGGATACCTATTCCCTATTTCCAGAGAGGGGAGGACACCTCCCCACCCCAAATGTTTTCTGCTCTTGTATCACTTTACTCAAGGTGAAAATCCCTAGGAGGGAGACTCGGGTTGGTCAAGCTTGGATGATGGAGAAGGCCAGGTGAGGTCAACACATCTTGCTTAACTGACTCACCAAGACTGCCCCAAATGGAGGTGAAGTGGCTTCCCAGAGGGAAAATGGGGTGCTGTTAGGGGAAGAAGGGAATCAAACACTGGGGAGAAAAAGTATAGAGATCCACTACAGACATCCTCCATTGCAGAGTTCCAGGGAGCCCTGACCGATGCTTTGGCTCCCACCTGCCTGCTTGTGTCAATTTTCTCCACTGATGGCACCCAGAGAGAAGGAGTGCGTGATTATGGCTGACACTGTTGGTTACCTCCCCTAAGGACCTTTCTCCACCTTCCTCATAGCCGGCACAGCCCTGGCTAAATTCAAGAGTGCACTCCCCACGTTAGGAGGGGAACTTTGCTTGGTCTTGAATAATCATGGTAATTCCACTACCCTTGCCAGCAACTCTAAGCATGTGACTGTTACGGCCAATGGGATTTAACAGGGTATCAGCTGGGGGCCTCTGGGAGAAATGTTCCTCCCGAATAAAAAGAGGCACATAGAAGAAATCCCCCCCTCCTCTTCTTCAGGCAGACGTTATTGGGTTCACACTTGACACCAGGCCCTGTGGCTGCCATCTTAGAACAATGAAGAAGCAACAAAGTCAACATGATGAGGATGGTGAGGCAGAAAGATGGCAAGAGCCTGATTCTTGATCAAGTCAATCAGTTGATGATCTACCCACGGAAACTCCTACCTCTAGACTTCTTGTAATGCCTTATTGCCTAAACTACCTTTAGGTGGGTTTTCTGTTACTTGTACCCAAAGCATCTGAATGATGTATGCTCATTCACCTCTAAATCTCCAACAGTAAGGAAGACTGTTAGATCAGTGGTTCTCAAAGTGTAGTCCCTGGACCAGCGGCTTCAACATCACCTGGAAACTTAATTAGGAATGCAAATTCTCGGGCCCCATCCTGGTCTTCCTGGCTCGGAAAGGAGGACTGGGGGCCACAGCAACCTGTGTTATTAACAAGCCCTCCAGGTGGTTGTGATGCGTGCTGAAGTTTGAGAACCCCTGCTTCGTATATTACTCTGTTATCACACATTAGAACTGCTGGTAGTGTCAGGGTGTCCGTCATTAGTCCTTCTAATTTACCCTTTCCTATCAGTGCTTGTTTCAATTCTGCTATCCCTAAAACTCCAGGGGAAGAAAAAAGAAAAGATTTAAAAACTATTGGCTAAATAAACTTCTGCCCTTGAGTTTCAGTTTACTTACTTTGGGTCATCATTGCTTTCCAGACAGGATGCTGGATTTCTGGGGAAGCCTGTAATAGTTAGGATGCAGCAGACATTTCCAAAATGTTTAGAAACACTAATAATCTTTGTGATTAATAATGATCTGTGGGAATCTTCCTTGAGCTTTGGGAAGCAAAGCAAGTGAGGAACATTGGGGGTTTGTGCACCGACCAGTGTAAGGGAAGAGAAACGAGCGGAACAAAGGAGTCTGAGAATAATGGAAGAGGAAAGGAATGGAGACAATCACTGCCCAAGAAAAAGAAACCCATTGTGGTTAGGGAAGGAGGGGAAGATGGATTTGTTTTCTGGGACTCAGTGCATTTAAACAAACAAGCGGAACTGAGGAGGTGATCCAGGTGGGGAGTGGTGTGAGCCAGGTGTCAAGGAGGGAGGGCATGAGATGCGTCTGGAAAACTGGCGGCTGTGGATAAAGGAGAGGACAGTCCCCAGGAGGCAGGGCTGTGGGGGACACAGCATCACAGCAGGACTGGACTTGGGCGCCACTTCCTACTAACTGTGCTCCTGGACTGATTTCCTCGCTTCCATAAGCCTCAGTTTCCTCAACAGTCAGTGGACTCAGTAATCCTTATCCCAGTATCCAACGTGCTATGGCCTGAATTGTGTCCCCGCCAAGTTCATGTATCGAAACCCTACCCCCCGACCCCCACTGTGATGGTATTTGGAGGTGGCACCTTTGGGAGATAATTCAGGTTAGATGAGATCATCAAGGTAGGGCCCCCAAGATGGGATTGGTGGTTTTGTAAGAAGACGAAGAGACAGATTTCTCTCTCCACCATGTGAGGACACAGGGAGAAGGTGGTGGTCTGTAAGCCAGGAAGAGAAGTCTCACCCAAAACTGAAGTAGTCCCCACCTTGATCTTGGATTTCCAACCTCCAGAACCATGAGAAGTAAGTTTCATTTGGGTAAGCCACCTAGTCTATGGTATTTGTTATGGCAGCCTGAGTAGACTAATACACAACGTATGTTGGGAACCTTGTGTAGTCCTGGGTCCACGATAAGTAAGTAAGTAATAAATGAGATTTATAACAATAAATACATAGGCAGTAAGTTTGGGAGATGAGATTCCTCAGGTCCTTGAATGACTAAGCTGAGTGTATAATTTATTATGTAGACAATGGAGAGCTTGTGAGCAGAAAGCAAAAAGAAGAAGCACACATGTGGAGCATTCTGAGATCAGTATGACAATACAGTATTATGTACGTCAGGATTCAGCAACCTTGAGCCTCAGAATCACCTGGAGAGCGTGTTAAAACACAGGTTGCTGCTGCCCCCCCCCACCCCCCACCCCCCGCCCCCGTTCTCTTTTGGCTTCAATAGGTCTGGGATGGAGTCCAAGAATTTGCATTTCAAATATATTCCCAGGTGATGCAGATGTTGCTGGCCCAGGGGTTACACTTCCGGGGAGGGAGGAGAAGAGAGAAGAAAGACTAGCGTGACCTTTGGCTGATGACTCAGTGCTGGGATGGGCAGCAGACCGCCCACTCTGAGAATGTTCAGGCCACACCGTGGTGGACGGTGGATAACGTAGATGGTATGTGGAACGGCCAGAAGAAATTGCTACATGAATGGAAAGCAGTTTATGGTGTTGGGTTTCTGTGTTTCTTTTCAGGGTAAACCACTGTAATTAGAAAACTTGCAAAACCTTGACTTACAAAGTGAGTGGATATTGGAATTGGTGAATCAGCTTTCCCACCTTCTCCAGGTTGTGGATTTCTGTTCAGGGATGACTGGGGCCAGTGGCTAAAATGACCCAGATGAGTTGCAAAGCTATATCATAAACAATGCTGGTAAAATCACCTGAACCTGCAGGTTCATTAAGTTGTTGGGTTGAGTCTAGGCTGGTAGGAGTGAGACAGTTTGTCTTCCATGTCATTTTTCTTAGGACTCCGATGTGAACAGTTGTTGTTTCTTCCACTTAGCGGTCCTTCCTCCTTTATATTTGTACGTGCACTCTCCCATCATCTTTCTTTGGGAAATTCCTTGTCACCGTACAATTTCATATGGTAATTGTCAGGCTGACAGCCTGCTTAGTCCTCCCTTGTGGCCTCAGGGGTGGGCATGGGATCGAGGTCTGGCCAATCACAGTGTCCCGTCCCTGCAGGCCCCGTCATTGGGCTGAGGAGTCACGTGACTCAGCACAGCCTCTCCGAGTCCTTCTCTGGGATTCATCTCTGGCTCTCAGGAGAGAGAACTTTTTTTCCTCTGAAGATGCTAAGATGTGATAATATAAGTGAAGCGTGCAGCTCATCCAACCCCCAGACATGGATGAAGCCCTCTTGTCACAGGAGGAAATGAGCCCAACCCAAAGAGAAGGGAGAGGCTGAGTTTTGGAGAGGAAGGGATGCAGAGAGAGAGAGATCCTTATCATTTGTATCACTAGAATCCAACGGCCAATACTGCCTGCAGATTTTCATTTGCATGAGTCAAAAAAAATTTCCCCTCTTTACTTAAGCTTGGAGCGGGTTTCTGGCAATTTTAACTAAAAGAATCTGAACAGTGAAGTCCATTTATCCACCTGTAACCTTCTAACTTCTAGAAATCGACTGGTGCCTGGGGAGATTGCTAATCACATACTCAAATGCCTCCATCAGTGCTGGGTGGAGCTCTCTGGAGATGTCTGAAATTTCAGGGTATCGTCCTTAGAGGAAACATTGAGCATTCACATTCAGTTTGGAAAAGCTAGAGAGAGAGAGAGAGAGAGAGAGAGAGAGAGAGAGAGGGAGGGAGAGAGAAAAGGCTTAACCAGTCTTCAAAAGCCTGAGTCAGTCTGTTTAGGAGAGGAAAAGGAAGGAAAAGTGATAGAAGACGCTGGTCGTGTTTTTAGTGGATGAGATAAGGCAGGGTCTCCGTTATCAGGTAGTGAAAACCATGACGGTTCCCGGTGGTTGGAAAATTTTCCTCCACAAAGCCCACTAGGACCTGGCATTTGTAGGAGGCGCTAACCCTCCCGGGGGAGCTGATCAGGGTGAAGTTATATAACCTACACATTTGACTAAAGTGAACTCACCTCCACGCCCTCTGCCCAAACAGCGAGAAAAGGGAAACACCACTTCAAGGGTACAGCTGCTCCCTCCGCCCACCCCACCCAGCGGGCACATGAGAGTGACTTCCTCTGCACATCTCGCTGGGTTCGTGGGCATCAGAAGGGATTTTCCAAGAGCCATTTTGATTGTACATCCTTTTCATCTTTGTGAAAATTTAGAACCCACCTCCCTGAGTAAGACGAGACACCCACCACCACGAGCCCCAAAGTTTGTACCAAAGCAGGTTCAGAGGGCTTGAGTAGGGGGTGAGGCTGGGGTGGTCCTCAGAAAATATCTGGTGATCACGCGAGGCTCAGTATTAATGAGCCACAGATAACTGGGTTCCACAGTATTTGAAATCACAGTCACTTTTGGACTCCTTTACTTCTCTGGGCTGCTGTAAATAATCAGCACATCAAAATGCCTTGTGATGTGTGGGGGAAAAATCCTCTCAGCCCCATTTACCAGACAATTTTATGCCACTGAAACAACTCGAGGCTTCGAGGCAGTGACTCTGCCATCAACAGCACGTAGGAAGGGCTGAACTTGGCGGTTGGTCTGTTTTGTGTGAGGTGGGCACTTGCTCTTCTTCTTGCCGAGCGGGGCTTTTTAAGTGGGATGATTTCTATTTGGTCTGACTTCCTGAAATAGAATCCATCGCCTGCTAACTCCAGAACGCCTGTCAGCACAGTTTGCCCGGGGTTCTTGGCTCGGCTGTTTGGGGAAGAGACACAGCTGGGGAGCAGTGGAAGTGGGGCGAGGGGCAGCATATTCACATCTGATATTGAAACAGTCTATGTGTGTTTAGGGAATCACTACAACATCTGACGCGCCATCCGCACCCAAACCCCAAACCCCAAATCCCAAACCGGTTCCGCTCCAATAGCCAGCCTCCAGTCTGTGGTTTCAAAGCCTCTTCTGAATGCTTTATTTCTTCCTGTTTACAAAGGGAGCTGTTTTTGAAAGGGACATCAGTTTCTATTCATGTCTAGGACCCTGAGTGGGTCTTTGCTTCTTATTTGTCCGGCTTTGTTTAGGCCAAAGAGCACTTAGAGCCCGTAACCACGGACCTGCGACAGGCACCATCACCTGACATGATTTAGGCGCAGGGAGGGAAGGAGCGATCACAATGTAAATGAGGCTCATCAAGCTGTGTTGTTGTGCAAGTTCCAAACCCACACACGAACCTCCCCCTCAGCGTGTTCTCATTTCCATTGAGGAAAAAGCAAAGGGGAAAAGGCTTGTTGGGAGCCTGACACTGGCGCATAGAACTTAGCAAATGCTGTGTGACTTGTGTGCACAGCAGAATTCTTTTCAGAGGAAGGATGACCAGGAAGCAACATGGTTCCTACAAATTAAGGGACTTGTTGCATGACTCTCAGCGTGAGTTTTCTGTCTCATTTGGACCCACTTCGGATTTCTGGCCTTACTTTCTTTTGGTGGACTGTTCTCCTTCATTGTAATTTCACTGCTTAATTGCCCTGGCCCCAGGCTTCCCAGGCAACATGCCAAGAAGATCGAGTTTACTTTCAAAGTCTATCACCTCTCCTTCCTTCATTCCCCACCTCTTCTCGCTTTCCTCCTCACCCCTCCCACAAAAACCTCTGAAACATTTACTAACCCCATGTGGTACTCCTTTTGTAACCCACCCAAGCCTGTCTTCTTTTTTTTTTTTTAAATAAGCTTCTGCTTATTTTCTACTCTGTGCCAGTGGTCAGCAAACTTTGTTCTGTAAAGGGCCACAGTAAATAGTTTCAGCTTTGCAGGCCATACTGTCTCTGTTGCAACTCCTCCGGTCTGTTGCAGTATCATGAAAGCAGCCATCAATGGTACATAAACAAACAGGGGTACCTGCGCTCCAATGAAACTTTATATAACAAAAAAAAAAAAAAAAAAAAAAGGTAATGGGCTGGATTTAGCCTGAGGGCCAAATGGAATAAATCCCTGTGACATACACAGGAGATCTGCAAGACTTTTGAGAATGTTATCTCACCTGATACACTGCCAGCTTGGACTGAAAGTGACAGAGAGAACAAAATGAAAGAAGGCTGTCAGACTCCCCAAATTCTCCAGACAGGAGACAGGCTGATGAAACTACACAGCTGCCCACAAGTGCTACCCCTCATGAAAAAGGAAGGATGACTTTGAGAGCAGAGCCATGAGCCCAGAACAGAGCTGGGGGCCAGGCCTTGGTAGCTAATGGAGTTTGCCTGGTTGGATTTAGAAATTGTTTGGGACCAGCGACCTTTTTTCCTTTCATTTTTCTCCCTTTTTAGAATGAGAATGTCTATAACTATTATCCTGATGGGGTCTGTCCCATGAGGGACAAAACTATCTGTTTGCTGGTTTCACAGGTCTGTGTACAGAGAGAAGTTGTAGCCCTGGATGGATCCTATCAGGAGCCTCACGCATACCTCGTTTAGATAGTGTGGGTGATGAGATTTGAGACTTCTGAGCTGATGAGGGTTTGTACTTGAGTTGATGTAGTGAGGGGTGGAGAGTTTGGGGGATGTTGGAATGGGGTCAGCACATGTGAGGTAGACATGAATCTTTGGGGACAGAGAGTGGATTGCTGTATGTTGAATAATAAAAATATCCACTCACAGAACCTGTGAGTATGTTACCTTACATGGTAAAAGGGACTTTCCAGGTGTGATTAAGTTAAGGATCTTGAGATGGGGACTTGATCCTGGTGAGTCCAGTGTAATTACAAGGGTCCTTATAAGAGGGAGGCAGGAGCATCAGAATCAGAGAGAGATGATTTAAGGATGGAATCTGATGTGAGGGAGGATGCTATACTGATGAGTTTAAAAATGGAGGAGGGGACTACATGCCAAGGAATACAGGTGGTCTTTAATACAGGTGGAAATAGCAAGGAAACAAATTTCCCCCTAGGGCCTGCAGAAGGAATGCAGGCCTGCCCTTAGCCTAGTGTTTTCACCTCCAGAGCTGTAAAATAATAAATTTGTATTGTTTTAAGCCCACTAAGTTTGTGGTAGTTTATTATAGCAACAAAGAAAACGAATACAGATTTTGTCAACCCTGTCTAACCATACACTTTGTAAGGGGGCTTCATGGTTTACCTTCTTCATCCCTCATGACAACCCTTTGAGATGAGTATTATTATTATCCCCCTTCCAAGTGAAAAATGCTGCTTGGAGAGTTTGACCCAATAGTCTAGTCTTTTGAACTCCATGGTGCCTGTTTCTGTGACATATTGCCCTACTCAGGCAGACTTCTGTTTTCCTCATTTTAGAGTGCCTCACCAATCCTCATTAAACTTTACCTGAGTCCCAATTTCTTGGAACTTTTTCTCTGCTCCTATGAATATGTTTTTTTTTTTTATGAAATTTTTTTAATGAATTTATTTTATTTATTTATTTTTGGCTGAGTTGGGTCTTCGTTGCTGCGTGTGGGCTTTCTCTAGTTGCGGTGAGTGGGAGCTACTCTTCGTTGCGGTGCGCAGGCTTCTCATTGCGGTGGCTTCTCTTGTTGTGCAGCACGGGCTCTAGGCGCGCGGGCTTCAGTAGTTGTTGCACGTGGGCTCAGTAGTTGTGGCTCGCAGGCTCTAGAGCACAGGCTCAGTAGTTGTGGCGCACGGGCTTAGTTGCTCCGTGGCATGTGGGATCTTCCAGGACCAGGGCTCGAACCTGGGGATTCTTAACCACTGTGCCACCAGGGAAGCCCCCTATGAATATGTTTTTCATTCACTCTGCCTACAGTTTCAGAGACTTACCAAATGCCAAGCCTTGGTTTAAACTTTAGGAGAGGTATATAAAACAGATGTCCACTCCGGAAGAATCATCATCCCTCTCTCTAAAAAAAATCAGTCCTCTTCTTTCACTAAATACACAGCTTCATCTATACCATGGAGTGAATTTGTCCTGTCAAAATTCATATGTTGAAGCCCTACCCCCTAATGTGATGGTATTTGGAGATGGCCTTTGGGAGATAATTTCGTTTAGGTGACGTCATGAGGGTGGAATGCCCAGGATGGGATTATTGTCCTTATAAAAAAAGGACACTAGAGAGTCCTTTCTCTCTGTACGTCTGTCTCTCTCTCTGCTACGTGAGGACATAGTGAGAAGGCAGCCATCTGCAATCCAGTTCTGTCACCAGAACTGAATCACCTGGCACCTTGATCTTAGAATTCCCAGCCTTCAGAACTGTGAGAAATCTATGTCTGTTGTTTAAGCCACCAAGTCTATGACATTCTGTTACAGCAGCCTAAGATAACCTTCAAAGCAGAACAAAAGAAAACAAACGAACAAACAAACACAAAACAGCACTTGGGCTAGCAGCCGAAACAGTCTTACAAATTTGTGATGCACTGGTTAAGCGCAGAGTGGCAGGCTGAGTCTAAAATGGCCTTGGTGATCCCTGCCTCCTAGTATTTATGTACCTCTGTAATCCCTTCTCCCTGGATGTGGGTTGGCCTAACAGCTTGCTTCTAACCAGTAGAATAGAACAAAGGTGATGATACGTCCTCCCATGATTACCTGACATAAGATCATAACATCCACCTTGCTAACTGTTGACTGTCTCCTTCGCTGGCTTTGCCAAAGCAAGTTCCACATTGTGAACAATGCTACAGTGAGGCCCATGTGGCAGGGAACTGAGGGTGGCCTCCGGCTGATAGCAGGCAGGGAACTGAGGCTCTCTGTTTGACAGCCTTCCAAGAACTGGGTCCTGCCATCATCCATGTGAGTTTGAAAGTGGATCTTTTCCCAGTTGAGCATTCAGTTGAGACCCTTGTCGTGGCCAAAACCTTGATTGCAATCTTACAGAGAACCCCACTAAGCCATTTCCAGACTCCTTACCCACAGAAACTGTCAGTTGACAGTTGCGTGCTATTTTAAGTGGCAAAGTTGTGATAATTTGCTACACAGCTACAGATAACTAATACAGGTTGAAAGCATGGGTTTATCATGGGTTCAAATCTTACCTCTACTCTACACTCCTATAATCTGGGACATGCCGTGTATGTACTCAGAGCTTTAATTTTCTCATGTTCAGAGTGAGACAATAGCAGATCCCACAGCATAACTAGTATTCAGTTATTCTTAGCTGTGATTATTTTTTAAGTGCTAATGAATCACAAAAGAGGGTAATTTCATTTTCCCTGGAATCAGGGAAAAATAATTATAACTAACACTTATACTGAGCTCTCAAATTTATGGGCTCACATAGAAATTATTGAATTTGATCCTTACTGCAGTGATTCTCAGCTATAAATGATTTTCTCCCCCAGGGAATATCTAGATATATTTTTGGTTGTCACAGCTGGTAGAGGGAGCTCCTGGCATCTCGTAGGCGGAGACCAGGGATGCTGCTAACCATTCTGCAATGCTCAGGACAGCCCCTTACAATAAAGAATTACAGAACCGGAAGATCAGTAGTGCTGAGGTTGAGAAGCCATGCCCTAGCAATCCTGTGCAGGGGGGTGTGGTTATCATGCATGGTTCATAAATGAGAAAACAAGCCAAGAGAGGCTGAATTACAGAAGCGGTAGGAGATCACATAGGTGGTAGCTACCAGAGCTGGGACAGAAGTCTTTATCTCCAGTTCCCAAATTCATTCCTTTTTCTTCTCCCCCACTTTACCTACCTATCCTGTCTGGAGGCCCATCGATTTCAGCCTGGAGTCAAGAGTCAGGACGCTTTGGCCCAAAGAAGGGACTGTAATGGTGGAGATTTCAGGCACTGTAGCTGGGGAAGGGGAACCAGAATTCTTTCCAGAACAGATCATTTCAATCCCACTTGGCAGGGGATGGGAGCAGCGCTGATTGATAGGTCCGTCCCACCAGAATCCAGAGATATTCTTGCCTAAGTATAAACTTGAGCTTTGTATTCTCTTCCAACTCTTGAGAACATTTCGGGCTAACACGGACACTCACTTAAGCAATATTTCTGGTCACTGTTTGTGCTGAGACCTATATCATGAAGACCCCTCAGTGTGTATCCGTGTCCCCATTTGACGGATGAGGAAACTGTGCCTCAGAAAGGAATGCAGTGGCTTGTCAAAGGGCACATGGGTTGCAAAGGGCAGAGCTGGGATTCGAACCCAGGCCCTTCAACTTCAAGTCCAGATTAATTTCCACAATACAACTGAGCCCCCTATACACACGGCTCTGTTTGGGGTATTTGTGTGTGTGTGGTAGAAGGTGTAAAATGTTTCCTGCTTCCAAGCAATTTGCTGCCTAGAGGAGGAGATGGAATTTTAAGCAGATGACTAAACTCGAAGTGGAAATAAGAACGTGTGCTTCAAATGGGTGCAAACCCCACACTCCTGGGAACGCAGGGAAGAGACAGAGACAGAGAGAATGCTTCTTGGGGGTGGGGCTGAGAGACCTGTGGAAAGTCTACAGAGAAGAGGTGGCACTTGAGCTGAGGCTTAAATTACGGGCAGAACAAAAGGCCAATGCCCCAAACCAAACAGTAGATTCACATGCTAAAAGCGGTTTCTGCCTCGAGATGCTTTAAAAAATAGTTCCTCATTCAACTTTCAGCCAGTCCTCCATGACGGAGCTCTGGGATTCCACACATGTTCTGATGATTGCTCT
This sequence comes from Eubalaena glacialis, assembly GCF_028564815.1. Classification (NCBI taxonomy): domain Eukaryota; kingdom Metazoa; phylum Chordata; class Mammalia; order Artiodactyla; family Balaenidae; genus Eubalaena; species Eubalaena glacialis. Next base: position 94,342,739 of record NC_083722.1, on the reverse strand, counting down.
TTTTTTTCCCCTTTCATAATTGCACAGCCAAGCAGCCCGAGTTCTCTAGGCTTCTGTTCAGGCCTGAAGATTTGCCGTATTTGGCATTCCTTGTGGTTTCCGTCATCCTTGTGATTATACTAAGTTTATGAGAGAAGCCTCTTATCACTGCTATCAGCACTTTTGTTTTCCCATTTTCTGCTCATTTTCCCTAAATAATCAGAGCTAAGAACTCTTAAAATAGTCAAATAATCACACTAACAGTCACTCACTAACACACTAAGTGATGTGGAAAATGGAACCATGGACGGACGAGAAGACCCCATGCTCTCATCACTTGGACCATCCGTTCAACTGCTCGTGAACGGAAATCTGATTTGTGTGTGTGAAGGATGATTTGAGGGCTCTCAAAGCAGAAAGCATGAATATGCAGATGATATAAGTTCATTTGTTTCTTCATTCGCTCTATAAATATTTATTAGATACCCACTCTATGCCAGGCTCTGTTTCAGGGACTGGAGATGCAGCCACAAACTACCTACCAGGTCCCTGCCTTCATGGAGCTTCCAGACTAGATGGGGGAGACAGACCACAAGTAAGTGAGCAAATCCATGAACAAGGTAAATTCAAATTGTGACAAGTAGGATTGCCAGGTCAAATATAGGAGGTCCAGTGAAATTTAAATTTTGGATAAAAAAACACTTTTTTTAGTGGATGTATTTCCCAAAATTGCATTCTCTACTTTTGTTTCTTAAGTCAGGCACCACTAGTGCTAGGGAAATAAATGGAGTGACTGGGATGGTGTATCATTCAGGGTTCTGCCAGAGGAAGAGAACCAGTAGTTTACCTATATTTAGAGATTTATTGCAAGGAATTGGCTTAAACAATTATAGGGGCTGGATAGGCAAATCCAAAATCCATAGGGCAGGCCATCAGGAAGGGCGGAGTGGAACTCTTGGGCACAAGCTGAAGCTGCTGTCCACAGGCAGAATTTCTTCTTCTTCAGGGAAACCTCGTCTCTCCTTTGTAGGCCTTCAACTGATTGGATCAGGCCCACCCAGATTATGGAAGATAACCTTTCTTACTTAAAGTAAACTGATCCTAGACTCTAATCACATCTACCAAATATCTTCCCATCAACACCTAGATTAGTGTTTTATTGAATAACTGGGGAATACAGCCTACCCAAGTTGACACACAAAACTGACCATTACAGATAGCAAAGGGAGGGGGTGTCCACAGCCAGCAGGGAAGTCTTCTGTGAGGTGGGGACACTTGACTTGAGACGTGAACTTTGAGACACTGAACACTGAACTGCATTATAAGAACTGGGAGATCAAAACATTCCAGATGAAAAAAACAGCAGGTGCAAAGGCCCTGGGGTAGGGAAGAACCTCTCTTGTTTTCGGAACCCAAAAAAAGTCAGTGCAGCTGTGTGTGGAGTGATCATCAAGGGGAGAGCAGTATCTGGTTGGGTGGAAGAAGAAGACTATAAAGTTTATAAAACTCTAGGACTATTTGTAAAAAGATGTTGATAGGTAGAGAAAAGAGTAGGTTCTTAAAAAAGGCTTTTTCCTGAAGAATTTCTGGGTATCTGCTTGGTTCTAAACCTGTTCGCTTACTCAGAAAAATTGCTGGGGGTCATTTAAGGCATGGGACTCTACCAAACTGAAATTATTAGGTCTCCATGAAGTAAAATTCTTACTGTTTCCAAAAAGGAATCTTTTTAAGAGCTAAAGAAAATGCTCAATAGATGGGCAGCCACTGTGGGGCATCTCCAGTTTAGAGCTTTTTCTTCAACCAGTCTTTGCATTCAGTAACCTTCCTCTGAAGACTAGAATTGTCAGATGGCAAGCCAATTGTTCGCAAGAAATAGCTGAGTATCAGTCAACATCTACTGTCTATCTGTGTTTGGGGCTTCACGGTTTAAGGAAAGATTCCAACAAATTTCAGTAAACAAAAAACAAATCAGTTTTACATGTTGATCCTGTGTTAGAATTCCACAGGCAGCTTTGTCTCCTAGAAATCGTAAATAGATTTGTGAATCCTCAATGCTGTTGCAGGAAAAACTACTACCTGAACCCGGTAGAGATTCCTGGTATCTGTAGCTTCTCACAACTTGCCTGTTGCCTCCAAGTCAGACCAGGATTCCTCCAAAATTGATATAATAACTTCGCGAAAATCACCTAATCTCTCTAGACCTGGGTTTCGTTATCTATTTTTTTTTTAGTGAGGATTTCAACTCTGAAGTGTCGTTCAGCCCAAACATTCAGGTTCCATGAGAATTCTCTTAATTGTCAACTGTCCCAATGTGGTACCTTGATTTGGGAGACAGTATAGGCAGGAGATGTTGATCTCTGTTGTGTATCGTGTACTAGAGCCGTTTCACTCCCTCAAGATCCTGATGATGAATCTTTCCTGTTCTATCTCCCCACCCCCACTAACCATCAAATGGTATGTAGTTGTATTTGTTATCTGTTGCCGTGTGACACATTACCCCTGAAATTCGGTGGCTTAAAACAACAAACATTTACTATCTCACGATTTCTGTGGGTCAGGAATTGGGAGTGACTTAGCTGGGTTTTGGCTCAGGGTCTCATAGCTATGGTCAAGATGTCCACTGGGGCTGTCTTCATCTGAAGGTTTGGCTGGGGCTGGGAGAGAACATGGCTGTTGGTTGGAGGCCTCAGTCCCTCACCCTGTGGGCCTCTCCATTGACTGTTTGATGTGTCCTCATAACAGGGCAGCTGGCTCCCGAGAGAATGAGTGACCCTAGAGAGAAACGAGGAAGCCGTAATGCCTTTCACGACCTAGTCTTGGAAGTCATACATCATCAATCCCACCATATCTATTTGTTAAAACTAGGTCACTAAGTCCAGCCCCACAATCAGGGGGAGGGGAATTAGGTTCTAGCTTTCAAGGGAAGAGTGTCAAAATTTGTAGACATGTTTTAACTAACACAGTTGTGTCGTGTGTGTCTGTGTGTGTGTGTGCTAGAGAAATTTTACTCCCTAAGATCTTGATGATGTTATTCTTCCAGCTCTATCCCTCCAATCTTACCCCACTGGTAATTAAATAGTATATAGCCTATAACTTATCTATCCTTCTGTCTTCTGTAACTTATTACGAGCACAGTGTGACCTGGCTTCAGAAAGCCTGAACATCACAAAGATTGTTGCTTTGCTGCTTTCCTGTTTTCAAGTATTCCTTAACTATTAAGGCAGTAATTGGCAAATTTTCCCTCCTGCATCTCTTGTGTAGTCCACTGCTTGGGAACAGAGAGAAGGGAACATGGAGGGTAAAGCAAGAGGGTGTTTTGTTTTCTTTAACTTCCTTAGATGGATGAGCCATTTATGCACCATTGCATCCCATGAAAAGTTTTGCAGAAATATTCTAGAGCCAAGCTTGGTGGAGGATGGTCTTCTCAGGTGGCTGCCAGCTTACCTGATCAGAGGGTGTACAGCTGGGACACCAGACGTTCACTGCCCATGGACGACTTTTCCCAAAGGCTGGGTCCTCCTAGAAGCAGAGCTGGGACGAAGATCTGTGTGCAAGTTGTTCATTTGGAAGATCCCGGAAACACTGGTAGGCAGTGGAGAAGTGAGATGAGAAGGGAAGGCAGGCGAAAGGAGTGAGTTTTCAAGCCACTTACTCTCTGGAGGACTGGAGCTTAATGCCACTGGGGAAACTCTGGGAAAATGTATAGAACCCACACCTCTGAGTTTCCTGAACTAAGGGAAGCAAGAGACGTGGGTTATTGATCTACCACCTCCCATCAGACTTTGACTGAGAGCTGCTCCTGGTTATTTCTATAGGAGGTTGCTAGATCTGTGTAACAAATTGCATGGCTGAAAACAACAGAAATGTGTTTCCTCACAGCTCTGGAGGCTGAAAGTTTGAAATCGAGGTATGAGCAGGGCCAGGCTCCCTCTGAAGTTGCTAGGGAAGGGACTGTTGCGTGCATGTCTTAACCTTTGGTAGCCTCAGGCGTTCCTTGGCTTGTAGATGCATGCCTGCAGTCCTGTCCTCACGTGGCATTCTCCCCGTGCGTCATCACGTCGTCTTCCCTCTGTGTATGTCTGTCTCTGTGTCCAAATGTCCCCTTTTTACAAGGATATCTGCCATACTGGATTAGGGTCCACCCTAATAATCCATTTGGTTACTTCTGCAAAGAACCTGTTTCTAAATAAGGTCACATTCTGAGGTTCTGGGAGTTAGGACTTAAGTATAACATTTTGGGGGGGACACAAACTCATAAGACTCTGTCTATTCAGCGCTGGTGTCTGTTGTTGGGAGCAAGAAGGTGTATCCAGTAGGGATCCTGGCTCTGGATCTTTGGGGTTGGCTTCTAGGTTTGGGGCTCTCTTGGGTTCCTGTTGGAAGAGCCAAGGCTCCAAGTGTAGCCATACACAACGTAGAAGGAGAGCCCAGGTGGGTGAGTCCTCACCGCCCAGATGCTCAGGCTGCAAATCTCGGAGTCATCCCTGGTTCCTCTTTTCCTTTGTTGACTACTTGCAATCCACTGATATATCAGTTCTAGCAAAAATTTTCTTATCTGGAATCCATCCATTACTCCCCATCAGGACCGACATCATCCAAACTCTAGGCCATCTTCATCTCTCCCCTGATTTACTGCTGCAGCCTCTGACCTGGTCTCATCACATCTGATTAGACCTGCCCAGGAATAATCCAGTATCCTCTTAATAGGTGTTATGGGTTGAATTATCCCCCCACCCCCACCCCACAAAGTCATATGTTGAAACCCTGCCTCATCCCCTTTTAAAGGAGTGCACCAAATTTGCTGTTCAGTCTTCAGCTCAATTTTACCTTCTCTTTCTCTTGTCTTTCCCTCCCACTCCTTTTCCCTCTTTCTCTCTCCCTCTTCTCTCCCCCCACTCCTCCCCTTTCCCACTTCCTCTGAATGCATAGCACTCTGAAAAAGTTGAAATGTCATAGGCATGGAGTATTTTCACAGGGTAATATTAATAGAAATGTTCTCGAAAAAAAGCTGACCCAAACACAGACCCATCTAGGTTGATTTTGGCAAAATGAGGTCTAAACTTTCTAAACTTTCATACCCTCTCCTCCTGCTGGGCTTCTCTCTCACTGCCAAGGCACATGTTTCTCCTGTCTGTGACCTTGCCCCCATTATGTCCCTTCCAAAACCATATGTAAAATATATAATATAAATATGTGTATATATCTATAAATACATGTGTGTGTATATATATATATGGTGGGTATGTGTAAATAGTTAGATAGGTGGATAGATACATAGATAAATGATAGAAACTTTTTCCACCCTACTTCTCCCTGGGGTAGATTATTTTCCCCTAAAGTTGTGTCTGCCCCAAAACAGAGATACAAAGAAACTGATTGAAGTTGGGGTGTTTGAGCTGGAGCGTGTGTCTGCCCAGCCGGGCTTGGCCTGTCAAGCTGGAAAATACAGGATAGGAGAGGGACAGGATTCCAACATTCTCATAGAGCCTGACTTTACTGCTGTGCCTCCCAACCAGCCAATAGCAACCAACAGAGAGGGATTAGGAGCCATGCATTTCCAGGGATCCATCTGAAGGCACCAGTGTGTCAGGGTCTGGACCAAGTTACCGAATGGGATAAACTGCCTGTGACTCAGTACATTCCAACTTTTTAATACGAGTGCTACCTGGTTTAAAATGAGCACCAGAAATGACTTTTAAAAGAATTTAAAAGCTAGGTATCGAAGGGTAAGAGGTAGTTCATTCCCACTTGACTTGGTAACGCTGAGGAGTCCATGGGTCTAGTCTACCATGGCAGACACTGCCAAGCCTCACCTAGACAGCCCCTTCCCTTACCTGACTTGACTTCTGACCGCCAGCACCTCTGTTTCTTTGCCTGGGAGCTCCCTCTTGCTGTTGGAACCCTCTGTGAGCAGCCCTCAACTAATTCCTGATAGGACTTGCTGTATAAAATCCCAGCTCCCCTACCCCTGGGCCAGGGTAGCTCAGAGGCACGTGCTCTACCCTAGCTCCTCGAGTTTCTTCAATGGGACTCAGCTCTAGGCACCCACAGGGGTAGCTGGCTTGAAAATCTACCCTTTATTGATGGCTATCCCTTCCCTCTCTTGATCCCCACTTGCCTGTGGTGTTTCCATCCTTCTCAAATAAACTGCCTGCACTCTAATCCTGTCTGTGGGAGGAAGTAAGTGCTCTCTACCACCACACACACACATACACTAAAACAATTTGACTTAGAACATGGCCATAGAGTATGGGCTTTCCAATCAGGTAGACCCAAGGTTTAATTCTCACTCCACCAGAAACGGGCTGTGTGTGGACAGTCATCTCTGAATCTTATCTGTAAGATGGGTGTCGTAATGCATCAGGCTCCTAAAGTGGATGAGGATTCAGTGAGTTTATGCATGAGAAGTGCTGAACGTGGAGGCTGGCTCATAGTAAGTGCTCAATAAATGGTAGCCAAGTTTCGTTTCGTTTGTTGCTGTTGTTAAATTTCCACCCTCTTGGCTTTCTGCAGCCTGGGACAGTAGCAGAGAATGCAGGTGTCATTTACACTGGGCAGCGGTGCAAGGTTCAGTAGTTGGACAAGGGAATCCAGGCAACAAGGGAGCCCAAGATTAAAGTGAAAGTCAAATGCCATCAGGAAGGGCAGGGAAAGAGAGGGGGGCCTAGGGCAGTACCTCTTAAACTTCACTCTGCGTACAAATTATTTGGGAAACTTGTTGAAATGCAGATTCTGATCCAGTGGGTCAGGGCTTCAGCCTGAGATTCTGCATTTCTAGCAAGCTTCCGGGTGATGTCATGCTGTTGACATCATGTAGCCCATGTGTGGAGTAACAAGGAGCTAAGGCTTGGAGAGCAAATGTCAAGCCCAGGAGAAAAGAAGGACTGGAAGTGAGAGTGCAAAACCCAAGTGTGGTCAAGGACGGCCAATAGTCTGCTTTGAGTTACATTTTCTATCACGCATCTGGAGCTGTGCTCTCCAGTATGGTGCAGCCAGCCCCATGTGGCTATTGGCACTTCATCCTGATTGGGATGTGCTGTGCATATAACAATCACACTGGATTTTAGGTACAAAGGAAGGAATGTAAAATAGTTCAATACTTTAAATAATACTAGTTACGTGTTTAAATGATAATGTTTGGGATCTATTATGTTAAATACAGTATATCATTAAATTTAATTCCACCTGTTTCTTTTTACTTTTTTTTAAAAATGTGGCTGCTAGCAAATTTTGAGTTACATTTGTGGCTTACATTAAATTTCTGTTGGCCGTCACTGGTCTAGAAAGGGCCTCTTTCTTCCCCTCTCTGTGCGCTGCTGCCTAAGAATCCGTCGTCAGCAATTCCTGAGGTGCCCTGGGGAAAATTCGCAACTAGAGAGGCTCATTGCTCTGAAGGGGAGACAGGCATGCCCGCAAAAGGGAGCTGTTTGGGAAGGAACCAGGCAGAAACATGCCAAGTCATTCTCCACAACAGCAGAGCTATTGCCATGGGGCCGACTGGGCGGCCTGGATCCCGGAGAGGCCAGCCTGCCACGCTCCAGTGCCTTCAGTCTGGGCCTCTTCAGTCCTTTCGCAAGTTTTCCTCCTCATCCTGGGCGACAGGTAATTAGCAGGGCCAGCTGGCAGCCTCCACCGGGTACTGTCGCCAGAGAGCCGGCAGCCGGCCTGCAATTACTGTAATCCTGGCTTGGCCTTCCAAAGAGAGCTCTATTCAGCTCTCCCTCTGCAAGTCGGCTCTGGGTGAGGGGGCTCGTAACCTCTACATTCTCAGGGTGTCTCTTGGCAATGAAAGACCCACAGAAGAAAGTCCCCAGTGTGCAGACCTGCCACAGACTTCCCATGGTAAATAACCGGGCAGTTGGGCATAAGTCACCGCTTGTCAGAGGCCGGGGGTATTTGAAATGTCTCGCCCGAGTCATCTATTCCTCAGACAGTTGCTTTTACGTGTTCCCAGTAACTCCTCTTTCGGAAGCTTGTCCAGGGCAGATCCCAGGCGCCTCAGAAACACATTAAGAAGGACGCTTGAAAATCCATGAATCTTAGCTTCCGCGAAGCTAGAAGGATACGAGAAGGAAGGCTGTTTTATCAAGTGGGGACTGTAGGCAAAGCCGGGTCTGCAAAGAGGCAACAGAAAGATCTTCATAGTCATTGGGCTAATTTTTTAAGTTCTCAAGCCTCAGTCTCCTCATATGAAAAATGGGCATAGTAACAGCATGGACCTACTAGGGCCGTCATGGGGATGAATGAGACATTCTGTGTGACGGGTTCAGCATGGCAAGCACGTGAACGTGAACATTAAAAACTAAGTACAATACTAGGGAATGAACTCTAAGCAAGACAGATGGAATGTGTGTAGATTGAACCCATCAGAATGTTCCAGACTGGAGCACTGAGGTTTAAATGGCAGGGGCTCCTTTTAATGCCCAGTCACCAGGAAAGTCTGCCCTATGTTATCTGTGAGGTCGGGTACAACATGAAAATGCAGGGCCCCTTGTTCAAAGTTCAAGAAAAAGGTGCTATTGAAGGTACTAATATAGGAAACTTTTTTCATTCTTCCGTGGTCTGTCTCTGTCTTTGTATCTCTCTCTGACTCTCTTCCCCAGTGTTTCTATTTCCTATTTAATGTCCCGCTTCCTTGGGCAGGGCGATATGCACCTGGTCATGCAGACCATAACAGGTACCTGGGATGTCTCATTCAGCACGTGTAAGCATTTACCCCCATTCCCCTCCTCTCCATCCCAGGATCCCCCTCCCAGCAGCCACCAGACCTGCCATCTGTGCCCCAGCCAGGGACAAAGAAGTCAGTCCCCAACCTACAGGGGACAGGCAACCGCATGCTGGGACACATCCATTGTGCATTGGGGTGGGTAAGAGACTGGGCCCTGCCAAGCTGCCTATCAGACATGCCCTGGACTGCCGCATCTTGCCCTGCCCCTAGATACCACCCAATCTTGACTCTTCCTGTTACCCAGAAACTGAGTTCACCTCTTGGTGGATGTCGAGCCAAAAGACACAGCCAAGCCAAAGAGCGGGAGAAGGAAGAATTTATGACTTGCAGCAAGTAAGGAGACTCCCAGGGATCTCTCCCAAAGCAGTGCCTCCCCAAATAGCAAAATTGGGGAAGTTTTAACCTAAGGGTACATGCATATTCATGCAGGGGCTTGGGTGGTAGACAGAGTCCAAGCTTTAGTTGATTGAAGTCATGAGGGTCAGAAAAGGCCAACATCATCTCCCCTTGGGTTCCAGTTGATCTGGTGGTTGAGCGCTTTGGGCTCATCTTTACCGTTGAAACAGAACAGGCAGCCTTTGCAACCGATGTGTTACCTTTGCTGTTGTTATTTCTCTCACAGGCAATGTTTCTACATTCTTTTGTTCCCTTAAGATCATTAATTACTGAGACCTGCTCAGGGACGAGCACTGTGGCCAGGCTTAGGTCACAAAATGGCTTAGGCCAGAAATGGCTTCTCTTCTGTCAAGAAAGCCATGCCTGCTTCTCTTTCTCCGGGGACCCCCCTCCATCTGCTTACGTTCTCCTGCCAACCCCTTAGCCTCTGTCCGGGGCAAGAGCAGCGTGGATTGCTGGATGGGGCCCGGGGGCCAGGTGCTGGGGTGGCTGCAGCCGCTGGGCAGTGGTGGAGAGGTGAAGGGCGAGCAGGGTCTGGGATATCACAGGGTGCAGGAGCAGGCAACAGAGGACCCATCCTGGGGAGACAGAGAGGTGGAGAGGTAGCAGCAGGCAGGACTGCACACGCCCCACGGTCCCATCAGAACTGACACACTAAACCCTGTATCACACGTACAGTTATCAGCACTTTCAAGATGGTGACTGTAGAGCATTAGCCCACCAAGGGCAGTGCCCCTCTGAGTGTGGGACCTGTGTGACTGCCCTTGAAGTGACTGCACTTGAATGCCCTCGAAGCCAGCCCTGGATGAGATGGCTGTCACGGAATAATTAGACATCATGTTTCCTGTCCCAGGCAGAGCCTGGGAGTCAGATCCCACCTCTACCTCTCACTAGTTCTGTGACCTTGGGCAAGTCCTTTAACCTGTCTAAGCCTCAGTGTCTGCATCTGTAAAATGGGAAAAATGATAAAGTTTTGCAAAGATTAAAGGAGATGATGCAAGTTGGGTTTAGCTTGGTGCTTGATGTAAAGCAAAACCCTAAAAACCGTTAGCTATCACTCGAAAAGTGACTTTGAAAGAGAAGCATCCTTTTCCCCATTTATCTCTTGGAGAAGCAATCCTTCACACTTTTCCAAAGCTCAGGGATCCTCTGTTTTTTCTCACAGCACCTGGTGAGTGGCTGAATGAAACAAACCAATGGGCAGGGTTCTACTGACATAAATAAGAAAGTGGACGAGCTTAGCATCACCCAAGCTTATGTGCTGGCAAGCATTGCTCCTATCACAGATTCAACCTGGGCCCAGTCTGCCAAGAGAAGCTGGAAGGTAGTAACGTGGCTTCTGTCTAGCCTTATCTATCCCTTCTCAAATGCTGATTTCACTCCCTGTTTTCGTAAGAAGCTCTACTCTAAACTCCCTGAGAGGACTCACACTCCGTCACCATCTGCATGACCTTGAATGAACCACATCCAGTGGATTCTCTTATGTGTTTAGTGACCTTCTCTTTACTAGAAGGTTAGCTCCCCGAGGACAAAGTCTGGGTCTGGTTTTGCCTAGTGTTGGATCCCTAGTGCCTAGCATGATCCCTGACTTGTGGGAGACACTCAACAAATGTTTGTCAAATTAATGAAAGGATGGATGGATGGATGGATGGTTGGGTGGATGGATGGTTGGGTGGATGGATGGTTGGATGGGTGGTTGGATAGATGGATAGATGAATAGATGGAAGGAAGAGATGGCTATATTTTGTGAACGCTGAGCTCATTCCCAGCTCTGACAATCTATTATGCTATAAGTCCACTTCATTGTTCCTACTTCTTCCCTTGGAGGATGAAGTTGGAAACTTCAGGGCCTCCTCTTCCGTGATGGGCCCTGCAGGAGGAAACCAAATCAAAAGTGTAGGGTGGGTTGGTTGGATGTCCCTGACTTGGTGAGGGATTGAGAACTGGATCTGCTAGTGCCATCTTGGTCCTAGTGGAGCTTTTCTTCCAGGTCACATTACCTCTTATGTATCTAGGGCCCCTACTCCATTCTCAGGGGACTGGGGCTCCCCAAGGGTCATAGGTAATCAGATGGAGACTGAGGCAAATTCTCTGGTCAAAGAAGAGCTATCTTTCTCCTGTACGCTTGGCTGGCAAAATGTCCATGAGTGTTCCCTAGCAGAAGGCCAAGAGAAGGGCAACTGACTGGGCTGCCATGTGGCTCCCTGGCACTGGAATGGACGGCATTGCTCCCAGAGACCCAAAGTTTCCTGATCTCACTTAGCTGCTGTCTCCATGGTCCCTCTTCTCCTTCTTTCCTCCAGGGGTGGAATCTTTTAATTTATCTGGCACTGGGGGAAAAAATGTGTTCTGTAAGTATGCATGCAAATATTTCTGCCTTGAATTTAAACTAGTGGTTGTTTTTAACTCAGTAGTCAGGAATTTGCAATCCCACTTCTTGCTTTATTTTCTGATTCCATAGTGATTGCTTCTTCCCAAAGCAGTGGGTGTCTCAGTCCAGCTGTCTGGGCTAGGGAGAAAGATCCCTGGGCTAGGGATCGCTTCTCAGACTTGAATGTGCCATATCAATCGCCTGGGGATCTTGTTCACCTGCAGTTTCTGATTCAGTAGGTCTGTGGCACGTCTGAGATGACCTTTCTAACAAACATCGAAGGTAATGCCAATAGTTAAGGCCCAAGAAGGTCACTTCGAGTAGCAAGGCTCTATGGGAAAAAAAGCAAAGAAAAGTCCTAAGAGGGATGAGCAGGGAAGAATAGGCACATCCGTCTAATAGGATATTAGACGATTCTTATATTTCAAAACATTCTTGTATCTCACACAGAGTTGAGTTCTAGGAACAAGTGTGAGAAAGAGGGAGAGATGTGTGTAGCCAACTGGTCGACTCCTCTGCTTTTGCTCCAAATGGGGCTGAAAATCAGACGGTGAAGAATTGTTGTCAACTGTCTGTTTGCCCAGCCTGGGGAGGCCATAGGGTCTAAGGAGGGAAACTGAGGTACTGTTGCAGTGAAGCATTTTCTCATGGCCCCCAGAGATTACCGTTCAGAGACAGGATGGGAGCTGCCCGAGTTCCCTACCATAGGCTCTTCTTTAGATTAAAAACAAAGGCTGGCCCTCTTCCTGTCCATCTGCCCGCCAGCTGGACAGCACTTTGCTTGCCCTGCTGCTCTCACACACAGCTTCCCAAACGCTCTGGGCTAATTGGAGCTGAGACAGGGAGATGGCTTCGGGCTTGAAGTGGCATTGTCCTCCCGCTTCTTGGCAAGGATCCAGGGCGAAGGACAACAGAAGAGAGAGGCATGAGGGCCCTTGAGCAGCCAGCACTCACAATTCAGTGTCTAGTGGGCTTGGACTTTGGGGCCACCAGAGGGACGGATGACATCTTTCTCAGGCTTCGTGTTGTCCTTTATTTTATAAATCGGGGAGGCAGTGACAGCCACAAATGGATTAGATGCTCAAGAGCACTTCTGAGCCACTTCTCCTGCATCCGTTGGGATCTTCAGTTCAAAGGCCCACAAGAGTCCTTGCACGTTTCCTTTCAAGCCAAACTCCAGCCAGCCCTCTAAATCCTTCCAAAGAAAAATTAAGTAGGGCTTAGGAGAAGACTGTATCCGCTCAGCTAATGAATGAGGATCTTGGCTTGCTTTCGTAAGTGAAGGTCAGAATTGAGGTTTTGCACTACTCTCCAACTAATCAATCTCAGGTCAGAGATTGCAAATCCAAATGCCTACAGGGGCTGGGCAGGAAGTGTAAAGGAGCCAAGAGGACTGCATCCGAGAAGACCAGGAGTCGTAGAGTAAAGGGGGCAGTTTCGGCTGGTGGTTGCCATGTGGGTCTGTGGCCCAGCTTTCCCAGGTCCTGGGCTTTCGGGGGAGATTCTAGAAATCTTTATTTTTTTTAAATAGTAGTAACAACAGGATTGATAAAATATGGACAATGTGCCAGGCACTGCTCTTAGCACTTTAGATATTTTATGTTATTTGGTTCTCACTATGGAGTTATGAGGAAGATACTATTATCACCCCCATTCCACAGATGAAGAAACCGAGGCCCAGGGAGATTGAATAACTTGCTCAAGTTCTTTCTGCTGGGGAACAGAGCTGGGATTTTAACCTAGGCAGTGTGGCTCCAAGTTGAAATTCATGTCCCTAACCACCATGCTGTGTGGCTGGCCAGAAAAGAAATTGCTAGATTCTTTATGTTCATACTTGTATTAGTTTTCTTTTGCTGTGTAGCAAATTACTGCAAACTTAGGGGCTTAAAACAGCACCCATTTATTAGTTCACAGTTGTATAGGTCACAAGTTGGTGTGGACTTAATCGGGCTCTTTGCTTAGGGTCTTGCAAAACCAAAATTCAGGTGTCATACAGGCTGGGCTCTTATCTCAAGGCTCCAGGGAAGAATCAGCTTCCAAGCTCATTCACGTTGTTGGCAGAATTTGGTTCCCTGTGGGTGTACGGCTGGGTGCCCCTTTCCCTGCTGGCTATAGGCTCAGGGTTTTCTCAGCCTCTGGAGGCTGTTCTTGGTCCTTGAACATGACCCAGTCCATCTTCAAAGTGAACAACAGCCTGTCGAATCCTTCTTGTGCTTTGAATCTCTCCTGCTTCCCTTCTGCTACTGCCAGGGAAAACTCTCAGCTTTTAAAGGACTCACTTGATTGGGTTGGGCCCACCGAGATAAGCTCCTTAATTAGGCCCACTGACTTAGGACTTTAATTCCATCTGCAAAATCCCTTCAGGGCAGTGCCCAGATTCCTGTTTGATTGAATAACAGGGAGTGGGAGTCTTGGGGGCAGGGCCATGTTTAGATCTCTGCTTACCATAGCACTTAACTTTAAAAAGTATTAAAATCTTGTTTATGACAAACAAAACATGTACAGGAAAGGGGTTGGGGGCTTCTCACCTTTGGTCCTTTCTTTTGTTTATTCAACAAATCTCTATTGACTGCTACTAGGTGCCAGCCCTACACTGTGCGCTGGGACTACCGCAGCAAACAAGATAGACAACCCTGCCCTTGATCCCCTAGATACCATGTCACTAGGGCATCCATGGCAGTCCGCTTGGTCAAGTGGCAGTCACCATCTCTGGGCTGTATTCCTGTTACTCTGCTGAAGTATTTATTTGTCTTCAGTTACATGCCCCACAAACCCTGTTTGTTTTTTCTCTCTGCCCTGAATATTCATGAGCACGAACCGCTCAGATTCCCTAATCAGTCTCCCATGTGAGCCACATTCAAACAGGGACCACATCTAACACCTCTGTTCTGATGTCTTGGCCAAAGCAAATAGAATTACGATTGAACGGGAGCCTGCTAAATTCCCAGTCCCGTGAGACAGCTGCTCTAGACAGGACAACTGAAGTCCTAGGAGCAGGACACCAGATGCTGGCTGGCACTGGGAGGGCTGGAAAAGACGGGGTAATTTCCCAACTGCCAATTTTTGTGAGCCCTGTGGTTTGAGATATCAGTAGCTCCTAAAGGGAGGGAATTTCTCCCTCCATTTTGGGCTTAATGTTCCAAAGATCTTGAACTGTTACCTGCTGCTAAACTATGATTATGCACAGCCAAATGGTCTGATCCAGTATGCACAGCCTTGTGGTTTAATATTCTCATTAGTTTGATTTCATCCGTATTTACCGAGCCGCTTGCATTAGATGCCTTAGGAATTTAAGTTGTTTCCTCACCTGACATCCCCCTGCCTTTCTCTGCACACATTCTGCCTTCATGTCACTTCCTATACAGCCCAGGAACGCATCTATACATTTTAAACATATATCCATGTGCCAGCGTCCCTCCGGGTGTGACATCCAGGAAGAAAGAGAACAATGTAGATGTGGTCTAAGCAGTGACCTTCTCTGTTGGAATTAATCTGTCTTTCCTTCCTACACACTCCTCTTAACACTGACTCCCCAATGTTGGGATCATCGGGATCATTGTGGGGATAAAGCCAGACCTCAAAGGGCAGTTGCACTTGACTGAGAATTATCTCCCCTCTCTTGATTCCTGGAAAAATGTGGCCAGGCTTCCTGTAGGGTCCCCCTTTTGACTCCAGGGTGCCAGGGGAATCACAGACAGGCCACCAGGGTTTTATTTGCACAAAGATTTAACAGACCTATTAGGAGAATCGATTACCAGCACTGAGTGAGACTCATAGGACTAAAATTGGAAGAAGGAAAAGAGTAGGAGGTTGCAGCCCACCCCTTAACCCCCGAAGACAGAGCTCTGCATGCACTGTGCAGCAGGTGGGCCTATATTTTCTCACTGAATCCTCACAATCACCCCAAGAGGTGGGTCCTTTGAATACCAGCACTTTAAAGATGAGGATCCAAGGCTCAAAGGAATTAGGCATCTGCCCAAGGAAATACAGGGAGCAATCCGCAGTGTCCAGGTGGGAGAGAATCAAGACCCTCCCAAGACCGTCTGGGGACATCGCTTTCTATCAGCAGGGAGAGATCATCCACGGAGAACACAGAGCAGGAGTGTTCATCTCCTTCCCCAACCCATCCTGCCAGTCTCAGGAGAGCAGGAGGGGACTCTCCAATACTGAAACAAACAAACAAACCAACAAGTAAATAAGTAAGGCTTTTAAAAAACCTTTAATATCAGCATTGAAGGGGCTGGCTGGGAACAGACAGAGAAATGAGTCCTGGGCCTCTCCCAGGAGAGAGTGCTCATGGTTTTACTTTGTTTTAATTTTCTCTCCTGATGAAAAATTTGCCATGGTTAGCGAGGCACCGAGTAAACAGAACTGTGACTGATGTTTTCCAGTTTCCCTAGCAGATCCCACATGCATATTTTTAGAGTTCATCCATATTTCAACAGTTTCAACATGGCTGCCCCTCTGGGAGGCTGAGGTGAAGGTCGGGATCCCTGACATCTCCCTTCCCCCACACAGCCAATGCTGGGCTTCTGTCTAGGGCCCAGAGGGTCAGGAATTTTGGGGGGAAGGGGGCAGGCAGCATTGGGGTCCCACCAGATGCTGTCGGCACTCATGTCCACCTGTGAAGGCGGCTACTGCATGCTGCTGGGACTCTGCTTCTGTGCGTTCTCCTTTTAGGACAGAGATTCTGGGTAGCACAGCGAGTGAAGGCTTCGGAGGGAGTCTGTTATGGACCGAATGTTTGTGTCCCCCTAAAATTCATATGTTGGAATCCTAACTCCCAAGGTGATGGTTTCAGGAGGTGAGAGCCTCTGGGAGGTGATTAGGCCGTGAGGGTGCAGCCCTCATGAATGAGATTAGTGCCCTTATGAAAGAGACCCTGCAGACCTCACTGGTCCCTTCCGCCATGGGAGGACACAGTGAAACCTCTGTCTGTGGCCCAGGAAGTAGGCTCTCACCAGATACTGAATCTTCTTGTACCTTGATCTTGGACTTCCCAGCCTCCAAAACCATGAGAAATAATTTTCTGTTGTTTATCAACCACCCATTCTATGGTATCTTTGATAATAGCAGCCCAAACAGACTAAGACACACCCTCCACCAATATGGATAGATAGACCACATCCGGCCCTGCGCGCTCGGGTGGGAGAACTCGAGGCGTGATCTCCACCATCTCCCAGGGTTACCCCAAAGAATGAGCCCCAACAGGAGCTTGCTTGCTAATGTCCCCTACGGGCTCCTTTCCCCTCCCCCACTCACTGTCCCACCCCCTCACCCTAGTACTTCCTCCCCCAAAAATCTTTGCCTCAGGGTCTGCTGCTAGGGCAAGGGGTCCACACCAGAGAGGACCACCAGGGAAATCCAAATTAAGAGGAAGAATCAGAAACCTAGCAAAGAGTAGCCCCAATAACATTACAGATGGAAGGTTCAGGAAAGACCCACCCAGAAACGCCAAGCCAGAGAAGGCCTGATTCAGAGCGCCGGTGTCTGCCAGAATGAATGTCCCTGTTCTTGTACTGTCATAGGCTTGAAGGCCCTTCTCAGAAGTACACCCACCATCTGCCTTTGTCCTACTGGCCTTTTCTAGTGGGTGGGCAACATGCCAGGAAGCCGGGCTGGGCTAAGGTTGAGATCCCCGTAGCCGGTGTGTGTTTGTGCGTGTTGGCAGGGGTGGGGGCTGACTTAACACAAGAAAAACTCTAAGGATTAGCCTCAGCCTCCCCCAAGGCGGGGCACAAATGGGGTAACATGGGCAAGTAGCCCATCCTGGTAGCAGAGCCAGATGCGGAGTTTGCGGAGAGTGGCTGGCAAGATTCTCCCACTTGCTCTCGCTTGACGTAGCATATGCAAAGCCCCGGTCTTATTATTCCTTTCCTCCTGAGTCAGAATATGCCAGAGTCACTGCTGTGACCTGGGCCTTTTACCCCTCCACTCACAGACTGAGGCTCCCCCATCCCTCCAACTCCGTTCCCCCTGCACCCCATCTTTCTGCTCTTCTCCCTAAAGATCCCTCTGGGATGGAGCAATACACAGAAAGGTTCTCTGTGATCATGGTCTAGACTCACCAAGCGGCAGGCCCTGTGCTAAGTGCTTTAAATGAGGATCAAATTAAATTCTGTTTAAAATCCTGTTTGGCTCCACTTTTCTGATGAGAACACTAAGAGCCCAGAAAGGTTGAGTAAGAGGCCCAGTGTCACACAGCTAGTGTGGCCCATTTGGGATTTGATGTCAGGGCTGGTTGCCTCTGAAACTTGGCTTCTTACCTGCTCTGCTCTTCTGTGTCCTGGAGGTTTGCTCACTTACAGGTATAAATATCTGAAGTAGGTGGCAATTCTCATTGGACCTTGGATTTTTAGAGCACTTTACAGTTGACAGAGCCCGTAAATCTATGTGATGACTCTGTGTCATTTGGACAAGAATGATTAGGATACGGTGCTCGGGGCAGTGCGGAAACGGTAGCCACTGGGAGTAGTAACAGTACCGCTCTCCTCTTACAAGTGAGGAGACTAAGCCTCAGTTCAAGCCTCTGTTCTAGACAGAGACACCCAGTAAGTGAGGAGCCACATGTCGGGACCCGCACATAGCTTGCCCTGTCGCTCTGTCTCTTTCTACATCCAGTGACCAGTCTGGTACATTCTACCAGCAAGTCCCTGGACCCCTGCTTTCTTCTTCAGAGCCTCTTTGGCTGATTTTCAGAGGAATGCACAGGGCTTTCAAAGAAGTGTTTATTCCCTGCTCTCAGCCCAGCACGGAATTCAGAAACAGAATGTCCAAAACACAAAGGGTTCAGGCTGCACTGCTCCTGGAATGCAAAGTCAGGAAACTTTCCCTCCTTCTCTTGAGAGGTCGTAACGGGATGGCTGGAAATTAACTTGGACTTGTCTGGGGCATGGGAAAGAGGAGACAGAAGTACAGAAACAGTTCATCGAGGCCTGCTCTGATTGGAAAGTTGGTTCTGCGCTGAATGATGCTATGTGGATGTGTGCCTTTCCCACACGTATTGGTTGGGGAGCCCACAGAGGTGAGGAGGGAGAAAAGAAAAGGCTTGATGTTATGGTCCACATTTCCCATCTTTACAATGGAAGAGCTTGATTATACCCAGCAGTGGTTCTTCCCTGAAGGTGACTTTGCCCCCCAGGGGACATTTTTGGTTGTCACAAGTAGGACGAGGGGGGCGTGCAGAATGCTACTCGCCATCTAGTGGATAGAGGCCAGAGATGCTGCTGGACATCCTTCAATGCAAGGACATGTCATCCGACCAAATGTCAATAGTGCCCAGGCATCTTGAACATTCCTCCTGAATTAAGCCCATCAGCAGAGAGCAGTAGAAAGAGAAAACATATGCTGTGTTTTGAGGGTGCAAAGGTGACGTTTCTTTGAAGTGTTTTATCTGAAAATTGCAGAATATTACCGTGATATTGTATTTTATATTACGAAATATACATTTGGTTTTCGTCCCTTTTCCTATCACAGAGCTCCTAAAACTCTTGGAGCTTCCTGTGCCGAGAGCTACAAAGCTGTCTATTTTTAGGTTAATTAGGTGACTTTGGGAGGTGCCTAAGAATGGGTGGGTGAGGAGCTGATTGCCAGTGGAGTCAAGCAGGTGATTAGAGGGTTGGAACTTTGAGGCTTTCCACCCCCCACTTCCAGGGAGGGGAGAGGGGCTGGAGGTTGAGTTCAATCACCAACGGCCAGTGACTTAATCAAGCATGTCTGTGTAATGAAGGCACCATAAAAACCCGGGAAGGACTGGATTTGGAGAGTTTCTGGGTTGATGAACACATGGAGGTGCTGGGAGGGTGGCATACTCAGCGAGCCTGGAAGCTCTGTGCCCTTTCCTGCGTGCCTTGCCCTACAGAACCTTTCCAAAATGTTTCTCTGAGTTATGTGAGCCCCTTTAGCAAATTAATGGAGCCCAAGGAGGAGGTCATTGGAATCTCTAATCTGTAGAAGTAGAGGATGGTTGGAACGTCTCGTCTTTAGCTACTTGGTCAGAAGCCCAGATGACAGCCTGGACTTGTGATTGACGTCTGAAGTGGGGGGCAGGGGGGGCAGTTGTGTGGGACTGAATCCTTAACCTATGGGATCTGATGCTCTCTCCAGGTAGTGTCAGAGTTGAGTTGAATTGTAGGACAGCAGAGAATTGTCTGGTGGTGTTGGGAAAACCCACGAATCGAAATGGTTGTAAGAATCTTAATTGCATTGTACCCTAATCCACAATACATTTATTTATTTGTTCATTCATTTAGCTAAGATTTACTGAGCACCTACTATGTGCCATGCCCATGGTACCCGAAAACTGAGTTCACCTCTTGGTGGGTGTTGAGCCAAAAGACACAACCAAGCCAAAGATCGGGAGAAGGAAGGAGTTATTACTTGCAGCCAATAAGGAGAACATTGGGGATTTTTCCAGAAGCAGTTTCTCCCCTAAGAGCAAAACTGGAGAAGTTTAAGCTACGGGTATATGCATATTCAGGAAGGGGTCTTAGCAGAGGAGAATTCAGCATAGAATTGGGGCAGAGGTTGACAGAGTCCAAGCTTTAGTTGATTGAAGCCATGAGGGTTAGAGAAGGTCAACATCATCATTCCATCCTCCACCTGGGTGAGGGCCTTAGTTCCTGCAGAACTCAAAGATATGTCAGATTGTTATGTATGTCCCTTGAAGATGTTTTATTGCCCAACTATTGTTTCTTGACTGCTTTTCCTTTGTTCCTCCATTCCCTCACTTCCCTTAAGACCATTAAGATCACAGAATGACTTAGGCCACAAATGGCTTCTCTTATGTCAAGAAAGCCAGGCCTGGTTCTCTTTCTCCGGGGACCCCCTACCCTATCTGCTGACACCCATTCTGGGCTCTTCTTTTGTTTTGCTGTAGTATGACCCTCTCATTTTTCTGGTCTGAGCTCACACATCACCTTCTCAGAGAGCTTTCCCATCCCGTCTAAAGCATTTCACCACCTACTTGTCATTCTCCTTGTCCCCATTTTACAGGTGAGAAAAATGAGGCACAGTTTATTCACTTATTTGCTAAATGAATGAAGAACATTGCCCCCCCCCACCCTGAATGTGCTGTGTTTATGCTATAGCTTAGCATATACTTGCTAATGTCATGCTCCTGGGGGTACTGACCCTATTTGAGAGGTTTAGGGAAATGTGTACACTACATAGGATCTGGTGCGGGCCTGTAACTTCCTCACAACCTCTTTGATCTTGGGTATGTCAAGTCCTCATTCTGAGCTTCAAGTGGTGTTTTTTCTTTCTTTTTTTTTTTTTTGGTTTTGGGTTTTTCTGTTTTTTTGGTCAAAAAAGAAGAACAAAACAGGATTGGAGTAGGTCTGTTTTCTCAAATTATACCCCTTAGAACATTGACTCCAGGAAACGTTACTAGATTTTCATCCCCCCCAAATTGGAGGGTCTCTAGTCAAATATATGTGGGATATTTTTAAATTATGATTTTTTTAAAATGCAAGACCTATCAGAGCCCTTCATATGTTACTGTCTGGTGTGAATGCCCAGGAGGAATATGTCTTTTTCATTGTTTCCCAAACATATCTGTTTAAGGAGACCAGTTTCTGAGAAGCACGTTGCAGGACTTGAATCCCTCAACATACACCTTGGGCAATGTTGGACTGCGCAATAGCTAGGCCTCTCATCACTCTTACATTCAAAATCTCTGTGGTGAATACAGGGTAGTGAGCATCAGTTATTCTCGGCTGTGCTGCTTCCCCGTACCTGAGGTCTCCTCTCCTGCCTTGGTACTTTGTAGGACCACATTTCTCACCCCTCTTATCTTTAGAGGCAGGGCCTGTGTCTTGTCCTGGTCAACAGAGTGAGAGAAAGAGGCTGGCCCCTATGAACCATCCCCGCCTCACTCCCAGGTCCTCTACCTTCTTTCCCCTCAACTCCCAGCCAGATGCTAGGATCCAATGAGGCATCTCAAAGCCCTAGGAAACAGTGGAGCCACCAGATGGAAAGGATCCAGGCTTCTAAAAGCTGTGTGACCCAGAGACGCGTGAGACGTTAACCCACTGTTGTCTGAAGCCACTGAAATCCAGGACTTATTTGTTACAGCACTTAGCCTAGGCTGACGAACCGTAGTCACTCAGAGAGAACATTCCTGATTAGCTCATACCACGAATGGGGATGAAGAGGTGCCCTCTCCTTTCTCACACCTCGTGTCTCCGACCACAGGCCACTGCTGACATTAACAGGTGCCTTGTATTTCCTGGTGTCAGTAACCAGAGGCAAGGAAAGACACCCGAGGAGAATGTAACGCTGTCCCTCAGGCGGCAAAGCCTTTAATAATGAGGGCTGATGCTCACAGGGACCCTCTCCCCTCCTTTCTTCCTTTAATTTGGAACCAAAAACAGAATGAAAAAAGGAAAAAATCCCCAGAAATCTGTGAGCTGTTGTCAAGCAACCCAAGTTTCTTTTCGGCTGTTGTCAGTTTCCCGAGGGTAAAGCGAGTCCCTCTTGACACCTGTCAAGACACTGGCGCTTCCCACCTGCCTGTGGTTAAGATGCTGACAGCTCTTGCTGGCCAGGTGTGAGAGCAGCGAAGTGCACAGGGAGCGGGTCTCTGCCGTGTGCCGGGCCCTGGGATGCCTGGGGCTGCTGGGCACCCAAGGGCTCTGTGCCCAGTCACAGGGGGAGGCAGGGTCCGTGCTGCAGGACCTTCCCAGCAGCCTGCACGTCTGGGATTTAGCACTGGGCACCCATGGGGAGAGGAGGCTCGGCTGGGCTCAGCTCCATCTGTCTCTGCCTTCTGTTTGGCATCTTGGCTGTGGGCTAGGAGCCCTCTGCAGTTCCCTGCTTCTCTCAGCAGCTGCTCAACACGGGACAGGAAAACTGCCCTCCCTCCAGTGGACTGGTCTGGGGGGAGCCTTCTCGGGGAATCCGTGGGCCAGAAGCCATCCAGGGTGGCCAAGATCTAGAGATCAGACCAGGCAGGCGTTTGAATCTTCACACTGAATCTTGTCTTTATTCCTTCCCTACCCTGCATGGCTGCTCCAGGCTGAGATACTAGCCCAGATAAACTCAACATGAAAATCATAATCCAGCAAGTCATGGCCATTCTTGTCAATTCTGTTAAAGGTTAATCTGCTTTTCTCCTTATTAATGAAGGGCCTCGGAAATGCAGCCGGGCCTCTCCCGTGTTTTGGTAGATTTGGGCTAATAGGCTATTTTATTTCCATGGTAACAGCTTCCAGTGTTACAAGAAGATAATTTTCCAGACAAAAGATTTGTGGGTCTTCTAGTTCTGCAGGCATCTGACTGTGAGGCTGGGAAAGTGGGTTCAAGGGCTGCCCAGGATTGCACATTGGATCCATTCTGGGGCACCTGTTTGCTTCGGGCTTCTGGGTCTCAAGGCTTTGTTAGGGGGACTCATTGTAGAAAACTGAATAAAGGTATTCTTTGAAAGACAATGCCCTAAATTCGTTCTCTTATGATTCAATGGGATTTGAGTGAGAAGTGGCTTGTGTTTATAGTCAGTGCTGCCACAACAGTGGCCTCTGCCCTGTGGGGTGAGCTGGGAGCCGGCCTGCTTAGAGTGAGGGTCTCCTGGCAAGAAGCCCCCAGGCCGAGCCTTCATCCTCCTCATCTCCCAGTCTCAGAGCAGATGGGCAGAATCTCCTCCTCCCCTGCATTCAGCACATACTTCCTAACTACCAGGGGTGGGTAACAGGCAAGTCACTGGGAGACAAAAGAAGGACAAAACAGGCGTGGCTCTTGCTTTGAAGGAGCTTCCAGTTTATTGGTGTGTTAGCGGATGGGTGGGCTGAATAGAGACAGGTAACCAGGCGATGGCAGTAGTGTGTGGTATGTGTTATAACAGGCGTGTCCGGGATGCTAGGGGCAAACATTGTAGGTCAGGAAAGACATGCAGGGAAAGAGCTCTTTTAGACGGACTTAAGAGCGGACTTAAGAGCTGTGTAGGAGTGAACGCTGCTCAGACATTAACTAATTGTCTTTTGTGAGCCAAGCATAATCCTAGGTTCTCGAGATCCAGACGTGAACAAAACCAGACAGGTTCTTTATTGGCACCCTGGTAAGGTAAAGAGATATTAATCAACCTTGTAATTTGTGATGACAGCTGCGATCACTGCTACCAAGGGGAAGTTCTTAATGCAGTGAGAAGTAGTGAGATGGGAATTTGACCAAGACAGGCATCAGGACTCTCATGTATGGTTGGGCAGGCTGTGCACTGCACAACTCTACAAGGAGCTGGCCACAACATAGACATTGTAGATTTGGATATCTGCCGTGGTAGTTTTCTGGAAGACGTCATCCAACGTGTCTTAAGAAAGGGGTGCCATTCCCAAATTGCACGAAATTAATTCTATGGCCTAGTGGAGCTCCTGCCAGGAGAAAAAGAAAAGTCTTCTCCAAGTAAGTGATAGTCTCCAGGATCTGGACAGTGTGTGGGAGCTCAGTGGGTGAAGAGAGGGAAGGAGGGGGTCCCAGATGCAGGAATAGCAGGTACTTGTTCAGGTAGTTGTATTCCATAGACTGAAAAGAGGCCAGGAGGCTGGAGGAAATACAGTAAGGGGCAGGGTGGTGCAGGATAAGGATGGAAAAGGAGGCAGGAGACACATCGCACGGGGCTAGGTCCAAACTTCACTTTCCTGCCTAGAGTTTTCAGCGATGCTGAGAACCCGGGGACTTGGGCCTTAAATGGGAATAAGTGTGTGAAGTAGATGCAGCCGTGGGAAGGGACCATTTGTTAGTTATGGAAACAAGGCAGATTTGGTGGCCCACGGTCAGACCAGTGACTCTGAGAGTTTGGTCCAGGGATCACTCGGGATGTATGTTGCATATACAGCCTCCTAAGTCCCACCGAAAACCTACCAAAGCAGAATCTCTGGGGCAAGGCCCAGGAATCTGCATTTTATCCAGTAAGTCATGTCATTTTGTTGCAACCTAGGTTTGAGAATGGCACAGTTACCCTAGTGCCTGTGACAGCTGCATTCTTTCTTTTTTTTTAATTGGAGTATAATTGCTTTACAGTGTTGTGTTAATTTCTGCTGTACAGTGAAGTGAACCAGCTATATGTATACATATATCCCCTCCCTCTTGGACCTCCCTCCCCCCCGCCCCATCCCACCCATCTGGGTCATCACAGAGCACCGAGCTGATCTCCCTGTGCTATACCGCAGGTTCCCACTAGCTATCTATTTTACACATAGTAGTGTATTTATGTCAGACCTAATCTCCCACTTCATCCCACCCTCCCTTTCCCCCGTGCAGAATAAGGATGAGAATGCAGCTGTCCATTCATCTGTCGATGGACACTTAGGTTGCTTCCACGTCCTGGCTATTGTAAATAGTGCTGCAGTGAACACTGGGGTACATGTGTCTTTTTGAATTATGGTTTTCTCAGGGTATATGCCCAGTAGTGGGATTGCTGGGTCATATGGTAGTTCTATTTTTTGTTTTGCAAGGAACCTCCATACTGTTCTCCATAGTGGCTATATGGACAGGTGCATTCTCATCCTTATTCTGCCCTAGCTGATGGTGAGACCTTAAGCAAGTTCAAGGCTTCCCTTGGATTTGTTTCTGTATTGATCCAGTGAGTTCCATAATATCTGCCCTTTCTTCCTAGAGGATGGTTTGTTCATTCTGCCCCAGTGTTCATTAAGAAACTACTGTATCAAGGAAGCAAAAAAGTTTTATCTCATACACTAGATCCAGTTCCTTAGGAGCAGCTGTGGGGAGAACAGTGTTGAGAAGGATTCTGAAGCTGTATACTGATTGGTTTAAGGCATCTGTTACAAGCACTGAAAGGGAGATGGTGGTACGTCAAGTCTCAAGCCAGAACTTTCTTAGATGAGACGTCATACCCTCAGAGTAGCCTTCCCAGACCACCTAAAGCAGCACAGCGCACCTCCCTCCTGTCACTGACTAACGTATCTCCATGTAATTTCCATCCGAGCCTTCATTATAATCTGTATCTGTCTTGTTTGTTTAATTGCTCACTTGTTTTTTCTCTGGTCTTTTTTGCCTCACTGCCTATAAGCCCCCTGAAGGCACGACTGTGTCTCCTTGGTTTACCACTACTGTCTTCCTGGCTCTTGGCACAAAGTACGTGCTCAGTGAGCAAGTATTGAATGCGTGAACGAAGGCATCGGGGATAGCCTTCCCAGAACTCTATGTGAGGCACTGCACGAAGCACACGAGATATAGTGCCACTCGGCAGAGAGCAACATTCAGATAAGGAGATTAAGACTTGCTCAGAAGGAGTAATAAACTTGAACTAAATGATAGAAGCCAAGTGTAATGTGACCACAGGGGGGGAAAAAAAATATTCCTTCACTGAGAATGTTGTGAAGATATAATGACATGAACAATGTCAGCTTGCTCTGAATGGTTGAAGATGCTTTATGAATACCAGGGGTAGTAATTCAACATTAGGGAGGGCCAACAGCGAGGAGGTCATATCAATGAAGGTATAGACATGGATGAGCTAAAGTACAAATTACATACAGGTTTCAGGGCATCTGTCCCAGAGAAGTGAAAACTTAGGTTCACACAAAAACCTAGACACAAACGTTCGTAATAGCTGTATTCATAGTAGCCAAAACCTGGAAACAACCCTGATGTCCTTCACCGAGTAAATAGTTAACAAACTGGTCCATCCATACCATTGAATACTACTCAGTTATAAGAAGAAACAAACTATTGATACGGGCAACAATTGGACGAATCCCCAGAGAATTACACTGAGGGAAAAGACCAATCCAACTGGAGCATCATACTATTGAAATGACAAAATTATAGAAGTGGAGAACAGGTTAGTGGTTGCCAGGGGTTAGGGAGGAGGGAGAATGAGTTAGTTTGGAGGGAAATGGGTGGGGTTATAAAAAAGCAACTGGATGGATCTTTGTGGGGTTGGAATTATTCTTTACTCGGCTTTGGTGGTGGATATGCTAACCTACATGTGTGATAAAATTGCATAGAATTGAATACACAGAGACACATACAAATGAGTCCAAGTAAAACTGGGGCAATTGCAATAAACACTGGGACGGCATCAATGTCAAGAGCCTGGTTGTGATATTCCACTAGAGTTTTGTAAAATGTTCCATTGCGGAAAAGCATACAGGGGATCTCTCTCTCTATTACATCTTACAATTTCATATGAAACCAATTATCTGAACATAAAAAAATTAATTAGAAAAAACAACTTTCACGTCTTCCAACTTGGTTGAAAGTTGGAAGATGACCAAGGTGCATTCCTTGCCATTTCCCGCCACCCCTACTCCCACCAAGGGGACCAAGTTTTTCACCATCCATTTTCCCAGAGACTCCTGGCATCTCACGTAAACTGCACAATCTGTTACAGACTGTAGCTCCAGCAAAGCTTTCTGGAAGACATCACTGCAACTCTTGAGTGTTCACCGTGGACACAGAGCCAGTTTACTAGCTTCCAGACTGGCCGAATCTGAGGACATTTGCATATCCAAATGGCAGCCTATGAAATCGCACGTGAAGGAGACTGCTCCTTTTGCAACCTGTACCGCCATCCTGATAACGTTCATGTCCTCGATTCTAACTGCTTGCTCCCCACCCAGCTTCCTTGCTAGAGTGCAAGCACCGTGAGGACAGGGAGATGGTGGCGTGTTCCTGCTGTTACCCTGGCTCACAGTGCTTGTCACACAGATGTCCCCATAATGGCCATTTGTGATTTCTGCCTGTCCAGCCTCCAGTTGTCCTTCTGACAAGAGCATCTTTTTTTTCCTTTGAGGAACCACCCATCCCCCATTACAGACAGTCCTGTGGGAGTTTGAATCAAGGTGCCCTGGTTCCTACTGTGGCTAACGGGAGGCAGGAGACCCAAGCCAGGGAAATCAGACTTGGTGAGCGATGAGCCCCAGATTTTCATGAAAAATATTTTAAAAGACATGCTCTTTCTTTCCCGCATGGTTATTGTTCTGATAGAATATCAGCGGAGAGCTACTGGGAGCCTTCTTACTACCTTCCCTTGGAAGAGTTGGTCTGCAGTGAAGCCAACACAGTAGAAAGCAGAGCTGAGAAATGGTGAGATAGCAACGCCTAATGCATCATTTGAGCACCTGGATGTAGACATTCCTGAAGCTATTACAGCCTTGAACTCTTCAACAACGTGGGTTACTCTAGTGCTGTTTTTGCTTATGCCACTTCGATTTGGCTTTCTGTCCCTTGCAGTCAAGACTCCTAAATCATCCAAGTACTTAGTAGGTATTCAGCAAATGAATGAATGCGTGAACAAATGCAATGATGCAAATATTTATTATCTTCTATGTGGCAGGTACTATTTTAAGGCCCAATGAAAGAAGCAGAGGAGCCGCAGAAATGACTGCTTCCCTTGAAAGCCAAGTCTGTGGCCTGACAACCTAGAATTTGGGTCAGTCCATCAATTATGGTTGCTGCTCAGCAATATCCCTTTTTCTCCCAGCCTCACTCTTTTCTTCTCCCACCATCATAACTACAGCTCACGCCAGTACTAAGGCACGGCCCCCGGACCCGCTAACACCAATGCTCGTATTCACTCCTGAGGCCAACTGACTTGGTTGTGTCTGGTTATCAGATGCAAACTTTGTCACAGCAGGGATTTAGGCTAGCCATTAGGGGAATATTGTGGTACCAGATGGTGTTTCTGAAGAAGGTTGTCCTATTTTTTCAGTCTTAGGATTTGACAATAAATCAGCCTGGCAGGCCTCGGATGTGATTTGGCCTCAAAATCATCTCTGTTAATCCTTGATGCTGTGTGTATCCAACCAGGTCCAACCAGGAAAACAGAACCCGCTCTCAGTATGCGAACAAAGGGAGTATAACGCAAGGAACTGATTACACAGATGAAGGAAGGGGCTTGAGAAGCAAGAAACAGGGAACTGAGAGGCAACCCAGGGATTTGCAAGGGCTGGATGACAACTATGACGAGCCTAGAGAGACAAAGGGAGCAGGTGGTGGTACCTAGGTCCAGGGCTGGAGTCACCCAGTGGAGGCTGGAGCTATGGCAAGTCTGTCCCGTGGAAGCCAGTGCCAAGATAGACATACGGTCCATGTGAGAGAGGCCACCAGAGACAGGAGGAGGAGAAGGATTCTACCTTTCCCTTCCTCCTGCCTTCCAAGCTCACAGCAGCTCCTGTTGGCCACACCCAAGCCAGCACCTCCCACTGGCCACACCCAAGCCAGCACCTCCCATTGGCCACACCCACCAACCCGGCACCTCCCATTGGCCACACCCAAGTCAGTACCTCTCATTGGCCACACCCAAGCCAGCACCTCCCATTGGCCACACCCACCAACCCGGCACCTCCCATTGGCCACACCCAAGTCAGTACCTCTCATTGGCCACACCCAAGTCAGCACCTCTCATTGGCCACACCCAAGCCAGCACCTCTCATTGGCCATACCCAACCTAGCATCTCCCATTGGCCACACCCAACCCCAGCACCTCCCAGTGGCCACACCCAACCAGGAGCCTTGAGCCAAGGGGCCTCTGTAGCAGACTGCAGGGTCAGCCTCCTGTGAGAGAGAGCAAAACAGAAGTTGGTGAGAATGGATCATAGAACCATCAGACCCTTTTCTGGTTCCCGCATGCAACACTCCCCTTCTCACCTGGGAAGAAATGGACCTTTGGGATCCAAAGATGTCATCACCAAGTGTGTCAGAAATGGGGATCAAGTTCCGAGACTCATGTGCTGCTGGTAGGAGTATAACGTGGAGCAGCCACCTTAGAGGACTGTTTAGCAGTTTCTGATAAATTAAGCATATATCTACCCTATGACCCAACAATTCTGCTCTTAGAGACTTACTCAAGAGCTGTGAAAATACTGTACAAAAAGAATTATAGAAGAATGTTTATAGCATTATTTTCCTAATAGCCAAAAATTGGAAATGACTTAAATGTACACTGCAGGAAAATAGATGAACACAGTTATGGTAGAGTCAGACAATGGAATACTACTCTGTGATAAAATAAATACACAACTGCTACACACAACCGTGTGAATGGATCTGAAAACATAAGTGAAGAAGCCAGACACATACTATCTCATTCCATTTACGTGAATCCACGAAGAGACAAAAATCTAATCCATGGTAATAGAAATCAGATAGTGGTTGTGGGGATGGAAACTGACTTGGAAGGGACATGAGGGCACTTTCTGGTGTGATGAAAATGTCCTATGTCTTGTTTTGGGTATCAAACCTCGTTAAACTGAAAACCTAAGACTGGTGGATCACATTTGTTATTTATATGTCAAATTAGTCATAAAAATAAAAAACAACAAAGAATCCGTTTTCAAGGTAAAGGACAAATTTCATGCTTTTCTGTTTGGTCTGTACCACCAAGAAGAACAGCATTATTATTTCCTGGCAGATTCCTTATTCTTCCATTTTGTGAGATATAACCCAAGAGTAGGTCAAGTGCACTTGTTTTCTTGGACTGATTAAATCCGATAGCCAGCCCTAATGCCCCTGCCAACCACATGACTCATGGACGTGAGGTTGATGGGTGTTTTACATTAAACTAAGTGACCATAAATATTTACTTACATGACCACTATTTTAAAATACATCACCTACGACTGCACATTCCTTTTGGAAATGGTGCTCACCTGGCTTCATCCAGAGAGCCAATAAGGATCCCTGGGAAAAGATACTAAGGCAAGAAATGTAATAACCACACAGCAAATCTTGCTTCCCCAGCATTCATTTCCTATTTCCCAAGTCCCACTCCCAGTTTGCATTTAGGGGGCCATGTAGTTCTAGGGAAGCTAACCATCCCCACCCGCATGTCTGTACCTGCCAGTTCTAGGTTGGTAGCCCTTGACCAAGGCTAAACCCATCATGGCATCCCACCCCCAACCCCACACAGAGATTGGGTGAAGGCGGACATGTAACCTAAACCGGTCCAATCATATTGAATCTCAGAACCTTGGCTTAAAAAGATTGTCTTTCTCAGGACAACTGTGGTTTGGAAGTCAAAGGCCTGGTACTGCGGTAGCCATTTCTCTTCCATGAGGAGAGCCATGACAGGGACACAGCAGAAAGGAGAGATGAGAAAACCGCAAAAAGCAGGGCTTAGCCTGCTGGCATCATGATAATATGTCTGAGGTCAGCCCTCTCTCTCTACGTTTTGGTTACATGAGCCAAGAAACCCTCCATATTGTTTAGGCCAGTTTGAGCTGGGTTTTATATTATTTGCAACCAATGGCATCCTAACTATTAGGTGATAACCAGAATGCTAGGTTAGTTTGGACAGCAGGCCAAAGTCTGTGAAAAAGGGTAGGATTAGGAATCAGAAGCCCTGAGTTCTGGTGCTGGCTGTGTCGTGATGGAGCTATATGACCCCAGGGAAATCATTTAACATGGCAGGGTCTTAGTTTAGTCTTCTGCATAGTAGGGAATTAGAAGGCAGGATCTCTAAGTTCTGTTGCATTAATAGCAGTGAAAACGATGATGATGATGATTTATTAAGTTCTTGCCATGTGCCTGTGCTGTGCTAATTGCTTTAGATCCATTATTTCATTTGATTCGTGTATCTCTTGGAGTTTAATCAGGGAAGCAGAAACACTGAATATTGTGGAATAAGGGATTTATTTTAAGAAGAAGACCCTAAACAACTGTGGGAGAAGTTAAGGATCCAAAAGAGGGAGTTGGAGGATCAGAGTAAAGTCAGCAACCAGTCCAGCAACCTCTCCTCCTGAAGCGCTGGTGTTGGTAGAGAGTAGGAGCTTGCAAGGGAGTACGGGAGGGCAGGCACATCCCGCTGCCATGGTGGCTCAGCAAAGGAGAGCCTGGGATGGCATGTACCAGCATCTGGTGGGGCGCCTGGGGTCTGTGTTGGTGAGCTGGGCTGGCAGTCAGGAAGAAGAGCTGGAAGTGGGGTGGGAGAAAGTGGAGACAAGCTGGAACTGCTGTACCTACCTCCCCGTCTGGCCTTCACTGCATCAAGCATAATGACCTTCAGAGGTTAAAGGCTGCTGCTTCGCTTCTGCCTGCCAAACTTCATGAAAAAATTTTTATACATGGGGAAGGGGATTCTGGGAATTGCAGTTCCAGCATATCCAGGTCTACAAACCATCTGAAGAAAGCAAGATAAACGTTCCCCCCAAAGTTCAAGGAACTAGAAAAGTTGTGCAAAGTCATCCATCCGGCTGGTACTAGAACCAGGAGTAAGATGGAGGACTTCTTACTTTTACTTAGTCCGTTTTCTATAGTATTTGATCACTTGTTCCCAAATTTAGCTTTGTTTCTAATATAAAATGCAGTTGATTTTATTCATTGCCCTTTTGTCATTTTCCTCCTTAGCAATCAGTGTTATCCATGACCCTGTCTCCGACGCCTTCCTTTTCACTGTCCTTAGCTCCTTAGCCTCATGGCCTCATGTCCACAAAATAGCTGCTGCATTGCCAGACAACACAGGGGACAAGACTGTATCCAGCTGAAGGAGAGATAGGGGTCTTCTTCTCTTGAGATTGTTGGAGCCCCTTTCCCAAAAGCCCCCATCCCTAGGGACTGGGTCATATACTTACTGCTCTAGGTGCGAAGGAGGCTGGGAAAACAAGTTTCCAGATTTTGGCCTCCTTTTGGGGAGGTAACTTTGCCAGCAAGGAAAAGAGAGGAGGGAATGCTCTTGGGCAGGCATTCAACTGTGTCCGACATACTGTACCCTCTGCAGATCCTTCTTTCTAACCTTATCTTTTAGTCAGCAAAAGTAAATGGTTTTGTCCATGTTTGATTTACACAGTGAGTAGAAAGATCTCTTTTCTACCTGGGAATCCCTAAAATTGCCCACATTCACTATGCAAAGACCCTGAAAGCAAATGGGCCCCACAGCGCAATGCCCTCTAAGAAAGGAGGATTAACAGTACGCCAAACAAATAGATTAGGGTTTCTCACCATTTTTACCATCTCCTCCAAAAAGCCTTTTTAGACATTTTTTCCTGATCAGCCTCCCATGAAATTTTAAAACCGCAAATGTGTGTCTGTTTGTGTGCCATATGTATATCTGCAATTTACACATAGAAAGAAGAAGGTTTTTTTTTTTTACACCCAAGACTCAATTTTCTCCGCCTTGGCTGTGATGTGGTCCCCGTTGAGAAAGCAAGATCTAGATCCCATTTTGAGCTCTTTCAGACATATGAAAAAGCTATCCATATTTTCCAAAGTTGTGGATATTAGTATTTGTTCAGTCATAATATTCAGATGTGTCAACCCATCCCTGAGGAGGGGATGAATATTTGCCTCCATTTCTGACTTTCCATCTCTGTTTTCCACAAGACTGATTCATTTACCTTAGTTTACAAACTTTCACATGTGGAGCTTATAATATTAAAACGGAATTGCAAGTTCAAGAAAGGGGCCTGGGCAAAATGAAGAAAACCTGGAGAGAGCATAGTTATTCATTGGGACTCTTTGTTTGCAAGTAATAGAAAGAGTTACTTTGAGGGGAGTAGTCCCTGATGGAATATTGTCTTAGTTTGCTAGGGCTGCCATAACAAAGTACCCCAGGCTGGGTGGCTTAATCAACAGAAGTTTACTGTCTCATAGTTCTGGAGACTATTAAGTCCAAAATCAAGGTGTCAACAGGGTTGGTTTCTTCTGAGGCCTCTCTCCTTGGCTTGCGGGTGGCCGCCTTCTTGCTGTGTCCTCATATGGCCTTTCCTCTGTGCATGTGCATCCCTGGTGTTTCATCCTCTTCTTTTAAGGACTCAGTCATGTTGGATTAGGACCCACTCTCATGACCTCATATAACCTTCATAACCTCTTTAAAGACCCTGTCTCTAAGTACAGTCACATTGTGGGGTATTAGGACTTCAACACACGAACTTGAAGGGGACATAATTCAGCCCATAACAGATACAGGCTATCTCATGGACTCCATCAATAGGATGATGGCTATAGCAGAGCAGATGCCAGAGCTGCTCCAACTGGTATTTGAGATTTTTCCTTCTAGAGCAGGAATCTCAAACTATAATGCTTCCAAGCCCTAGGAGGTAGGATAAATGAAGGCAGCCGTAATACATGGTAGGACAGGGATTTGGGCAACTGGCGAGCAGATGCCCCGTCTAAAGGGGGCGCTACTCAGCTCCAGCTGATGGCATGCCTTCTAGGAACAGAGGCCCAATGTAGCCAGATTGTCCAATATTCTAAGAGAAACAAAAAATCTGGGTTTTTCTGTTTTGTTTTGGTGGTGGTGGTGGTTTTTTGTTTTTTTTGTTTTGGTAAAGTTTCCAATTAAAAAAAAAAAAAAAAGCTGTGCAGGCCAAAGAAAATGTCTGCCAGCTGGATCTGTCCCGTTTGTGATTCCTTCTTTAGCACTTTTTGGCGATGTGACTCAGCTGCCTTCTGTATGGCTTGGTTCTAAGGGGACAGGATCTGATTGGCTGAGCTGAAGCCAGATGGTCCTGGGAAGGATAACTCAGCAGAACGATGGCTACTGGGTGGGCAGAGAGGCAGACAGGGTGGTCCATAAAGAGGAGGGTCTCAGCAGAAACTGCAAACCCCCCTGCAGGGGAGGGGGCAAGGTAGAGCTGTTTATGGCTTTTCAGTGTCAGTGGGAGTTGGATCATCACGGAGAGCAACTCTCCACAGCTTCCGGAAAAGAAAGATTGAGATGAAATAGGCTTACACCGAAACACAAGGAATTTAAATCAGACATTTGGAAAAACTTCCAAGGGGAGTTGTAAAGCTCTGAGAATCTACCATGGGGTATCAGGTCCTATTAGATTGAGTCAAAACAGATCGTCATTTCTGGGCACCAGGAAGACCCTGTCAACCATCCATCTTTGTCTCTGCTTCCTCTCCCCAGCCCCCAAATCCCATTCGCTGCCATCCCACAGAACAGCAAGGGCCATTTCTTCTCTCACCAGCTTGCAGATCAAAGGTTGATTTGGGCACTGGGAGTCAGTCCCACCTGCCTCCCCTTGTCTGCCTGTTAAACCACTGAAACCCCATCATACCGTTTGCTGTTGCTGCTTCTGTGTTTAGATGATGTCTTTATTTGAGAAAAAAATCTCATGGTGATGGAAGGACACCAGTGGGAAAACTGGCTTGTCAACTGTTGTTAAGGAAGAGGATGTGTGGAGGGTGACGATAAATTCTGTGCATAATTAGTTATGAAGAAACAGGTTGGCATTGCTCTTCATCTGCTTTGACATGCCTCCCCCCATCTATTAACTTGTGGCTCTTTGAAGGTTACATGTGCAAACAGAGCCAGAGTTATCTGTGGGGGGCACAGCTGTTCAGGGGAAACACATTAACTCACATCCACGGAATGTTTAAATCCATTCAAGACCAGTGAGGGTTCTTTCTTTCTTAGTCAATCAAACCAAGCTCAGGCTCCAGAGTTCTGTCCAAAACTCAGAGGGCAGCAGCGGCAGAAGAGGAAATTATAGCATCATAAACTTCCCAGCTGCTAACCTCTGTGCAGATCTGCTTCCGATGACTTTTGTATCTTTTGGCATTTTGATAATTAATTTGTATAATGCTTTACTGTCAACACAGTTGACAGGGTGTTTTTCCAACCTCTCATTAGTTAGAATAGGCTTCCGGGGTGCCTGTCATGTGCCGGGTTCCCTGGTGGTGGCAAGAGGGAGAGGCGGAAAAGCAAGTGCAGAGAGAAATGAGGAAGATGATGGATGATCAGGTGTGGACGTCAGAGGCGGGACCTAAACGATTAGAAGGAGCTGTGTCTGGGAAGATGTCGGGGCATATGTTCTAGAACCAGTGGTTTTCAACCAGGGGTGATTCTGTCCCCAGGGGCATTAGGCAATGCCTGGAGACATTTTTGGCTGTCACAACTGGGGACCAGGAGGGGTAGCTACAGGCATCTAGTGGGTACAGGTTAGGGATACTGCTCAGCATCCTACAATGCACAGGCCAGCCCCCAGAGCAAATATCCAGCTCCGAATGTCAGTAGTGCCAGGTTGAGAAACTCTGTTCCAGACGAAGAGAATAGCTTCACACAGAGGGAAGAGCAAGAGAATTGCAGGTAACAAAAAGAAAAGTGAGGGCCTGAGTGTATTAATTAGCTCTTGCTGCACTAATGGTACAATGCCGCCACAAAACTCGGTGGCTTAGAACAGTGGGCACTAATTTTTGTTGCCACAGTCCTGGGGTCTTCTGGGATGGCTCTGCTTCTGGCCACTGCTAACCCGGGCGTGGCTCCAGACTAGAGGTTGGACTCAGATGTGCTGCACATCTTCCCTCTCTCTCCTTGGACAAGCGGTTACCTGGGGCACGTCCTTCTCTTGGCGGATCATGGAAGCATAAAAGGCTGCGCCGAACTGCACACAAGATTTCAGGGCTCTGCCCACATCGTAACCACTCACATGCCACTGGCCAAAGCTAATTTCCAAGCCCCTAGTCCAGGGATGGGCAAGTTCACTCTACCATGTACATCCATGGCTGGGCTGTTACAGAAGGCTGAGAATAGAGTACCCTGCGCTTCTCCATCTCTCTGGGCATGGCGGAGAGGGGGGTGAGACTGGAGAAACAGGCTGGGGCAAGATCAGAGAGGCATGGGCTGTGGGTTTTATCCTAAATGCCCTGCGAAGCTATTGGATGGGTTTACTCTAAGGAGTAACACATAATCAAATTACATTGAGCAATGATGAATGTCTCTTTTGTGAAGAATGGATTGTAGGAAGCAAGAGGAAGAAGGCAGGGAGCCCAGGGAGGGTGCCATTGCAGTAGGCCAGGGAAGATAGGATAGTGTCTTCATCTAAGATGATGGCAATTGAGAGAAACCTAAGCGCACACATTCGGGATGTATTTCAGAAACAGAATCATCTGGGCTTATTGATGGATCTGTGATCCAAGGAAAGGAAAAAAATCAGGGATGACTCTCAGAGTTTTTGTCATAAGCCACTACCCTAGATGGGAGGTGGTACCATTTATGGAGATGGAAAACTAGGGATTGAACAGGTTTGGGCAAAAATCAATCTTTATCTCATTTAATGTAATGGTCTCAACAACCCTATCTAGAGGTATTTTATTATCTCCTTTTCCTAGAAGAGGAAACAGGGACCCAGAAAAGTAGAGTAACCTGTCCCAGACTACAACGCTGGTCAGCGTCAGACCCAGAATTTGAATATACAGGCAGACCTCAGGGATACTGCGGGTTTGGTTCCAGACCACCACAATAAGGCAAATATCACAGTCAAGCGAATCACACCAATTTTTGGTTTCCCAATGCATATAAAAGTTACATTCATTCTATAATGTAGTATATTAAGTGTGCAATGGCATTATGTCTAAAAAGGAATGTACATATCTTAATTTAAGATGCTTTATTGCTAAAAAAAATACTAACCACCACCTGAGCCTTCAGTGAGTTGTAATCTTTTTGCAATAGTCGCATGAATGATCACAGATCCCCGTAACAAATATAATAATAATGAAAAGTTTGAAATACTGTGAGAATTACCAATATATGACACAGAGACACAAAGTGAGTAAACACTGTTGGAAAAATGGCACTGATAGACTTGAACGACACAGGGTTGCCACCAACCTTCAACTTGTAAAAAATGCCCTGTCTGCAAAGTGCAATAAAACGAGGTCTGCTTATAGTTAGTCTCTGCCCTGGCTACACACTGTGCAAGGTTGTTTCGCTACTTCTCTGCCCTGGTAGGAGATGCCATGGTTTGAGGCTGCTGAAAAGCTGGCCTGCTTCTGAATATATTTTCCCCAGACCGTACGTCCTAGAATGAGTCATTTATGTGTTAGGGCAGTAGGATGCAGACACTATATTGAAAGCGGAGAGGCCTGGACTCATGTCCCGGCTCATCTGCTATTAAGCTTCTATAAAAAGAATGCAGCTTGTTGGAATCATGAGGACCAAACACCTTTCCATGCCCTCGAGTGATCTGACCCCGCCTTCCTACAGCCACATTAACTCCATCATCCGACCCTCACCTCGTTGCAGACACTGGCCTCCGCTCAGTTCCTAGGACAGGCAGAGTGCTTTTCCACCCACAGCCTTTGTCTCTGCCGCTCCCTCAATCTGGTTCCTCATTCAGGACTCCTTCAGCATTTATATTATTTCCTCCATAGCACTTAGCACTGTCGGTTTTTCCAGATGGTACCTTTTCCCTTTTCCCTGTGGGAAGAATGGGGGATTTTTCTCCTACTTTCACTGTGAGAACCTGGCGGGGCTCTTGGAGATAAAGCTCACACTAGTGTGGGGAGGCCACTGGAATTTCTAAGTCCCAAGCTAGTCCATGCTGAGCCTCCAGCAACTCATCATTTATAGTATAAGGTGTTCCTACCTGTACTGGCTCCAGTCCAGGGCTTTCTGCCCTCAGGAAGCTGTGATTCTCTGTATCCACCTGTCTGTCTCTCCAGTTTTCCAGGCAGCCATTTGCCTTGTGATCTCAGTTCTCCAATGGATCTTAGAATTGCTTACTTTCATTTTGTTTCGACTCTTTCTTGTTGTAAGGATGAAAAGGACAACTTTCCAGCTCTTTATATATTGCAGGAGAAACCAGCGATTTTGAAAAAAAATTTTTGTTTGCCCCTCTGAGTTGGTAGAAACCTTCTCCATTATTTCCTTGAGATTCTGGAGCTCAGCTTCGCACATAAATGTGCTCAATAGTCTGGGCTCATGGGTGAATGTTAGAACCTGGGTTCATCACTTCATGTCAAGTTTTTTAGCTAGAAGTTGAATTACATAATCTCCCAAAGATCCCTTCTAATACATAAATGCTATGATAATGAAGCATGGGGATTTTCTTGCAAAATGTGACCTGAAGGATAATTCACCAAGCAGTGAAGACTATTTAATATAAATGAAGTGGACTGATTTGCTATCCATTCTCCTTTTGGAATTCCATAAAGGCAGGAGGTCCTCAGCCACCAAATGAAGGGGTCTTCCAGCTCCTAGGGACTAAAAACGACAGAAAGGAGTAGAAACCCTTTTTAGTATTTCCAAGAACCATTGAAAGTGATATGTTTTCCTATTATTAAGAACATGAACTCAATAATGCCGTTTATTAATTTTTAAAATGTGAGGATGAATTAATTACTACTGAATGCATGCTGTTTTGTTTGAATGACATGGTATTTCAATACACAAAACACAGGGTTATTAAGAAGAAGAAACTTATCAAGGAAGAAAATTACCAAGGGGTGGAGCCAGTTTGGGAAACTCAGAAGATGATATTTCAGTTTCCTTCAGCCTTAATCTCCTGCAACTCTCCCCACCAAGTTTAGAACCTATATCATGTTTCTCTGAACTGTGTTTGTCCCTGTTTGGGGGCCCACATGCCAATGGACTCTTAGTGATCTGACCTGCTAACGATCCCTTCAGCACTGACCCGGTAGTAGCATCATGATTATTCATAAGGGATCCATCCCTCTTCCTCCCCCAGACCATGAGGATTGAATGGAATCAGGTCTAGCTTCTCAGCTTCACGGTGTGTAGGTGGCCAGACCTGGCCAATGGGTATATTTCAAGCCAGGGACGGAAATGTGGCCAATCCTGTACCATGAGAGTCAGGCGTAGGTTTTTAAATAGAAGTGTTTGGAAGAAAGTTCTCTCTCTACTGGGTCAGACAGTGGCAGGGTGCAAGCCTACAACTGTTTGCAGCCATCTTGCCACCATATAGCCAGGGTATCTTAGGCTGGAGTCCTCAAGAGGAAGACTCTGAGGCAAAGGTGTATGTGCATGAGGTTTATTTCAGAGGTGATCCCAGAAGGCACGGTAAGAGAGTAAGGAAATGAGACAGGAAAGCCAAGGAAGCCAAAGTAGAGAGCATTCGTGAGCAGGTTGCTACTCTGAGCACCTGGGGCTTAGCCCTGTTGGAAACACCCGGAGAAAAGTATACCCCAGAGTTGTCCCACCCAAAGAACCCACCATTTTTGAATCTACTAAATCTGTCCTTCATTGGCTGACGGCTGCTCCTGGGGCTGTTGACTCCCTGGCACGTTTGCCTGCCTGCCGCAGCCTGAACCAGTTCCCGTGGCCAGAGAAAGCCCCCAGGCTGAGCATCACAGGAGCTGCCACTGGGCACCATCGGTGTGTACACGGGAACGCTAAGTGCGGGAGAGTTGTGCGTGGGGTACCCGTAGGATCTGCTGCAGAGACCTTTCCTGAGAATGGAGCCAGCACAGATCAAGCAGAGCAGAGACGGAGAGGGACTGAGTCCTGACCCCACTGTCTGGCCTCTGCATCTAGCCATGTCTCAGCTAGCCCTGTCCCTGGACTTCCCTTTATATGGACCAGTACCTCTCCTCCTTCTCGAAGATTATTTGAGACTGGTTTCTCTCCCTTGTCCTGAAGAGCTCCTGTTGGATGCACAGCTTTTTGTCCCGTCTTATAAATATTTGAACACTTATCCTCCTGTATGTCCCTTAGAGGGTAGAACCTATAATGACTTTACTCTGGAGTCTTCCATAACTCCTGTCACAAGGTTTGTAGAGTCTTCAAGAAATACTCGTTAAATGAATGAGTGAGTACTGAAAAGATCCATCAAAATCAAATGCAAATCCGTATACAGTAGAAGCCCATTGTCAGGCCCGTGGCAGTGGGGAAGCAACATAGGGAGAAAGCAGCTGGAGCTGATTCATCCTGACGGCGGCACCTGCTGGAGGAGGGAGGGCAGTAGGTCCCATTGGGATGCCCACGTGAAAATGTCCTCCTGTGAGTTCCTGTTACACAGAAACCTAGGGCTTCCCTGCTTCTGGTTTTTTTCCACAGCCCCATTTTCTGGTTCTCCCTTCAATCTCGAGGGCTGTACCGTAGCTTCCGATCAGTTCTTTATTCTTCCTTACTTTGGCCGGATTCTGTGACTCAGTCTCTGTCACTGGCCACCCCAGAACCCTAACCGGCAGGGAGAATACAAACCATCCCTGCACAAACCAGAGCCCTTTCGTCTCAGTCCCCGATTCTTTCCCCAGTGGTGGCAACACAGGAGATTGTGTCGTCAAGCCTGCTTCCCTGTAAGATGCTGACTTTAACAGATTAGAAGTGTTCCCGGCACATCCCACGCTTCCGCTAATAAATGGTTCCATATCTATCACGAATGTATTTTTCAAGTCTTCCATAACGGGGCTGTGTACCTACTCACGAAGTACATTTCCAGGCGATTTTGTCTGAATTATACAGTTAATTGCCTCATATTTCCAGCTCATGTTACAGGCCCTCTGAGTTAGAATGCAAGAGAGAAGTACCATGTATCATTTCCTACACAGGGGACAGATTCACGGATAAAGCAAGGCATATATTGATGGTGAATGCTAATTTGTTTCTGGCTTCCAAGTAGAACTGAGTTCAAAAGAGCCAAAAGATTGAGGGGTAGAAAAGTCAGCGAGTTATCCAGAGAGACGTTTTAGCTTCCAAACTTTATAGTCATTCATTCATTAATTTGCTCATCAAAACGAGCACATGTGCAAGGCACTGTGCTAGGAACGGTGAAGGGTAAATACACAGATGTGCCCTCATGTTGCATTCTAACTGAGGCTGTGATATGCGCACCCATGAAGAAATAGGAAAAAGAGCAAGCGTCGAACAATAAAGTTATAATACAGAGAAAAGATAAGATAAATCTCTTCCAGAAGTTTAGGCAATAAATCCTATGGGAGTCCATAGGAAGGTAAGGTCAGTTATGGAAGGTGAGATTCAGAGTCAGAGTTTTTCCTAAAGGCAGGACCTGGATGGACCTTAAAGGAGGGGTGAGCATTCCTTGGGTGAGACAGAGGGTGACATCATTCCAGGATGATGAACTTTCCTGGCACAAAGGAAGCTGGGGAGGTATGCATTGCTGGTCTCACTCGTGAGTGGAACTCCCCAGTGTAAATGTCTTGTTGACTCTGCTCCTGGGCTGTAAATCCCCAGCTGTCTCACTGTATTTGGAGTGGAGCTGAGGCTGATCTCTCTCCCCTATTGCAGTAGCCTTGACACCATAGGCCTGAATAAAGATGGCCCTTGTCCACATTGGTTGTGTGACCTTCCCCACCCACTGCTCAGGGGAGCCTAGGGTCACATCAGAGGAGGAGGCTGCAGCAGGAAGCAGAGGGCACCCCCAAAGTGGAAGCTGGAGGAGAGTTTAATCAGGGGCCTTTTTGTAAAGCTGTGGGCGGGAGGGATGCAACAGGTGTGGTGCAGCATGGGAGTGAAGGATGGTTGAGCTGGTAACTGAGGGGTTGCCATCACCTCTAAGCCTGAAAGGGTGAGGCAGTGAGGGGGCAGATTTCAGAACCTGGAGGCACAAGAGATCACCCTACACGGGGCCACTGTGATATACACCTCCCAGATCTCATTCAAAGAAGGACTAGCTACCCAGCCGCTGGCAGTGCCATCTTGCCAAGGTCATGCCCCTTCCTGGTACAGCCTGCATCCACTGACTGACAGACATGGGAGTCCAAGGGCCTGACCTTCTTGGCCCAGTGCTGGACGATTCTGAAGCGCCATTCCAGCTCCAGGTCTCCCAGTGGGGCCGGCCAAGACTGTCATTGGGTCTGCATCTGGGGAGTCACCAGGGCCTAAGGCAGCTCTGCCTGGGCCCAGCTCTCATGAAGTCTTTCTGAGCAGTTCAGTGACATCAGTTCTTTCTTCGCCCTCCTCTCTGAATCGGGGGCTTCAGAGGTGGTCCAGGCAGTCGGTTATGGGCAGTGGCCATTCCACCTCCTTCCGTCCACCTCCTTTCTCCTCTCAGTTCTAGTTGATTCTGTAAGTATATATGAAGTGTCTGATGTGGGCCAAAGACTCTGTCAGGCACTGAGATTCAAGGGTGAGCAAAAACAGGCCCCATCTCTGCCCTTCTAGAATCTACAGTGTAACGGAAGAGACACGTTATTCAAATATTCACACAAATAATGCAAACTGCAGCTGTGATGAGTTGGATGATGGAGAGTTTACCTGATGCTCCCCAATGATGTGACTGTGAGGTGCACTAGGCAGAGATGTCAGGGAAGCCCCTTCTTCGCTTACCCCCAGGAAACCAATTCACATGTAAGGAGAGACCCAAAGGATGATCAGGAATGAAATAACTGAGACAGAGTTCCAGGCCGAAAGAGCTGCACATGCACAGGCCTCAGGTAGGAAAGGGCCAAAGGATGGGAAGGAGGCCAGGGGCATAGGTGGTCCAGTGGCTTGGTGGAAGAATAAGAGGGTAAAATGAAGCTAGAGTTACAAGCAATGTAATAAACGAGAGATGAACAACTGGAAACAGTTTGGTAAAAGTAATTCCCACTACATTCATTCACCTTTCTGAAGACTCCCCATTCACACGTGGTCTGGTATACCAGTGGCAAAGGCTCTCTCCTTGAGAAAACTTGAGTTAGGCTCTTCTGAGCCCTCTTTTCGACTAGACCTTGTCTGTGGGCCCTGTGTTTGAGCTACCGAGTCCAGTTTTAGCAAGAAAGCTAGTAAGTCAGCTTAGAGAGATAAATCATTGATATCTGATCACCTCGGCCTGCCTTCAGCAAGTCAGTTTATTAAGTCAGTTTAGCAAAAATCCCCCTGCTCTTGATGCCTCCTCTTAGTAATTTGCCATCCACTGACACCCCCGCCCTCGTTTCTCCCCTACTGCAGTAGTTTTGACACCTGTGGCAACAGTCCTGAATAAAGTTTTCCTTGCCCTTTTAGCAAGTGTCAGAATAAATTTTTTAACACCATGCAGTGCTGTGATGCATTTGTATTTCATCAGATCCAGATGTCAAGTTATCTTATCGTAAGTCTCATGTGTTTGAAACACTGAATTTCATACATTGAGGCATTCTTTGTTTTTGGCATCCATTTGTCTTATTGAGTGGATGTCTACTCACAACTTTTAAAAAGTACAGCCAGTACCATTTGGTACTTAACAGCTTAGAAGTAAAATTTGAAGTACTGAAAAGAGATAAGTCATTCAAAGGGAATTGTAGAAAGATCAAATGAGAAGACCAAAGCCCAAGACTTGGAGAATGCCCATGGTTAAGTTCAGCACAGAATACTCAAGGTTAGGAGAAAACACTTCAGGAAGAACAGACTGTGTCCAGATGTCAAATCTAGGAGGAGGTCAGTGACTGAGATGGCTATATTAATCAGCATTCTTTTTTTTGTTGCAAGTAACAGCAACCCAAGTACAACTGGCTTAAGCAAAAGAGTTCATTCATTTACGTAATAGAAAATTCCAATGGGTTCTCTTCAAGTATGGTGGAGCCAGGGTCTCAACATATGCCATGGGGACGAGAGCTCCCTACACCTCTTGTCTCTACTTCCCTCTGTACAAAATCAGGGTTTTGCGAACATGGCAAATGTTTGGGAAATGGTTGTTGTACTAGAAGCCAACGAGTCACTAAGACTGGTAAACCTCCCTACTTTGATGTATCCTCTCTTCATATCAGGGCACCCAGCAACTCTAGACTTGCATCCTCCCAAGCCCAAGTCAAGCAGAAAACAGAGCCTCTGTCTGTGCTGCTGTTCTGAGAAAAGTCTGGTAATGGGCTACACTGGATGACTTTGGTCATTCTACCATTTATGAACCAGTCGCAGCGGACAAGGGAATACAGTGCTCCAATTACCAGCCTGCGTAACACGTATTCCC
The DNA here is from genome assembly GCF_028564815.1 of Eubalaena glacialis. Taxonomy (NCBI): domain Eukaryota; kingdom Metazoa; phylum Chordata; class Mammalia; order Artiodactyla; family Balaenidae; genus Eubalaena; species Eubalaena glacialis. The sequence continues at coordinate 94,298,740 of NC_083722.1, read as the reverse complement.
TAAAGACAAATGTGGTGTTAGTCTCTGCATGGACTGAGGCCTCAGGAGGGCTGGTTTCCGAAGGGAAATATGGATTCTGTCACCAAAATTTGAGGAATTGGATGTTGGACAGAGGAAAAATCATAACTGTCTTCTGTAAAGATGGAACAGCCAGATGTCTAATTTTGGAGCATCCTTCATGAAACGCCGTGATAAAACATACTTAAATATACAGGTAAAACATCTGGATGAGTGAGTCAGTTGTGTCCCTCTCCTCCAGATGTCTTGTCATCATGGAATCTCACCTTCTATTATCCCAATAATTCGGTTCATTCTGAGTTCTAGAAATCATGTCAACACATCCACAGTTGTTGAGCGTTGGGAGAGGTAAAGAATCCCCTTCCCACACACATGCAGTGCTATTCTTGGAACAATGATGGTGAGGATTAAAAATGAATCATTTTGGCCAAGGCGGGTGGATGAGTACAATACAAATGATTTTCAGGATAATAGCACCTCCTCCCCCAAGTGGCTGTGGTGGAGATGGAATGTTCTGTGCTCCGAGTCTCCCAAGTGATTCAAGCACTCACGGAACACAAGAGCCATGCAACTGACTCATGAGCAAGGAGAGCACCTACGGCATGTTTCATAGACTTTATTCTAGAGGAGAAAGGAGAGGGAGAAGGTGGGAGGAAGCTGTGGTACATTGAAAACGCCAAAAGGAATCCCTTCTCTCTTTTTAAAGCTGGGCTTGCTCATTTCTTTTGATGGATAACCTGGTAAGGATTGATGGGCATTTACTAGTGTCAGGAACCTGCTGTTGCCCCACCAGCACCCATTCACCACCTTGCCCTGTTCGCAGCACCCTGATTCTGTACAGGTATGAGGCAGCCATAGCTTCAGGGGGCCGGGTCCTCCTCGGTGCTGTGCTGGAGTCATAGTGTGGCATAAACTGTTGGTGGCCAGTATCCATAGAGGATTCCCCTACCCCATCCTTTTCTGTAGTAGTAGAAATCCCAGTGTTTAGCTGGGCCCATAGCGGTGCAGAGTAAAGACTTTTCTCAGATTCTTTCACAGCTAAGTAAGGCCACGTGACTGAGTTTTGCCTAGTGGGATTAAGCAGATGTGGTGTGTACAGTTTCTAGAAGTGTCCTTTGTAGAAAGGGATTTTGTCTTTCTGCTCTCTTGTTCCGTTCCTCCATGCTGGAATGAGGACTAGAGGACTGGAGCTGATGCAGCCATCTTGGGCTGTGAAGCAACTTGGAGTGGAAACATGCACTGAGAAGTGTAAGATGAGGACAAGCCTGGGTTCCTGAAGCTGGAGGTGCCAGAGAGTTCTGGGCAGAGTAGCCAGGCTTCCAAATGTGAAAGTCAACTTCTGTCTAATGTAGCCACAGTTATATGAGATTTCACATTTCTTTTGGCCAAGTGTAATTCTTACTTATATACATGCTAATTCGATACTCCTCTGAAAAGATGGATTCAGCATTTGACATGTAAATTTATTCTGAACAACGAGATATGAGGGGACATCTGATGGGACGCTAGGAATTTCTTTCTCATGCTTAAAGAATGAGACAAAACAGAGCCCCTTTCTTTTCCTGTCTTGTCTTTTGTTTGCATACGATGCTTAAACTGTGAAAGCGATCTTGGGATGCTGAGTGGACACAGTCCAAGGCTGGGTGGAGGCTGGCAGAGCAGCTAGTGGGAAAAAACCTGCATCCTGATGACATCATCGAGCCATCTGATGAACCCCTGCCCCTGGGGAGCTATCTCACAAGCAGACTTCCTGTTTCAGGAGATTATATCTTTTCTTTACTTAAAAAAGCAAACAAAAAAACCCAACTTTCCCCTGTGTTTTCTTTCTCTGGAAGCTGGAAGCATTCTAACAGCTACGTAAGGCCATTTCCTTCTTTGTAAATCCAGGCCAGTGAGTCAGTGAGTCAAATAATAACAACAACAACACTAGTAGTAACAGCTGACAGTGATGGTGCACTTAGCGGGCCAGTCCTGTGCTAAGTCCTGTGCACACACTTTATCTGGTTTCCTTCCCATGAGGTCCTCCTAGCCTTTCATTTGCCAGATGAGAAAAGGGGAGGTTAGAAAGAGTAAGTAGCCCACGTTCTCTGAGCTACCAAGTGGCAGGGTTGGGATCAGAGGCAGGGAGACAGGGGGCGCAGGGCTAAGGCGTGGGCTGAGGGTTCAGCAAACCGAAGTGTCTGCCCATCTCGGGCGTCTCAGGGCTTTAGACATGTAGGAGGGGATCAGATCTCAGGCCCTTCAAGGCCCCTTTCAGGTCTGTCCATTGGCCTGTAGGGGGCGCTCAGGGCTCCTCCCTTCGCCGTCCACATGCTCCTCAAATCTTTTGGGGGTGGGGTGGTAACTTTTTATTTTGAAACAACTTCAGATTTATAGGAAACCTCTAGGAATAATACATATATATATATATATATATATATATATATATCCTTCACCCAGATTCCCCATTGCTGGATTTTACCACCTTTGCTTCAGAGAGGCGGCGAGGAGGGGGGCGAAGCAGGGGAGGAGAGGGAGGGAGGAAGGGAGATGGGGGAAGAATGGGGAGAAGGGAAAGGGGGAGGGGGCGAGACGGGGAGGAGAGAGAGAGAGGGAGGGAATGAGAAGGGAGGGGGAGGGAAAGCGGGGAGGGGAAGAGAAGGGAGAGAGGAAGAGGAGGGGAGGGAGAGAGAGAGAAAGAATGTTCCTTTATCCCTAAATATTTGTGTTTATTTCCTAAGAACAATCTCCTTATTAAAAGATGATACAATTTCCAAAATCAAAAAATTAACATTGAGACACAGGCCACCATCCCATCCGGCCCCCTTTCACATGTACTTATTGCCTCAATATTGTCCTTTATAAACCTCCTTTCCTGTCTGGTCTCGGATCAAATCCAAGGTCCCACATTGCTTTGGGTTGCCATGCCTTCATTCCCCTTCATCTGGGAAGAGTTCCTCAGTGTTCCCATAACTTTCATGACCCTGACATTTCTCAGGAGAACAGGCCCGTTATGTTATGTTGTAGAAAGTCCCTCAATTTGGCTTTGTCTGATGTTTCCTTATGATTAGATTCAGGTTGTACCTTTTTGGAACAAATGTCACAGAAGTGATGTGTTTTTCTCAGTGCATGCTATCAGAAGGCACACAAGGTCAATCTGTCTCATAGCTGGTGACATGAAGTTTGCTAGCTTTGATTAAGGGGGAGTCTGCTAGGTTTCTCCACCTTAAATGACCATTTTCCTCGTTATATGTAATACACCTTCTGTGGGAAGAGACTCTGAGAGCACGTGAATACCGGAATTTGAGATTATGTGACTAGCTCTTGCTCAGCAAACTTTTCCCCAGTTGTTTCAGCAGCAGTGGATGATTCCTGAAGTGGGCAGACATCACTTAGTTTGATGTTGGCCAGATGCTTTCTTCCTTGACTCCTGAGTGTTGAGAGAGAGTTATTCCACCCATAAAGGAGTGCTACTCTTCTGAGCGGGCCACATTCCCCAGACGGGTCCCTCTGCCTGGGTAGAGAGGGTCTCGGACATGTGGCCATGACCCCCTCCTTGCTCAAGGCACCCAGACCCGCTTCATTCTCTGGGCATCCTTGGAAATGTGCTCCTTTCCCCGCTGCTGGAAGCAGGGCTTGGGATCAGCCTCCTCCTGTGTAGAGTGATGAAGTCTCAGCTGTGGGTTTAGGCGTGGCAGGAAAGTAGAGCAGAGCTGTAGAGCTCCCGGATCTGGGGCTCGTTACTGACAGCACCACCCTGGGCTCTTAACTGCATCCCACTCTCGTTCCCCACACAGACCTCCTGCACCTGTGACTCTCAGGCTGTCCGGCTCTCCTCCAGGCCTCTCTTCCCCCTTTCCTCTAGGTGGTAGGATATTTTGAGATAGAAACCGATGCTACTGCTCTGTAGTATTTCCTAAGACTGCCCACCATTCCCCCACCTTGCACAGCGGGGCCACCTGCTTTTTTTGTCTCAGGGAAAGCTTATGTGGAGGACAAGGCTGGTAATTCTGAGAATTTTGTGTTTCAAAAGCCATACATTTTTAAAAAGTTAGAATAATATAAAGTAAGAGAGAGGTTGTCTTCTGTTTTTTGTACCCCTGCCCCTTAAAAAGTTCCTACAGCCTGGATGTATGAGAACCAGAGGGGAAGAGAGGGAGGCTCAGATGGCACCCCCCAGAGAGCAGTGAGGAGATGGCATTGATTTAGGAGATTTGAAAAGAGGATTGTACCTCATTTTGGGGAGAATCCAGGTATGTGTCAAGGGCCCAAAGAGTGCCACGGGCCTGAGTAATTTGGGGAAGGGGCACAGCTGGAGCATGGGGGGCTGGCAGTCCCGGGGGAGGACATAGAGTGGTTGGCAGGACACTCCACCCGAGACCAGGTGGAACGGGGCGTGTCAGCAGATGCTGGGGTGGAGTTGGAGAGAGGACAGCATCTCATTCTACACACAGACCTCAGCCTGGGAGACTTAGAGGCAATTCTGTACCAAGAAGGGGCAGGCTCTGAAGTGACAGAAATTAAATTTCTGTCACCACGTGGGACAGGAGCTCCCGATAACATTTAAGTTGTTAATCTGGAACAAAGAAAAGTATGTTTCTGGTTTTGCAGTCTGAGACTCATACTCCATATGTCTTGTCTTCGTCTTCTCCTTCTGCTTTCCTATTTCTGTCACCCGCTTTTTTTCATTTTCACCTCCTGGATTAGTTTGGTTTAGGTTAGTTGCATATAACAAAAAAAGCGTCAAAACATCAGTGGCAAAAACAAGAAAGAAATCAGTTTCTCTCTTATGCAGAGAGATCTTGAGGTAGCAATCCGGGGCTAGCAACCTTGTCATCAGGAACCCAGATTTTTTCTATCTTTCTGCTCCATCATCCTCAGCACTGGCTTCCATCCTCTCGGTCAACTCACCATCCAGGATGGCTGCTGGAGCTCCGGCTGTCACAACCAAATTCCAGGAAAAAGCAGGGGAGAACAAAACAGCCTCAGATGAGTCAGCATCCTTTAAGGGACCCTCCTGAAAGTCCTACTTAAAACTTCCACTCTTTAGTTCATTGACCAGAATGAAGGCCACACCCAACTGCATGGGAAGTTTGGTAATGTGATCCTTCCGCTGTACTCAAAATTGGGTCTGTTACTAAGCAGGAAGGGGAAATGGATATTGGGTGGTACCTAGCACTTTCTTCTGAGCCACCCCTTTTCTGACCTTACATTTTCTTTCTCTCTCCTTTGTGCCTCTCTGGGTCTCATCTTTTCTTTTCTTGCTCTGAGTCCTAACCACAGAGCACAGCACCTGAAAGAGCCGCCAGCCTCCCAGCCCTGGTGTACATACCTGACTCCACACAAAGGGACATTGTTTCCATCGTGTTAGTTGGAATTGGCAGAACACTCCAGTGCCGTCATGCTTGCCTTGCCCACACGTTTTCAGTTTCATGTGGTTGCAGTGGATATGCTTCCTTCCCGATGCCGATTAAAGTTTCATCCCATCTCCTTTTGCCCATTGTGTGTGGTTGTGTGTGTGTGGACACATGCCAAGGAAGTCATTCCAGAACCTCCAGGAGAGTGACCAGATGGCCCTGTGAGCTGGAGCTGACAATGACATTGATACAGAAAGCTTGCAGTGCAGGTGCCCCGGGAAACACTGGAGGGTCTCCCCTTTGCTCAGGGAACGGGAGGAGAGAGCAAGGAACTGAGGTTTATTGACTATCATGTACCAAGTCGTCTTGTGATTCTCAAATGTGACCCCATGTGTTTTTCTCTTCTGCCAAAATGCTGAAGTAGGCAGGTACTTCTCTTAGTTTGGGTTCTACTTAAAGTTGACCTGAGACCAGGACTTGGGGGCAGGCATTTAATCGGGCAGAAGTGCCAGGAAGAACACGTGAGGAAGTGGTGTGCTGGTAAATGTTTAACAACCAGCTCTCCAACAAAAACAACCACCACCTGATTTGTAGCACTAGGTGATCTCCATGGTGTAAATATGCCACCAGGGCCAATTTCAGTTCGCCATGATGACATCACTAAACACAGAGTTTGGAGGAGATACGCCCTTGGTTCTCATAAACCAGTACAAGCTGGCTCCAGCAAATCAGAAGTGAGATAAAGAAGGGATAAAACCAATGAAGGACGCTGTAAGAACAGGTCCCTGCTGTTGCCCACAGGAACTCAATCGCATGGGAGTGTTCTGGGAATCCACCCACAGGGACTCTGAAACATTTGTCGGACTCCCTCCTCTATTTGTTATGGTCACCCCTGGGCATTAATCCTCCTCCACCTCCAGTTGGGTGTTCAGGCCCTGATCAAGCTCTCATGGTGCCTACAAAGGCCTTCAGGCAGAGAAGGGGGAGCCCAGGTACTTGAGGTGGGAAGATGTCAGCATGCTGGGAAAATCTTTTGCCTGCAGCTGCTGGTTAACTCAGGTGGGCCAAGGGTACAAGGGATGGGGTAGCACCAGAAACAGCGTCTACAGCAGAAGGAGCCAGCACACTTTTTCTGTAAAGAACCAGATAGTAGATATTTTACTGTCTGGCTTTGCATGCCACATATGTCTCTCTCACATATTCTTCTTTGTTTGTTTGAGGACACTTTAAAAATATGAAAAACATCCTTAGCTGTGGGCTGAACAAAATTGGGGTAAAGGCCATAGATTGCCAACCCCTGTCCTTCAGAGTCGCAGTAGCAGGACCTGGGAGTTGTCAGAAATGCAGACTCTCGGGCACCACCCCCCTACTAAATCACAGCCACATTCTAACAGGGTGGGCACAGTAAAGTTGAAGTACTGTGCTACTGTGTTACTATTTCCATTATCCAGATGAGGAAACCTACCTTTCAGAGAGGTTGAGTCACTTAATAAAGGTCACACAGAGCCAGGACTCAAACCCAGGTCTGACTGATCCCAAGGCCATTTTCTTTATAGGTTTAAGTATAATTGTAAACAAGCCATAAACTAATATTTTCAAATAACCATATTTAAAGTAAGCTGGCTTGTTCAGAACAAGATCTAAGAGATTTAGTACTGACGCCATTGAGGGAGACTTGCAGGTGGGGAAATGAGTCTTTTTAGCTGTCAATTTGCAGAAAGACAAGCAAGTAGAGAGAAGCAAGAAAAGGGTATTCCAAGGTCTGTGAGGACCATCTTCCTTATACAGGATTTCAGGTATCTTAGGTGTATATCAAGTCCCTCAATAGATTGGAACTTCTTCGAGAGCAGGAACAAAGTATTCTGGGAGGTCTGATGACCTCCCAGAGGATCAATAAATTGATTCTACAGTGGAATAGAGACTGAAAGTGCACAGACTCCCACTGCTGGATTGACCTCAGTTACACCCTTTGCCAGGTTAGAGGTCGGTTTAAGAGGTGCAACCTTGAGACTCATTCTTTACAAGGCACCAGCCTGACTGGTATCCTACCCCATTGTGTAGGACAGTGTCCATTCTGCTGCAGGTGAGTCTTGGTGTAGAGATAAGACCATAATTCAGGTCTTCATGACTTCCAGACAGTCTGATCTGTTCTTTCCATCTAGGTCTTCTACTACATGTGTGTTGGATTTTATGGATTTATTATTTTTAGTTCTCTTCTTTTCCCCATCATTCTACGATTTTAATCTTTTCTGCAGAATGTTTAAAGAAGTTCTTAAGCGTGTTTATCTGTTCTTAGTTTTCTGTAGTAACCCAGGAAAGACACTGCTTCTATTGTGTGTCTGTGTGTGTGTGTGTGTGTAACAGCTTTATTGAAATATCTTTGACATACTGTTTTTTTAATGCGATACCAGTAATTTTCATCTCCATTCAGTCTTTATCAGATACTGAATTATGTTTTTTCTTCATGACTATCTGCCCTCATTTCCTAGATACGATGTGCCCTTGAGTCCTGTTCAAAATACTAACAGAAAATTACCTAGTTTTCACATGTTTATTTTTCATAAGAAGACATTTGCTTATTTTTTCAGATTGGTCCTCTTTCCACTGCCACTAATATTAATTTCTGTTTGCTTGCTTTCTTATTCTTATGGAGAATAGTCTCTCTTCATGAATTATGGGGAGTCAGGTTGGGTTCTTTCAGAGATTGTGTTCATCCATGTCTAAATCACTGACACACAGATGAAGGGGAAGGAGAATGTGATGTGGTAGCGTTAGCAGGCTGGGCTCTGATGCTAAGTGCCTGGCTTCAAGTCCCAAGTCTGCCACTCCCGACTTGTGTGATTTTGGGTAATTCACTAACAGCTCCAAACCTCAGTTTCTTCTTCTGTTAGCTGGGGATAATAATAATACTGGCCTCCTGGGTATGTCATGAAGAGTAAATGAACCCAGACATATGGTGCTCAGAAGAGTGCTTAGTACAGGGTAAGCTCTGAGAAAGTGTTAGCCATGATGTTGATGGGGATAGTCGTGGTCATGGTGACGGTGATGATGATGGGGATAGTGGTCATGGTGATGGTGATGATGATGGTGATGATGATGATGATGGTGATGATGATGATGATGGGGATGATGATGGTGATGATGATGATGATGGTGATGATGATGATGATGGGGATAGTCGTGGTCATGGTGACGGTGATGATGATGGGGATAGTGGTCATGGTGATGGTGATGATGATGGTGATGATGATGATGATGGTGATGATGATGATGATGGGGATAGTGCTCATGGTGATGATGATGATGATGGTGATGATGATGATGATGATGATGATGATGGGGATAGTGCTCATGGTGATGGTGATGATGATGGTGATGATGATGATGATGATGGGGATAGTGCTCATGGTGATGGTGATGATGATGGTGATGATGATGATGATGATGATGATGGGGATAGTGCTCATGGTGATGGTGATGATGATGGTGATGGTGATGATGATGATGGGGATAGTGCTCATGGTGATGGTGATGATGATGGTGATGGTGATGATGATGATGATGACGGGGATAGTGCTCATGGTGATGGTGATGAGGATCATGATGATGATGGTGATCGTGATGATAATGATGATGGTGGCGACGACAATGACAAGAATGGTGGTCATGATCATACTTCATTCTTGCAGACTCTTTGCCTTCCTTTCCAAGTTCACTGTTTCTTTGCACTTGGGTTGAGTCAGTCTTTGAATCTTCTCTTGTATCATCACATTTTGCCAGACTTCTTCAAGGTTTCAGGCATACAGATATGGATTCCTTCCTTGGTATAATAATGTGGTAAATTTATTATTTTCTTCAGAACAAAATCTGCCGGGGTACCCAAGAAAGACCTATTTTTCTTAGGAGGTATTTTAGTCCACGGTCCATAGAAAATAGAGCCTGAGACTATGGTTATCTGACAGTACTTATTGGGGGATGCAATCCCAGGTCACAAGAGTGAGGGGGAAAACTGCAAATTGCTGAACCAGCAACAGGTTCACAGTGAGACCTAACAGGTTGGTCACGCGGGGCACTGCGGAGAGGTGATATTGGATCCTTGGGCCTCAAAGTAGTCCATCAGGAGAACAATGGACAGGAGTTTGACTGCTGGCTCCTTCACATCCATGTCTCTCATTTGGTCAGTGATAGTCCCATGGTGCATTGACTTACTGTGTTTCTGGGTTGTTTTATCCCATCCAAGTAGCTGCTGAGGAAGTCAAATTCCACCCCCCAAAGTGTGCTGCTTCTCCTGGGCCTGGAAATAGTGGGAGAGGCCAGAGCCTTCTCCTGGGCCTGGAAATAGTGGGAGGGGTCAGGTCAGTCCTGGACCCTGGAGCAGGTATGATGGAGACCATGCGAAAGATTTGCTTTTTGTCCAGGGGAGACTGGGGCTGCTGCATGGATGAAGATCAGGGGGCCTGGCATGTGGGTGTGGGCCCTTCAGTGATAGAATATTGAGAGGAAGGTTTTATTTTCTCCAGTACAGCATATGGCCAGCCACCCAGGAAATATCTTTTTATTGGGAGATGTTTTGGCTCAGGTTGCCTGAAGAATGAAGTTTAGAATCGTGAAGCTGAGTACATATGGGGAGGCCCATAAACTGGGTCCTACACGGCTTGAATATCTAAGGATGTTAGGAAACAACACATGTTCATTGAACTGCTTTTTAAAAGGCTAGATTCAGGGCTCTTGTCTGTCGAGTGGGGAATATGAACTGAGGGCCAGAGCGGAACTGTACAGAATGTTGAGGGGTCAGGGGAGATGGGACAGCCAACTCCTTAAGAGAAACCTAGAGGGAAGACAGAGGAGCTTTCCCAGGAGTCTTATAGAGTTCTGTCTGTGCTATAAACGTTCTTTCCCACTTTCCCTGAGACCCTCAGCAACATCTACATTGTCTCCTAGTACATCGCAAAATGGATTTATTTGGGGCAGAGGCATTTGTCAAAGTGCTCAGTCTAACCTCCAAGTAGGCACGGGGCGAGCTGCCATTGCACTGAGGTGTCTACTTTACCTGGTTTTCACCAGGTACCCACTTTTCCCCTGAATCAGTCAGATTCTTGATTTCAAACAACAGAAATGAACTCTGGCTCGCTTCAATGAAAAAGGAATCTGGAAGGACTGCAGGGGGACTGGAGGATTGGATATTAGAAAATGGGCAGAAACCAAGGCAGTTCCAGTATGTCAGTCAACAGGAAGATGCACAATGGAATTTAACAGGAAGCATCTCTCTGGGACACCACCAGTCCACTGCCAGGAATGAACCAACCACTCTGTGACTCTCTGCTTCACACCCTGCTGAGCTGGAGTCCAACTAGCTCAGCCAGATCAGACACATGACGCGTCCTGCTTATCGAGGGAGGGCAGGGAGGAACCATGTCCCAGCTCATGCTACATGGGGGGAGGTGTGTTGCAGATCCTGCCTGTAATTCCACTTGAAGAGACAGGAGAACACAGTCATTAAAGCAGCGAGCCCTGGGATCAGATGTCCTGGATTTGAAGCAAAGTTCTGCCATTTCCTTGCTAAGTGTACTTGGGAAAGTCACTTAAACTCTGTTTCTGTTTCCTTGTCTATGAAATGGGGCTATGTTAATCCTTAGTTTAAAGTATCATTATGAAGATGAACTGGTTAGAGCCCTCATCTGTAGGGCCAGAAGTTGTTCAGCAACTTGTGTTTGTTTCTTGTGGCTGCCATGCCCAATGCCCACAAAAGGGGTGACTTAAAACAACAGAAATTTATTAACTCACTGCCTGGCAGCCAGAAGTTTGAGATCAACGTGCCAGCAGGGCAGCACTCCCTGTGAGGGATTCCGTTTCTTGTCTCTCCCAGCTTCTGGTAGATCCTGCCATTGCTTGGGCTGTGGCCACATCACTCTACTCTCCTCCCATTTTCACATGACCTCCTCCTCTGTCTTCTTCTCTTCGGTCTTTTAAAAAATATTGTCCTTCAATTCAGGGCTCACCCAGAAAATCCAGGATGATCTCATTTTGAGCTCCGAACTGAATTATATCTTCAGGGACCCTTTCTCCAAAGAAAGTCACGTACACAGGTTCAGGGTGGACATTTTTCTAGAGGGCCACCATTTAACCCACTATATAAACTCTTTTTGTTTTTTCCCCCAAATTGAAAAAGAGGTTGAAGCCAGGAGACCATTTATTTGTGTGTTGATCATCCCAGTGTGGGCTAGGAGTTGGGGAGGGGGGGTACCTTGTATAACCTGAGTCAGGCACATGAACCTGTGATGTCAATATCATTTTGATGAGAGTCCTGAAGGGTATTTTTGGAGCTCATGTGAGAAAGACCTCAGAAGAATAAACATGATGAAATGACAGATCATTCCCCAAATATACTGTTTCCTGCCTTCAGACCTGAGCCCTCAGCTGTATCAGCAGCTGGTGATTGAAGGCTTTTCACCCTGAGCTAAGATGACTGAAGGACTTGAAGCTGGAACTTCTGAGGTAATCTCACTGGTAAAACGCCAGTGCCCGCCAGCCCTCCCATGCTGCAATAAACTCTACTTTCGCGCAAAGCCAGCTTTGTGTGCTGGAAGATTATGATTTTCGTGGAAGAACCTGAGAGGAGGGAAGGAACGGTTCAGAGGCCCAGATTTGGTTCTGTTTGTACCCTCCGAGGTGATGGCAGAAGAGAGAGAATCTGAGATCATGCAATAAAAGTTCAGGCATAGTAAGATGTGGCTGCCTGAGCTTTGTACCATCAGGGCTCACCCTACCGTGTGAAGTCCAGAATACACCACAGTGACATAAAAATTATTTTGAGTAGAAGGCATTTGATTTCCTGAATTTTCTTATTGCCTAAAAGCAGAGTCTCCCCCAAATACACAAAAGTTGTCATAAATCCCCTCCCCAGGAGCTACCAGAGGAGATTGACTCTTATCACTGGGGATAGAAGTTTCCACACCACCTCGAAAAGACATTGTCACAAAATGATCCTATCTCCCATCTATTCTCCTAGTGACCCATTTGCCTTTCTGCAAAGTCATTTGTTCTCCAGTCAGTGCCCTGTTCTGCCTCCTCTTTCCCTATTAAGATGGTATATAAGCCTCGAATTCTAACCACACTGCGTCGAGTCACATTTTTCTGTGAATTTCTGTCTGTCCGCGATTAAGTCTGTGTTTTTCCTTGCTAATCTATCTGTTGTCAGTTTAATTTGCAAGCCCCCAAGGACAAAAGCTAAGAGGGTAGAGTAAATGTTTTTCCTCCCTGACACTTTCATACACAGTTCAGCACAGTTCTACCTTCAGCAAATAGTCTTGGTATTTTTTCTCTCTCTTCGTGTGTGTGTGTGCGTGTGTGTGTGTGTGTGTGTGTGTGTTTTCTCTTTAAGAATATTATAAATTCTTCTGGAATAAGGAACCACTTCTCCCACGGGGGCTGTCTTACACACACGTACACACATACTACTCCCCGAAACAGACTCTTAGAGAAGGATTTAAGGACAAGTTGTTTCTTTGGGAGATGGTCCCACTAGGGGAATGGGCAAATGAGACAGGGAAGAGAGGAAGTCATCCCATGTGTTGCTGAGCATCCTATCGCTGTGGCCAACCGGGTCTCAATCCTGCTGGGGCTTTGAGAAAACTGTGTAGAACATGCCTCAGAGTTAAGCCACCCAAGGGGCGAGGAGCTGGGTATTTTTCCTCCAACTCTAAGTCATCATTAGCTGACGGCTGCTCTTAGGCGTTTCAGCTCCTTGGTACAGCCCAAGCTGTGTGCTGGGAGAGAAGTCCCTTAGGCAGAATCACAAGTGCTCACAGACGACACCACAGGCATGAATAGACCATAGGAACCAACAGGATGTGGGCGGGCTCAGTGCCTGTGACTGTGGGCTTTACAAAGTTGCAGAGTCCTGGATCCAAAGCCTGATTCAGCTAACTGTGAGATTCTGGCAAGTTCCTTATCTCTCTCAACCTCATTTTCCTCCTTTGTAAATTGAGGGTAATAATTATTTCACAAGGTTTTGATTCAAAATGAAGCACTTCTGTGAAATGTTTAGTACGTGCCTGGCATAGGGGAAGCACAGCACTGACACTATAGATACCATCTGAATGGACTTTGAAATCCCAGAGAATCTGGCAAAAGACATGAAGTGGTGCACGCATTTTGATACTTCATGGTTTAAATGAGTCCTGGAATATAATTACATACATGCGCATCAGATTGGGGGTGCAAAGAAAAACTCCATTCTTCTGCGAACTGAATAATTCTGACATCAGATGTGTGGGATTTTCCTCACACCAACTAATTCTCCAGCATCATCTGGTGTCTTACGGTTCCATTCAATTCTGACACTATCTCCTTGGCGTTGGCATCAAATCCCATAGTTGAAGGGCTCCGTCCCACAAGGCTGTCTTCTGTCTCTAATGCCAATTGCAAGTAGTAGGTCCCCAGGGTACCTGTGTTTCCATCCGACTTGGCTTCAAATCAGAGGTTCCACGACCCCTTTCTGACGTTCAATAAGTTGCTATAATGGCTCAGAGAACTCAAAGAAACACTTATGTTTACCAATTTGTTATAAATAAAGTCTGTGATAAAGGATGCAGATGAATAGCCAGGTGAAGAGGCAGACAGGGCAAGGGCTAGAAGAGTCCAAGCACAGGAGCTTCTGTCCCCGTGGAATTGGGGTTACACCACCCTCTGAGCATGTGGAATATTCACCAACCCAGAAGCTCTCCAAACACTGTGCTTTAGGGATTTTTATGGAGGCTTCATCACATAGGCATGACCGATTATTAACTCCATTTCCAGCCTGCTCCCCTCCCCAGAGGATGCGGGATGGAGCTGAAAGTTCCAAGGCTCTAAGCCTGGCTTGGAGTTTCTGGTGACCAGCCCCCATCCGGAAGCTATCCAAGAGCCCATCAAGAATCGCCTTGTGAAAACAAAAGATGCACTCAGGAAATTCCAAGGGATTTAGGAGTGCTGGGTCACGAAGTGGAGTCAGAGATCAAATATTAGAACAAAAGATGGTCCTAGCATCTTTATTGCTTAGGAAATTACAAAGGTTTGAGGGGCTCTGGCCAGGAGCCAGGAATGAAGAGCAGAATACTTATATCTTATTGTATCACATTATCACAACGTGTGTGTACATAACCCCTTCTCTTTCTGGGTCCTGGTTCACAGCAAGCTAGGACAAAGTGGGGAGGTATTCAGCTATTCAGAGGGATTAAGAGAGCAAGGAGAATGAAAGAGAGGACGACCACAGAGGAGATCATCCTTTGTGGCCATCAAGACAGCCCATTGGCATAGACGGGTGGTTACCGTGGAGACAGAGCCTGCATCATCCTGTGGCCGTTCATGGTGTGTTTGGCTACCTAGAAGTCAGACTGTTCAGGACAGGGTCTCTACATTCCCAACCTTCTGAATATTAAGAGCCCAAGAGAGGGGCTCTATTCGAAAGGCTTCTTAAACAGAGCCAGCCTCAAGCACGGTCTGCCTATCAATCCTAACTTAATCCTGCTTCACCTAAGTTTCTATTGAACAAGATCTTCAAACATGTTATTCTTCGAACCCCAGTCTCCTGTGGGAAATATGATTCTAGCTGTCTTAGCCCAGATTCTCCAGAAAACAGAGCCTGAGGCAAATAATTATATGCTAATATTTTATTGGGAAGTGCAATCCCAGGGACGCTGGAGGGAGAGGAAGGGGGAATGAGAATGGGAACAGATGACAGTGGATGGGGAAGGTGCGAACCAAGTTGGCACAGAGAGCAACCAGCTGCTCTCTATCTGGTCAGTGTCTTCAGAGAGACCAAGTGAACATGTCAAGTCAGGGTGCTGGTCAAGGGGATGCGAGAAGAATTTATCTTTGAGATCCTGTCTCTCACTCAGCAAAGGGTTGCTCCATAGGGTGCTCCAGCACCCCCATACACACTTCCAGGGGTGTTGCGTAGGTTGGGGTGCAGGAGTATGTCACATCTCAGCAGCAGCAGGGATGCCCTGGGGTGAGAGGGGACAGGAGAGCTGTGTGGTCAAGCGCAGGCACTGTCAGATCACGCGCCAGTGGGTGGTGACGAAGATGATCTTTGACCAAACTCTAGCCACGCTCTTCTGAGCGTATTTTTCAAGTAGGCCCTGTCCTTGGGCATGTCCCCAAAAGCCGAAGTTTAGCAGGAATCCTGCTAAGTCAATTTAGGTAGAATCCCTCATCCCCTACCACCCCCCCCGGGTGACACGTGGTCACTCTCGCCTGCTCTCAGCAAGAATCCTGTTAGGTCAGTTTAGCAAAGAATGTCCCTGCCCTCTTAGTAATTTTCCATCCGATGACATCCTTCACCCTGCTCCTTGGCTATAAATCCTCACTTTCTCTTGTTGTATTCAGAGTGGAACCCAACCTCTCTCCCCTACTGCAAAGCCCCAGTGTAGTAGTCTCCCTGAATGAAGTCTTTTTTAGCACCTTTAACAAGTGTCAGAATAATTTTTTTCTTTAACAGTGGTCATACCACAAAGTGATGGTCTGCCCCTGTGAGTTCAAAATCCATACAAGGTGCCCGATATACCATTTCTGTAGGAAAGAATGGACTCTAAATTTTTTGAGCGTTTACTCAGCACTAGACCCTCTTATAAGCTCTTTATACTGTTCATTATTTGGTACCGTTTTTTAAGCCATTTTTCAGGATAGGAAATGCGGACGCCAAGAGTTCTAATCAACAAAGTCAAGATCACTCAGCTAGTAACTTACAGAGCCTGACTCTGAATCCAGGTACACTAGTTCCACAGGCTGCTTTCTTACATGCTTCACTTCGACACAAAACACCGTTACAGTATACAGAAGAGTACACTGATTCCATCCCTGTCAGCTGTCGGACCTAGGACGAGGAAGGCCATCCGTGGGGCTCTAGTTTGTTCATCTGTGTGATGCACATGAGCATTCCCTGGGGTTTTATGAGAACAAACAGTTTGAAATAAGTCACAGAGTTTCATCTCAGCCCCCAACTCCAAATAAACACATACTCCATTTTATGTGTTATCATCATTATTATCAAATAACTTTTAAGTGTTTTATTTTTACCTGAAACAGTGCTCATTGAATGTAATGCTTTTTTTTTTTTTTTTTTTGGCACTAAGAATCATAAGCTTCTTTCAAGTTTTAATTTTGATCACCTCTACCTCCCCGAAGTGTGCAGTGCCCATAGCCACGGAGTGTTGGAGAGATTAGTGACTGAACATGCAGTGACCTCCATCTACTTTCTATGAAATCCAAATTGAGTGAGCTGACACACCACAGGGACAGAGGAGAGCTGTTTGGATAATTGCTGATCATCCATGGAGATCAAATAAACCTTTGCAGGAGAACTCATCCATATACTGGATTATTATAATGCTTCAGCCAGATCTTTGACTTTCGAAATATCTTATAAATTTGGTTTGAACGCTTGTATTAGGTTTAATATCATCTTATTTTTCTGTTTTATGAATCATGTCAGTTTTTCTCTGGAGCTTGAAAGAGATGCTATCCATTAGCAGAAGGGAAAGTCGTTAAGTGACTCATCCTGTCACAGGGAGATGCTCTATCTCACGTTTGTTTTATGTGCTCATTTGGGTGTGGGACACGGAGACACTAATCCCACAGCTGACCCTCAGCCCCACTCCCTCTTGAAATCCTCCTGAGGCTATTTCCAGGCTATTCCTTATCAGCATACACATCACACACCCCTGACTGGTTTTGCATAAATAACCATACATAATAGTTCATTGATCCACTGAGTAGAAAAAGGAAGGGCTCCCCAAAAGTAAATTGTTCAACTAAATGAAGCTTATCCTTGCAAGCAACACATTTGAAATTTTTAATCATATTTGAAAGAAATGTTTCCAAGAGGTATGTGTCCTAGGCAGAAATAATTTGGTAGCAAGTGACAAAAGCCTACTCAGACTAGCTTAAGCAAAATGGAGAATTTATGGAACAGGTACCAGATGTCTCTTGGAATCTAAGGGCAAAAATGATCAAGGTTTCCTAAGGGGCAAATCATCGCTCAGTCACTGGCCCAACTCATACTCTCAAGGAACATGTAGCCACTCATCTCTGATTCTCAATAACAGACTATAATGGACAAGATTCTGATTACTCACTGAGGAGAGGGGAGCTGGGTTTGGGTACCAGCTCTGCCTCTAACCAACACTGTAAAGTTAAACATTTGCCAGTGGTTCTTAAGCAAGGAGGGGCATAGCTCCCCTCCACCTCGCAGGAGTATGAGGAAATAGATTAGGGCGTTCATTGATTGTCACAGTGAATCTGTGAAGGGCACTGCTGGCATTTAGAGAGCAGACATCAGGGGTCCTCCAATGCACACAAGAGTCCCATAATGAACAACTAGTCTCACTTCATACCAGTCCCTCCCTCAAGCCACCAAATCCAGGGATACTGAGAAACATGGACTCCCTGTGCATCTTGATTTCATTTTCTCAAAACAAGCTCTGGGGTTTATACACTTTTTAAATTCTGTGACCTAGCCGTGACTATGAGATGTCTTAGTACAGACAGACCCTTTGGTAATGATTCATGCTGTTAGACAAACATTCTGGTCATCCCCATTCTGGGCACATGGAAGGGTGGGGTCTTGTGACTGTTGCTGGCCAATGAGCTGTGAGCCAGAAAGCATGTCACTTCCGGCATGAACAATTAGTTGTCAATGAGCCATCCAGGAAGGTGCTCATTTCCCTTTGCTATGGCAATAGACATTGTAACAGCTGGTGGCTACTCCATGAGCCTGGGTCCTAGAATGAAGATAGTCATGATGCAGAGTAGAATCTCCTGCCTATCGATGATGGACATGAGTATGAGTGAAAAATAAGTCTTCATTATTTTAAGTCACTGAGATTTGGGAGACTGTTTGTTACTGCAGCAAACCCAGCCAATCCTGAGTGATACAGGCTCTCAGAATTGCTGTGCCAAGAACTCTTCTTAAGTACTTTACAAATATTAACTCATTTAATTCTTACAACAACCTTATCAAGTAGCTCAACCTTATTATCCTCATTTTATAGACAAGGAAAGTGAGCCACAGAAAGGCTGAGCAGCTTGTTCAAGTGACAGGAAGTAACAGAGCTGCAGGTCCAACCCAGGCAGTCTGGCTCCAGAATCCATCTCTTAACTATGGTGCTATACTGCCTCTCATCTCTTATGCAGCAGTTACCCCTACACTAAATGGACTTAAACCAGTGTGCTTCACTTATCTCATTTCTGCTTTCAATGTTTTTAAAATTATGACTCTTTATTCCTGTTAGTTATCAGTTTTTTGCCGTTACCTGCCTGTAGCAATAACCCCTCCTTTTTTCTCTTCTAGTATGCTGTTTCTAATCCATTATGGACTAGGAAACCAGATAATTAAGCTTGTTATGCTTGTTCTAATTGTGACTAATTGAGACTGGCCACCTTGATAGTCAGCCTTGCTCTCTTCCACCCCCACTCACCTTGCTCACTGTCTTGTAGTTGTGTGATTGCTGACTCTTGTATGTATTTCCCCCTCTAGACAGCATGGTCTTTTGAGAGAAGGTAATGAGCTTAACTCACCTTTGTGTCTCTCTGTCCCCTTCCCCCAACACCTAGCACAGTGCTTTGCATATGTTAGGTGACTAATAAATATCTGCTAAGACTATTAAGTAATTAGGTTCTGAGTAATGGCCTAAGAGCTTGCCTGTAAGTTAATTAGATGGGCTTTGTTACTAGCCTTTGGGACATCCGTTTTAGCTGTCTAGAGGCCTTTGGGCCTTTCTCAGTGTGTCTTGGATGCTTAAGATTATGGGTCAAAGAGATCAATAAATTCCTTCATTTAGTCCCTTAGTAGATAGTTATTGAGTTTCTACCATAATATTAAAATACTAGCAGCTTACACTTCCTGAATAATTACCATGTGTAAGGTAATATTTGAAACACTTTGTAAGCATTCATTCATTTTAGACTCACAACAACCCAACAAGGTAGGTACAATTATCATTGTCCCTAAAGAAATTGAGGCCCTGAGAGCAATTTTCCCAAAGCCTCATGGCTAGCAAGAAGTGGAGTTAGACTAACTCGGTACTGGGGATATAGGTGGACAAGAAAGAGAAGGTGCATGCCCTGATGAGGTTGACATTCTAGTGAGAAAGCCAGATAAAAAGCAAACAAGCATATAAATCCACAGAATAATTGCAGATTGTGATCAGTGTTTAGAAAGAAATAAACAGAGTGCTGAAATAAAAAATAAAGCAACATCATAGGGGTGTGTTCCAGGAGGGCATCTATGATGGGGTGTTTAATTCACTTATTACTGCATTAAAACTTACCCCAAATGGGTGCTTAAAATAATAAACATTTACTTATCATCCCATAGTTTCTTTGGGTCAGGAATTTGGGAGTGGCGTAGTTGGGCAGTTCTGGCTCAGTTTCTCAAGAGGTTTTAGTTGAGATGTTGGGTGGGGCTGCAGTCATCCGAAGGCTTGACTGGGGCTGGCAGAACAGTTTCCAAGATGGTGCAGTGTACCTGACAGAGCTCCACCAGACAAGCAGGGTAGAGATCTATCAGGGAGTGTTGCGGGCTGGTTATCAGGCTCTCCTCACGTCTGATACCAGAGCCTAAAATCCAAAGAGTAGCAATCAAGGTGCAAAGACCAAAAGCAGGCTGAAACCCCACGAGCACAAGCTAGAACCCCACAAGGACAGACTAAAACTTGTCTTCATCCTTGATGATGAGGACTTCCTGCAGAAGCCATGACCCTTTGAGCCACATCTAAACACACACACCTGGCGTAGCCCCTGCATCACATTAACAGGGTGAGTCAGCAGACCAACAACAAAGCACATGTGGTGCAAAATTGCTGCTGCCCGCCTTCTACCCTCCAAGTCTCAGAGAATTTCCCCTGTGGCCAACCCTACCTGGAAATATACAACCAGGGGGATTCTATAGTTCAACCGGGTCAAGTTGACACACTGCAAAGCCATCACACCATCCCACTCACACCTGTGGCTGTTGGAAGACCACATTGGTTGTTGACAGGCAGCCTTAGTCCCTCATTGTGTGGGCCTCTCATTAGGGATGCTTGAGCGTCCTCATGTCATGGCCACTGGCTGCCCCCAGAGTGAGTGATCCAGAGAGAGAATAAGGAGAAAGCTGCAATGTCCTTTATGGTCCAGTCTTATCACACACCATCACATCTGCCATATTCGGTTTATTACAAGTAGGTCACTGAGTCCAGAACACATTCAGAAGGAGGAGCATTAGGCTCCACCTTTTGAAGAGAGGAGTATAGAAGAATTTGTGGACATATTTTAGAAGGCAGCAACTCAAAGAGCCAAAGCCAAATGTTGCAGGCAAGGGTGACAGCAAGAGGCCCTGAGGAGCTTGATGTGTGCAGGACCCTTCCTGAGGGTCAGAGTGGCCAGAGCTTCATGGACAAGCCCTGGGAAAGAGCAGCCTAGCATGAGGCTGGGCCTCTCCATCATGACAGGGAGTTTGCTTTTTATTCTAAGTGCCATAAGGACCCATGGTGAGGCCTCCAGAAGAGCGATACAGTCTGATTTGCATTGTGAAGTGTTGCTGGGTGTACCATGTGGGGCGTGCATTGGAGGGGGCCAGAGTAGAAGCAAGGAGCCTGCAGAAGGCATTGAAACACTTAATTTGTTCTCATTCTAGCTCTGCCATCTATTTGATCCATTCACTTAACCTTTCTGTTCCTCATCTGTTAAACAAGGTGACTATTCCCTGCACATCTCCCAGCATGACTGCAGGACACACAGAGAGAATGCACATTGAGACACTTTGTAAAGTGCAAGACGCTGCAGATGCAGTCGAGGCACTTTTGCTGGGCTTGCTCTGGCTTAACACCATTTCCAGAGTTGAAGGATTTTAATTCCAAAAGAACACCGGGGTCAGGAGAAGACTATTTTAGCTTCAATATAACTGCACAATTGCTACTTACCGTCTTAAGTGAGTTAATACCCACTGTGATGGTTAATTTTATGTTAACTTGACTGGGTCATGGGTGCCCATATTTGATGAAACATTGCTCTGGGAGTGTTTGTGAGGGCGTTTCCCCATGAGATTAGCATTTGAACTGGTAAATTGAGTAAAGCAGATGGACCTCCCCAGGGAGGCCCTCATCCAATCTGTTGAGGGCTTGAATAGAACAAAAAGGTGGAGGAAGGGAGAATTC